>NW_012135525.1:5692873-5793690 GCF_000956105.1 Propithecus coquereli | reverse complement strand
ATTGGCAGAAAAGCATAAAATCCTAAATTCCATGGTGAAATTTTTATGATTGACATTTTTATCCTTATCTTGGGCAAGAAATTATTTGCTGATGGGACTGCCTTGTCCAGTTCAGATGTTTTCTTCTGGTGCTGAGTACAATCTCCACTTCTGGATTCAGGTTCACGGAGGAGAACCGATGGAGGAATTCGCTGCAAAGACGTTGAGGGGTGGAGGACATTGGAGGGGATCAGGGGTAACTTTATAGGAACTCAAACCATGGAAAGCAACTTAATTCCAATAAATGGATGGAATCGATGGTCTAAGAAATGAGAAAGATTGGTCAATCTTGAGAGTTCTTCCAGAGTGTTTTTATTTGGTCTACTTCCACAGATTCAGTCAGGCTTTAAATTAGATTTTCTGTTACCTCCTATTATGACCCTATTCTGCTACCTCCATATACTTGATTAAATGTTACAACAGATAAGTTCATTTCCTTCCACCACATGATGACTCTAATCTTCCAATGACTCTCCATCACAAAACTTCAAATTTTAACCACAGAATATGGCTGTCCATAAAGTATTTTCTGTAGTGTTTTGTCTCTCATAATGTAAAGTACTGGCATAAAGGTTTGGGCTCCGGAGCCTGACCCCCTGGGTTGAATGCTGGTTCTACCACTTACTAGCTCTGTGACCTTGGGCAAGATATTGACTTATCACAGTGTCTTCACTTGTGAAATGGGGATACTGAAAATCCCTTATAGGATTATGTAAGAATTAACATATCAGAAATACCTGATGTGTTAGTTTTCTATTGCTGGAACACATGACTGCAAACTTGGCGTCTTAAAACAATGCAGATTTATTATCTTATGATTTTGTAGGTCTGAATTCCAACAAGGGTATCACTGGGCTAGAATCCAGGTGTAGGTAGAAGAGTGTTGCTTTCTGGAGGCTCTAGGGGAGAATTTGTTCCCTGTTTTTTTCTGGCTCCAAGTGGCCACCCACATTCTTGGCTCATGGTGCCTTCCTCCCTCTTCAAAGCCTTTTTTTCTGCAGCCACATCTTCCTCTGCTCCTTCTGCCTCCCTCTTCCACCTTTAAGGACCCTTGTGGTTACATTAGGTCCACCTGGATAATCTCCCTATTTTAAGTTCAGCTGATTAGCAACCTTAATTGCCCTTTGCCAAGTAACCTAACATATTCACGGATGCAGGGGTTAGGATGTGGAAATATTTGGGGGATCATTATTCTGTCTGCTTTCGGTTTTCACCTCATACTATCCTAGTGTTATACGATAGATGTTTATATATTAATATTTCTGCAATTCTGTTCTACTTTGGAGCAGATATGTTGCCACTGGAAAATCAGAGGAGTCAAAGAGAAGGAGAAGTGGGAAGAATTATGTGCTGATGCTGTTCTTTGCAGCCACATAGACTAGAGATCATTCTTTTGTCATATTTTTGTAGCAATCCAAATCAGCCTTCCCATTAGGTTTGTGCCTCTGAAGATTTGCTAAAAGCAGTTAAAAAGATACAGACAGTATTTAATCTTCTTAATCTTTGAGAGGTCTTTCTCCTACTGAAACTCTCTTCTTTTATTTACATCTATAAAATATGTCCTAACTACATCCGATATTATGATTTAGAGTGGGCAAAGACTCAAGACAATGAAACAAAATGTATTAACATTTGTGAAGTGCCTCACAGTTTACAGATGTTTTCATAAAAATTATTTTATGTAGCCTGTCAGCATTTGGAAAAGTAAAGCCGTTCAAATCTTTGAGACAACATTATCTCTAAATATTTGCTTGCTCATTGCTTCTGCCAAAGAGGACAGGGGCAAGAAAAATGCCTACCTTCTTCCTTAATTAAAATTTGGCAGAGGTGTGATTGGTGTTTGGAGGGGAAAAGGAATGAAGAGATGAGTTCTCAGATTCACAGCTGAGCAAACTAAGGTGGGAAACGTAATGGCTGCCCATTGGCTGTGGCCAAATTTCTGTCTCAGTCTGGTTCTCTTTGTTCCTTGGTGTGAATCAGTTTGCAGGGGTGGGCTAGGGGAGAGAAGCATTCCTTCCCTTTCCTAAACCGGAACACGAATGCAGGTTTGCATTTAGCCATTGTTTCCTAGCGTGATGTGCATCTACCAGCACTCTCAATGATTACATATAATAAAAAAGGAGTGGAGAGAAAAATCTGTTCTGAGTTTGTAAAACTCACTAAAGAAAAAATGTAAAGTCAGTTGATATGTCTACAGCAGCGAAATAATTCATTCTGTCTTGGAAAAGTGAATGCCAATAACAATAGCCATGATTCTGGCAATGGAGTAGAACTTAAGAGGGTGACTTTCAGCTCTTGGCTTTCTCCTTTCCCTCCATTTCCAAAGGACATTCTCCCCAGCAACAGAAACCAAGTGATTTATCATTGTTCATGTCAGCTGCTGAGGTTCATGGGACCACACAGTGCGATTGGTGAGCCAGGTCTGTCTTCCCGTGGCTATAATCATAAAGGAAGTATTTTTCAATAAAAAGAGGAATATAAAGTGATAGATTTGTTTGTGATTAAAACCTTTTTGGATATCATGGAGAAGATTAGCTTCAGCGTTGGGGTGCCAGGGTAAACTTGCATTTGACAAAGTCAAGGTCATTTCTACTCCTGTATTCACAGCCCCTGAATCTTTTAAGGTAAAAGAGGTGAAGAAGGCAGTCTTTCCTTAAGGTCCATCTTGATTAGATCTCTGTATTAAAAAGATACGGGAATGAACTTTAAGACCAACTTAAAATAAATGAGCAAATAATTGATAGATGGTAAGTATCCATAACTTTTTGTTCATTTTATTAGGGGATATAAATTTTATTTATTAATATTATTTTGAAGGAAAAATCATAATTTTATACATTTATGGGGTACAATGTGCTATTTTGGTACATGTATACAATGTGTAACGATTAAATCAAGTTAACATATCCATCACTTCACTTACCTATCATGTTTTTATGGTGAGACATTTGAAATTTACTCTCCTAGTTATTTTAAAATATACAATACGTTATGGAGTATAGATTTCAAATAACAAACGTGTGTGCTGTCTCTAAAAATTGCTGTTTAAGAGCTTGTGTATATATAGCCTTTTGTCTGTGTCAACTTAATTAGTTTTTAAAATATAAAACCAATAATAATTACTAGCTCTGTTGCTTTGATCAGGGATTGGCAAACTGCATTCCACAGGCCAAACCTGGCCCACTGCCTGTCTTTGGAAATAAGGATTTATTGGAACACGGCCTCATCCATCACTTACATATTGTCTTTGGATGCTTTCGTGTTGCAGAGGCAGAGTTGACTAGTTGAAACAGAGACCAAATGGCCTGCAAAGTCTAAAATATTTACTCTCTGGCGCTTTACAGAAATATTGTCAACTACTAGAGAGATAAGGTACATTATACCATACTAGGCGATATAGAGTCAAAAATTATTTAAGGCTGAGTCTCTAATAGTTTATAATGGAATTGGATAAAAGACATACCAAATTTTAAGTGATAATACAAGTCAAATTTAAATTTATTTATTCATTGACTCAAATCGAGCAACTTTTGAGTATTTCCTATGTGCCAGACCATGTTCTAGGCTCCGGGATATAGAAGTAAACAAAGAACACAGAATTTTTACCTTTATGGAGCTTATAGCCTAGCGGAGCAGACAGATAATAAAAAATGTATAGTATAAAGCCTGGTAGGTCATATTAATGTAATTGGAAATCTTATTCTCCGGTGAGATTTAGATGAAAAAAGGAGGGTGGGGAGAATGAAAATACCTCAAACCGATAATTCATTCTCTGAGCTTTTATGTGTGGTTCAGAATTCTATTTCTATATTGAAGTAGGGTGGTAAATATTATATTAATATATACATGTCCTGGTATAGTAGTGGAGTAGCCGGGAAACAGGAAACCTGTATCTTAGCCCCAGTTTAGTCTCTTTTTGGCAGAATGGCCTTGTAAAGGTTCTTAACTTCTCTGGAACGTGGACACGGAGGGGATTGTACTCCATCAGTGTTTCTCAAACTTGGGTGTGCCTCAAAATCACCTGGAGAATTTGTTAAAACAAATATTGGGGCCTACCCCATGAGTCTCTAATTCGGTGGGGCCTGAGAAATTTTATTTTCAACAAGTTCCCAGGGGTAGCTAGAGAACCATTGCACTACATAAGTGTAGGTCCTTCCAGTTCTTCTTCTTTTTTTTTTTTTGAGACAGAGTCTCACTTCTGTTGCCTGGGCCAGAGTACAGTGGTATCATCGTAGCTCACTGCAACCTCAAACTCCTGGGCTCAAAGAATCCTCACGCCTTAGTCTCCTGAGGAGCTGGGACTACAGGCATGTGCCACCACACCTTGTTAATTTTTTTTTTTTTTTTTTTTATGTTTTGTAGAGATGGGGTCTCACCCTAGAATTCCTGGCCTCAAGCAATCCTCCCACCCTGGCTTCCCAAAGTGCTAGGATTATAGGCATGAGCTGCTGTGTCTGGCCATCTTCCATTATTTTTAAGCTCCTTGAGAAAGCTTTACAGCTCTTTGAGCTAGACTAGGAAGATCCCACTAAATAATGATTTGGTTAAGAGGACTATTTAATATTCAGGACTATTTACTGATGGAGCGATTTCAAAGAAATGAGGATTTTTAAACACTTGCTTATGGTCACATGGATTGATATCATTTAATTGATATTATGTGGTTTCTTGGGAAAATTAATGTGTGCTGAATTCTAAGAGCAGAGAGTGTGATTGTTCATGATTTATTCTTCTTTGTATCCTGAGTCTACAGTATGCAGTAGGCGTTCAATACTGATCTGTTTAATTGACCTAAACTTAGTTTCCTGTTACACTCTATTTAGAATTAAGAAGCATGAACTCTACTGGCTGTCAAAACTATTTATAACATGGCATTATTCTGTTTTTGCAAAGCATGTTGGTATTATTTCTGTAGAAATTCCAGTAAGAACTTCATTGATACTCAGTCTGTCTCCTCCCTTGAGTCTGAATGTATAGCAAAACGAACAAGTAAAAACAAGACAACCAGTATAATAAACAAAAGTTCACCTCATTTCTCATTACATATAACTTACCCACTTAATATAATTTAAGATGTTTTTGTCTAAATAAGACTTTTAGAGAACATCCCCCAAAACTGTAACATTATTAGAATGGGTTAAAAAAAATGTAGATATTCATTTTCAACTTCTGTTTCTAAAATACCTGCAAAGGATCTACAAAGACAGATAAGATAAAATTTCTGCTATTAAGAGCCCTCCAGATCCTTAGTTGAATAAAGGAAGGATTGCAAATGCAAATGTCTAAGGGTCCAGGCACCTAATACTCAATTGGATTTTTTTGAGTGTTTTAAATGTTAATAATCAAAAATGAAACCATGACGTGGACCAGCAGACCTAGGGTCCCCGACTGAGTTCCAACATTATGCCTTTGGTTTGTAACTTTTCCAATATGGATTGTACGTAGTATTTGGGAATATTTCATAGGGTTGGGGGTGAGAACAAATCTAGGTGCAGAGATTAGAAAAGCCTGCTTAGAGAAGGTGTTATTTGACATGGACTTTGAAGGATGGGTAAAGATTCAAAATCTAGAACAAGGTGAGGATAATGAATCCTAACAGAAGAGAGCATGAGAAGACACTTAAGGCAGGTAGATGGAGCAAACGTTTAGGGCATTGTGAACAGTTCGTTCCTAACAGCAGGACAGCAAGGACAGTAGGTAGTGAGAGAGAAGCCTGCAAGTGGAGTTTGGATTCTAGTGTGTGGGGCTGTGATAGCCAGTGGGAAAGTTTCATACTCAGTTTGTTAGGCAACTTGAATCACTAGCTGTGGACAAGTGCTATTTATCTGGATTATATTTATGTCCTATTTCATCAAATCTAAAATGCCATCGATTGTTAGAAACACAGCAATTAGGGAGAAAAAATGCTACCATTTAAACTATGACACAATGCTTTTTTTGTCATTTGGATTTATTTTAAACTCATAAGAGCTCTTTTAGGTTTGTTTTGACACAAGAAATATGAAAATATGACTTTGTGTATGCACATGGAACTAAATCATGACTACCACAAGACCAAGAGCTATTGTAGCTGTCGATTTTAAGATGCGTCACTACTTTATTGGTATTGAAATATGCATCTTTAAGATGCATCACTACTTCATTGGTGTTGAAATGTGCATCTTACAGTCAATAAAATAAGTGAAAAATTCTGGACACTATACATTATATATCTGCCCATAAAATGGGTTGAGTAGATTTTTGAACCCAAATGCTTCACCTGTAGATCATAATTACCATTACCATCCAACTGTGATCACTTCCAAGTGAAAAGTTTTGTTAATTAAAATTATGCTCTAGAAATGTGAAGGGTACCTGCTTTTTAATTGGAATCAGTCTTTACGCTTTTGAAGCCACAAATATTTTCTCACATGAAGGGTTCTCATGTGAGAGAAGACAGCTGATTCCTATTTTGTGTTTGTGTTCTTCCTTGGAAAAAAGTCTTTTGCTTCCCCAGATTTTTTTTTCTTCCCCCCCCTCTCTAAAAAAGAAATATTAAGAGTTTATGAAACAGAAGGACAGCCCTAGGGACTAAACTATTAATCACAGGGCTGATTGAATAGATTGAAAATGGAAGATGCACACACCCAAATCGATAGCCGTAGAAGTGTAGCATTGCTGCAGGTTTCCAGGAAAAAGCCAGAAAGAGCCACAGGCTCCAAATGATTGTTTTCTAGCTCTTTTAATGTTTTGTTAGGTTATGGGCATGGATGATTTAAAAACCAATCTGAAACCTTTCTTATTTCTATACCAGTAAAGTGATTCTAACGTAAATGGTACAATTGCTGCCACCCTGATCACTACCATGTATTGCCTTTACATGGTGATTCTGATTGGTGTCAGCCTAGTGTGCTATCAGTTTTGAGCTGTTACTGGTAAATATTTGTAATAAACATACAAATATCAAAAATGTCAACCACAGATTTCCTTGAAATCTAATCAAGTCCTTTACTAATATCACCTGGGATATGTTTTGTATTTATGATGTAACATGCCCAGTGGGAACTGTTTCATCTGTTTCTTTGTGTGTCTGTGTGTGTGTGTCAGGGATATAATTCTTATCAGTTAAGATGCAAAATATTTCATTATTAAGCCAAGCAGATCAATACTGCTAGAGAAAAATAAGGCCCAGGAAATAATATATTCCAAAATATATCTGCTTCTTACTGCTAGTCAGAATACATACTCTACTTACATTTTAATATTCCTTTATTGAGCCATGAAAACTTCAAATTTTGTTTAGGAGAGACAATTAAAATTCAATTTCATTCCTTTGTTTTATTTTTAAAGTGCCTGAAGATATATCCATTCACATGTAGGTCTGGAACCAAAAACCACAGGATCCATATTTTTAGACGATGTCATGCATTTGGAAATTGAGACTGTACGTATAACATGCCTATAGGGTGCATTTACTTTTTCCAGAAATCCAAGTTAAAAAGCGTTGATGGAAACAAGCCTCCCTTTTTGTGACAACTTTCTCTGCTGTGTACCTCACTATGATTTAACTTGAGCTATTGAACTTTTACAGTTTTTCTTATTTTTAGACATAGAATTGAATGTGTGCATTTTAAAAAAGGTCTCTTCGGCAAGGAGAGAAAATGGCAAAAACAAAAACAAAACCGACTTGGTATAATTATAATGGTGAATCTAAGGCATTTTTCAATGGTATAAGAAGGTGTGAAAGAACCCCACGGTGTGACATTTGTGCTATTGTGGAGTTGGTTTAAACATACTAGCCTAGGTTTTTGTTATCTGCTTATGTTGATGGCATTTTAAATATATTGGTATGTAATTTTCTGATATTAGATGTGCTCAGAGGCAGAGTTTGAATATCTGCTTGCAAAAGATTTGAGCAGAAGGACCTGATTCTCCAGCACAATTGCAAGATTCGGGCCTTCCTTGAACTATCCTACTGTCAGTCTGAGGCTGACACCTCCCTGAATGTCATCACATCCTGGGTTAGCAGCAGTTCGACCAGGCCCCAGCAACTGGCTTTCCTCTAGCATCGCTATCCTACTTGGCTGCTAGACTCTACTGTCTTTCTCTCTTCTCATGTCTCCCCTTCCTGAATCTTCCTCCGATGCCCATATCCTCTGTTGAATAACCTAGGGGCACTGTTGATTGTAGAATTAGTTTTGGTTATTTTTAAGAACACTTCTGTATATAAAGAACAGTTTCAGAAACATAGTAGTGGGCATTGTTTTGTTACCTTGGGTGTACAACATTTACTTTATCATGCACTTTCATCTATGGCTGCAAAGAGCAGAAAACCCAATCAGCAGTAGCTTCCAAAAGCCGAGCTCAATTTTTCCTCTTATCACAAGAGGTTTGGAGGTCAGCCGTCCAGGGCTGGTTCCACTGACTATAATATACGTGGCCAGGGACCCAGGAACTTGCTCTGGAGAGCTGCATTGGCTTTCTCTATGCGTCTCATATGTGGTTATAAGACGGCAGATGCATTTCTGAGTAGTCAGGAAACAGTGGAAAGATTGAAGGACTGTGTGGTATTCCATTGTTCCTTACTCTGCTGTTGGCTGTTTAGACGGCCTCTGAGAGTCTCCCCAAAACGTACTGTCAAAGTTATCTTAGTTCCTTTTTCTGTTTGATTTTCCCTCTCTTCTGTAGACCTTTGATCCATCTGGAATGTTTTTGTATATAATGAAAGTTAGGGATCCAACTTTAGTTCCATAAAATGAGTCCATTTTCCCAGCATCAATTTCTAGGTAATCTATCCTTTCTCACAAGTTTATGACACCACTTTTCTTGTTAACTAAGTTGGAAAGCATGCGCACACGCGCGCACACACACACACACACACCTGCTCCCCCTACACCTGCCTCCCTCCTTTATATTTGTCAGACATTTCTGTTCTTTTCCATTTGTCTCTTAGACTTTGTAATATGACTTAATATATGCTAGACAAAGAACCTTTTTGCCTTCCCTAGCTTTTTAAAAAAATATACTGTTTGATTCTTCCTACTTAATTTTCCTTTCTCCTCCTTTTTTCTCTTTTATTTCTTAAAATTGACAGTGCATACTCACTATGTGATAGGACTTAATTTTTGTGTTCCTCTTTCATTTAAATTTAAAACCAATTTTGAAGTATTGGCTGTATAAAAATAACACAATAGCAATCTCAAAACAGCAACATGAAAATCAAAGTATACTGGACCACTATAGAAGTTTTTGTTTTTGTTTATTGTTTTTTTTTATTTCTGCATATTATGGAGATACAAATGTTTAGGTTACATTGCCCTTGCCCCCCACCCCCAGTCAGAGCTTCAAGCGTGTCCATCCCCCAGACGGTGCGCATTGCACTCATTATGTTTGTATATACCCATCCCCTCCTCCTCCCTCCTATCTGCCCGATGTCCAATAAATGTTATTCCTTTATGTGCACTTAGGTATTGATCAGTGAAACCAATTTGCTGGTGAGTACATGTGGTGCTTATTTTTCCATCCTTGGGATACTTCCCTTAGTAGAATGGGTTCCAGCTCTATCCAGGAAAATACAAGAGGTGCTGTATCACCATTGTTTCTTATAGGTAAATAGTGCTCCGTGGTATACATACTTTTGCTTTGTTTTTTTACTGCCAGACAGAGCAAAGCGCTCGCTTACAGCTCTAACCTAGCTCTGTTTAATGTTGCCTTTTTTAACTCTTGTCTCCTCACGCTCCTTATCTGACTAGAAATAATTAGTGTATTGGGAATTTAGAGTGAATAACTTTGAAAGGAAGTGCTTATTTTCTTTCATTGCAAGTAAAAAACATTTTTTGGATTCAGTTGAGTAGCGCTTGAAAGACTGAACAAATCTAGTAAATTCTGTCAGCAAACTGGATAATCCTGAAGTTGAAAATGTAAGGGTCTGCAAAAATCAGACACAGTGGATTCAAGCACCTTTGGCCGCATGTTGTTAAGAAAGCCCACAGCTGTTTTAAAGTGGGCGTTTCCTCTTGGAGAGAGGTCCAAAGTCTCTTGCAGTTCTATTCTAATTTCTTCCTAAGTTGCCAAAGGTTGGCAGCCTCTGCTCAGTACATCCCCACACTGCAGGGAGAGAAGGAATGTCTCATCGTGTCTGGGGTGGGTAGTCCCCTTGGGGAAGCCTAGGGACACCTCAGGCACGGCTGAGAAATTTTCCTTTTGTGCCCTTGGTACTTACTGTATGGGCTTTAGGGACAAACTTTGGAGGGGAGGGGGGTGTGTGTGTAACACTGTGTTTGAGCTCAGTTTTTGAGCTCAAATTGTTTACCTTCCAACTAACTTTGAGAGGGGAAAAAAAAAGGAAGCCTGAGAAAGAACTTTGACTGTGAAAATGCTTTCCTTGTGGCATCCTTAGTGCCATCGGTACTTAGCCTTAAGAAATCAAGATTGTAAATGAGTCCCCTACAGACCTGAGGTTTATTGTTTCTAATAGCAGATGAATTGCAATATGTATTGCAGGCCTTGTATTTTAGGTTACATCTGCTTTCTCTTAAAGTTCCTTGGTAAACTGAAACTGTTGGTGAGTGGAAGCCTGACTCTGACAATTTTGAAAAGCAACTGTGTCCAGATCACAGGATTTTTCTTTGTTTTTGTTTTCACGGAGGAGGAGTTCTAGGCTTGGTGATTGTTTTATTTAAACTAAGTACAAATGCAAGGAGGTAAACAGACACCCCTGTTGTAGCCTTATGAACTTTGGTTTGTTTGCTTCCTTTTTTTAGCTGCCAGGGCACAGTGCTTAGTGTCCCGCCTGCTTCCCAGCCCCTGCTTTTCTATTTTGCCTTTGGTCATCTTGGGGGAAGGCTTACAGCTTCTGTAGTCCCCAAGTCAGTAGAGCTGTTAAATTATAAACTGAGAAAAGCTGCTTCCTCGGTGGACAACTAGGCTTCTTCGTGTGATTCGGGTTTATATTTAGTTGGATTTCACATTCCAATACATTTGGTGAATTATTTCCTGCATGAGAGTTCCCTGGGCTCTGACAACTCAGCACTGGTTCCTCTGCGGCATTAGGGATTTTCTGCCTGAGGTCTTGAGGAAAAATTGCACAGAGTCTGTGAAAACTCCCAATTCTAAATGGACGAATGAAGAAACAACTTAGATTTTAAAGGGTGTTTTTAAATTGCATTTCTAGAGTGTGTGTGTGTGTATATATATGTTTTTCTCCCTTTTACTTTTTTCTCCTTTTTGGTGTGAGTATTATATGACATTCTGGAAGGTGAATTGAAGTTGGGTTTTGGGAAAATACTTCAGCAGTGGTTGAGTCTGGATTAGAATCCACAGAGTTAATCGTCGAAGCTTCTCTGCATCAGCCGCACCTGCCTTCATGAGCAACCCGAGAGACGCTGCTTGTAGACATTTTCCACTACTTGGTGATTAGTCACCTTGCAGTTGTGCTGTTTTTGCCGTGAGATAATTTCACTTCCCCCTCCGGTGCTTGTGAGCCCTCTGTCTGTTTTCACCCATCTTTACTTTTTCCATTTCCCTCTACGTTTATTCCCCTCGCATTGCTTTATACGTCTGCCTCTTCTTACCCTTCAAGCATCACACCTCTGCTTGTTTCATTTTCGCGTGTGTCTTGAAGTTCTATATCTTTTCCTGTGAAAAAAATGTTTGGGTTTCTCTTTTCTAACGTGACCTGCTGCAGCATCAAGATAGACTTTGTTTTTTTTTTTTTTAAATCCCCTTTCATATCTTAAAAAGCAGTAGCTCTTCTCACTTAAAGACCGACTGAAAGACTTCTTTTTGCTTTTCTGCCTTTTGCTTTTCCCAAGTAGACTGTGTTGCTACTTACTGGAGAAACCACAAGCATTCCTGTATGAAATTAAACTTGCTGTTTGGTGATTTTTTTGTGTGGGATTGGATGAGGGGCATGGTAATATTTAGAGTCATTGGCCTTTACCTCCCACAGGTTTGTCATTAACGTTTTGTTGATTTTAAGCGTGTTCCTATATTTAGGACTAGTTTACTGAGTTTTCTTCCCATTCCCTTTCTAGCAGGACACCCAAGAGTCCTGTTTGCTTGTTGCGTCTTGCGCTGGTCCCGCCCCAAAAGTTTTCCAAGTGCTCTCACACTCCTTCCCTTTGAAGTTCTTGGTCTCCAATACCTTTTAGCGCCTACTAGCGTTTTTGCCAGAATGTTCTCCATAGCAACTGTAATGATATATTAAGTTAGTAGTTAATTCCTTTGTGAAAAGCAGCAATTTAATGTTGAACAAAAATATATTAATATTTGAGCCATTATTTCTAACATTCTGGCAATATTAGATGGCTTTTATAATGGATCCATCTTATTAACAAAGGGAAAGAGATAACTTTCTAGTCTCTTACACTGTTTGAAACCCAGGGACCTAATAGATTTAGATAACATGATATCCTTTGCAGTTGGATGTTAGCAACATCATAGACTGATAGTGAGGAGTGTGTGTATGGTATTTTTGAAGAATTTTCAAAGGTGCTAACATTTAAAAAAATTCAATTATCTCTGCTTTAATTTCTTAATTGCTATCATAAGCCCTTTTACTATGCATAGAAATAACCATATGCAATTATAATACAGGATGCTGAACATTATTTATTATGTATAGCCAGATATTTGCCTTTAGAATATCCAAGGAATATATATGAAATAATGAGACCAAGTCTATGGCGCAGGCGTGAAATCAGCCACTTTGTTGAATATCAACACTACTTGTATATTATGTTAAGTGGACTTATATTTGCTCATGAGTATGTGGACATTTCTCAACTATGAAATATAGCTTGCAATAAGTTCTCTTGAGATCATAACACATTTTCTGTAGGAAAGGTATTTGATGTTGTAGTTAAGTATAGTACCAATTCATCTGTCCAGCTATTACCATGTTATATGTTTCTATTGGGAAATTAACCCCTAATTGAGGTGTGGGAGGTCAGAAGTACAACAAATATTAAAGTGCCTCTGTGTAATTTAGCATTGCACTATACATTTAAAAATGCAAAAGTAAATACAGTGAGTCTGTGCCAGAGTGGAGCTTATGATCAATAAGCAATGTTATGGAGGATGTGTATTGAGGGTCTCCAATGAAGGCTTCAGTCCTTTCAAGAAGCCGAATGGATAAAGAGGGGCAGGAAGGGGCACAGGCCCTTTCTTAACTGTGTACACCTGTGTAACATCAGGGCCAGACCCAGCCCCCCATTCCAGATCAGTCACTCTCAGATACTCTCATTTAAAGAATAAAGGACCAAGACATGACTTCCTTCACTGATTATTTGTACATTTAGGTTGTTCTTGGGTAACGTTTGTTAGAACCAGAGATGCCATAAATATCAATGCAATCTGTCCTTAAGCCTGAAGCCTCCAACTCAGATCAGCTGTGTACAACTGACCTTCACATAAAAGGTTTCTCTTTTTGCTGTCACAGCAAAAGGTTTGAAGTTTTTGGCAGTCAGCAACGCTGTGAAGAATACAAGGGGAAGATGCATTCCCTGTCTCAGAAACACCCCACAGGAAACAGCCTTAGAAATGGTGCTTGCTTTCCTAAGCCATTCTGTAGAAGATGTAATGGACAGACACTTAGGTATTTGTGATGTTTTTCCTCTATGATCTTAAAAAATTATACATCCAGTTTTTCAGTCACCCCATGGGTTATTAGGTTTTTGTGAGCCAAACCTAGGACCGGAGCCATCATTTTTCAAACATTTATTTTGAGCTGGGAAAATACATTGCATATTCCATAAAACGATTTATAGAGACACAGAATGTGACCCGTTCATAAGTTTGTGGTCCCCAGATGTGTGTTTAGCACGTGCTACATATACTCATAGATAGGACATTTTGCAGGTACCCCTCACTGTAGGTGCCTAAAGGTGATTTCTAATGCACTCCTCCCCTACCAAATTGACAATTCCATTCTACTGAATAAAAAATAGTATATTTGGTGGATTCTGGGAGAGGCAATTATATTGCTACCATGAGTATGATATTAACTAACAATGCAATCCCTGGCACATAGTTCATCTAATTTTCACCCCCTTCCTGTGACAAAAAGGCAGCCCACTGTTCCTTCTTGTCCCCCACCTGCCATATAAGGTTAGTTCTAATAACCAAATTATAGGACTAGATAGTAATCCCATTTCATCCCTGTAAATTACCAAAAGCAGTCAAGCTTAAGAAATATTTTATCAACCATTTCTTCTCATATTTATAAGTCTAAGATAATGAAACAAATGGGACTAGCTTCATTTGTTTCTTATGAAAAATTTCTGTTGCTCTTGGGAATAAAAGCTATTACGTTCTGTAAAGTCTGATCAGAAAATGAAATTGAAATTAATAAAAACTGAGTATTCCAATGCAATGTGTTTAAAGCTGGCCCACTTGCCTTAAAGTCCAATTTAGATTCCCGGGAACAATATTTTTGGTTATTAAAATATTTAAGAGAAATGTAACCATATTTCAATATAAACAAAAAAGATCTATAAATCCTAAAATATTCGGAACTTTTCTAGAGAAAGAACACCAGGCTAAATATCTGGGAAGTAGGCATTTTAAGTCCTTTTGCTGGTACATGGAAAGGATTAATTCACTGATACAAACAGCTTTGGGTATTTATCATATGTATATTTTTATAGTATGTAAAATATTCTTTGCTAAGTTACAAATCAAAACAGGGAAGGAATGAAAACTGCTAAATTGCTCTTGTGTTAAGACAGTACTTCCTGTTTACTCTTTTTCTATAGTGTGAAAGAAACTCATTGTTGGTCTTTTTTTTTTTTGTAAAACCTAAAAATAGAATTATATTAAGAAGAGCAAAGGAGTAAAACAGCGTTCACTCTTGGAAGGAGTTGTGGTCATTTGAAACGTGGTGTGATGTTAACTGCTTTCCATAAACACGTTTTAAGCAAATGTGTTCTTAGCTCTGTTTTTGGTTTTAGTAGTAATTCCACTGTGAATTTATATATTGTAGAACGAAAGCATGGTGTTAAAAGGAGGCTGGTTGTTGCCAGGTCTAAGAATGTGAATGATTTTCTCAGGCAACTCTCATTCCATCAAGGGCGTTAAATTACTATAAATTACATTCATGCAGGAGATTGGTGAGTCCCCAAATGATGGTTTCCACTATTTTCCAGCTCCTTAGTGTATCTGTACCTAATAGCTTTGCATCTTGTTAAACCGTAGCACTCATATATTATGTCCTCTTCCACAGAGGAGCTCACATGTACATTCCAGGTGAAATCCCACCACAATAAATACATCACCACAAAACATCATAGAGTAGATTTTCTAAACTGTTTATTTAACTTGATATTCAATGCAGAGAAATTTCTGTTAGCCAAAAAAATGACTTCTGGAATCTGTTATAACGGGATTTAAATTGTCCTTAGTAATGGCTTTGGGAATTAGTTGTTTTACTGTTAATAATTTTTTAAGAAAATGGAAAATCATGACTCGCATATGAGCATAAAAACATGTGTTGAAGATTTTATTTATTCATTAATGAGAGAACTAGGCAGATATCATAACCATTCAAAGCAAAAGCACAAATTTATGTGGAATAAAGGAATGTGAGATGAATTTACAAATGGATGTAAAACTGGCTTTTTTTTAATGGAATGGGGAAGGGAAGTCAACTGAACCTCCAGGGATCAGAATTTATTTGCATTTCTATAGACAAGATTTACTTTGCTCTCAGTTATTAAAACTTGGAGAGTTATGAAATATTTCAAAGGCAATGAAAAGCTTGAATCAGAACCCAGAAGGGTATTCTCTAGACAATGCATTGTTTTCTGTTGGAAACACCCAGTAATCTATTTTGCTTATCATTTTCTGACATTAGTTATGAGTGATATAAATGAACATTTGATGGTATCAGAGAAGTAACACACAACCTTCCTTGGGTTATTTTCTAGAAGGTCAAAGTTTATTTTGGTTTTTTTACAGACAAAGAGTTCTTCACTTACTGTTACCAAAGATACAAAGTTCATTCTTTAAGGGTCTTGTTAGGGACTTAAGATTTTATAAGAGAAGAGACCAAGAATTTATGAACAGAATGATGAGTGTGTGTGAAACTAGACAATGCTGAGATACAGATGGAAGTCACTCTAACTCTGTGCTAGCTGTCTATGGAAGGAGAAGGTTGGGGCTCAGAAGAAAGTTGATTCCTTTCCAATTCAAAGAGGAGGTATACAAACCCTAGAGGAGTGGGCAGCGACAAGGTTTAAAATCTGTGTGAGAGAAATACGAAGAAACAAGCCAGTGAAGGACTTTAGGCTCCCCTATGCCTGATTTGTTTTCCCTTTAAAGGAATGACAAGAGCTGCCCATCAATGTAGATTGTAAGAGATGGTTTATTGTGGCTTGCCACGTGTGTTAATTAGCTCTATCTCTCCCCTTCTACTTCTTTTGATAAGTCACTTAGAAAAATGTAGAAGTGGTTATGTGCTTAATATAATACAACAAGAAAAGGATTTGTGTTCCTGAAGATGTGTTTTTGAGAATAGATGCCTAATAAACGGTTCAGGCCACTGATGCCTTGAGTCTGTGTGAGAAAAAAATAAATAAATGAAGGATGTGATGGGGCTACTCTTCTGGAGATTGCAAAGCAAGCATCGGCATGGAGATCTTTTGATTTCTGGCAGTCTGTCATGATCTTCAGGGGTCTAGAAAAAGTGCCTACATAATCCTTTCTAGGAACACATTTCAAGAGCTGAGCAGTTTTAAAGTTCCTATCAATCAGGAATAAAACAACCATTTCCATGATGATTTTTCTAGGAAAAGAATTTTATGAAACATTTTTATCAGGAAAGAACTGGGAGTCTAAAGTCAGAGGAAAGACAGGTCAAATTGTAGGAATCAGCTTTGTTTTACAGGTATTAAGTCCAGGATTCAATTTGAGGCCAAACTTCTTTTCACATGTTTGTCTTTAACTCTGTGCTGCTCTCCTCCTTGATACTGTTTTCCCCACACATCTTTGTTGTTGATTCACAGTGGAAGGAGCCTGCACGTGCTCCACATCCTGCGTGGCATAGGCCAGTCCCCCCTCTCCGATGGAGATTTGTGTTTAGGAAACTCACAGATCTGATCAGAGTCAAGGCCACATAAGTGAAAGTGGAAGAATGTATGCACAAAGAAAAACAAAAATCATGGACACTCGATGAGAACAAAACAAGAGAATATAAGAAGTGCCACCAAACTGAGGAAATGTGGTCAAACATTGAGAACTGATTTGCAGCTAAGCTTGACAGGAATGAATGCCTGTGAAATACTGGAGAATGTAGTTGTCATATTTGCTAAGTACGGCAAAAGAAATATCTAAAGCATACAGTGGAAGTGCCAAAATCAAGATCCGTAAGGTTTTACGTGATATATAGCAGTATCTGGCCAAAAATATGGTTAGCTTCATGTTTTCTTTTGTTTCCACAGTATATGGAAAAGGAAGAAGAATAGGGTATAAAGTGGCCAGCATTAGTCTTTATAAACTCTGGGGTCTATGACCAGTCCTCCTGCAGGTAATATCCATATCATTAATGTGGGTAATTAAATGAGTGAATTGGGTGCCATGACATACCGTTTGAGAGCCAGGTGGTATATAAGACACCAAGCTTCTGTACATACCCTTTTCAAAATTTTCTTTACATGGCAATCGACATAACTTTTTATTGTGAGATAAAAGTTAGTAGGCATTGGCCAAACTTGCAAGTATACTTTACTTTGGAAACTTTAAAAAGAGTTATCTCTTTCTAGATCAGCCTTACAAGTACATCATGGGACTTAAAGCAATTTCTTCTTTATGCAAGCATGCTCAGTGCGCTCTTCATTGCTAGAGCAAATCCCCATTTAGCGGTTAGACCCCATGGGGGTGGAAAGTCTGTGTGAATTTCATAGGTTCTGAAAGTAAAATGGAGTCAGCTCTGTTTGTTATTTCTAGGCCCTGTGATCTTTTATCTTTGTGAACAGGGGAAATACAAGGAAAGGCACTGAGTTTTGTGTTGTTAACATGATTTGCCTTCTGATACCCAGATGTAGTTGTGTCCAATCCTCAAAATTTGCACAAGCTTGACTGTGTCTACCAGGGAGAAAAAGGAAGAGACTTCCAATAATGAATAAACTCTGAAAAGATATGGTAGTTACTTTAAAAATATTGGAGACATTGGAAAAAATTACTACTTAACATATTCTTTTGTACTTTTCTTTTTGTTTTTTAAATGCTGTTAAGACATTAATCACTATAGCTGATAGCATGAGTTAGTCAACCTTCAGAGGTGATATAAAAACTGTGAGAGTATAGCCTTGAGCTTTCCCTAAGACATGGTAAATATGGTTTAGATGGAGGAAGAAAATGTATTGAGACATAAGTGGACCCAGTAAATTTTGGAATTATTTGAAGGAAAAAAAAACAAGGCAATCCCTAATAATGGGTTAAGCCACATTGGCCAGTACTGCTGTAGATGAATTACACACACAAGAGAGATCCTGGGGGAGTTAAATTCTGAGCACAGACTGGTGTTTGTATGAAGGTGGAACAAGATCACATGCTGGTGATCTCTTAACCTTTGGATTGCTTTTTGCACAAATATTTTCCTTCCTAAAGTGTGGAGATCCCCATTTCTCCCAGAAAAAGAGAGAACAGTCAAGAATTTTGAATCTGGCATGTCGAAATTGAAGAGCATGAAGATAGTGAGAAGTTTTTTGCTAGGTGTCTGGGAGTATAGCTGGAAAACTCAGAAGAGAGATCAAAGCTGAGAAACTAGAATTGGAAAGCATGAGAGTTTTGGGTAGGAGTTAAAGTTACACAAGTAGATGCTCCAGTCAAAAGGCATGGAAGAAAACAATGCCAAAGGGGCACTTCTAAGGGCGGAGGCAGAGAAAACAGGAAGGAGACAGAGCAGGAAGACCAGTGGAGACTTACAGTTATGGAATTGCTATACATTTAGGGCTGTTTGGGGGCCCTCAAAAGGTACAGGTTCAATAACACTGTCATTTACCAAGCACTTACTATGAAGTAGGCACTATTATCAGAACTGTATCGTGAATGAGGAAACTTGAGTTCACATCAGTAGAACCAGGACTCATACCTGTGTTACTTTGATAATAACCAGTTGCCTACAACTTTTGAATGCTTAATTAGACAAATATTGAAACAGGGAACTAGAAATGGCAGTGAATTGCCAGAAACACAGTTCCTTCAGGGACCCCTGATAATTCAGCTTACATGCCCAGAGACCCTAGACTGAGCCACAAAAGTGGGGGGAAAAATCTGGTTTATATGACTTTGGAGAAATTTCTATACTTAGAATGCTTTATCCTATTCTAGACACATTATTGACCAAAAAAAAAAAAAAAAAAAAACAAGGGCCATGAAATTCACTTGTGGATGAAAAAGCAAAAGAAATAAATGTATAAATGTCTAAGGGTGTAAAAGCATATAGAAGGTGAAGAAGGTGATGCCTGTGTTTATGCTGACAAAGCAGAAGGGTGAAAAGACGTGAGTAAGCAAAAAACCCACTCCAGAGTCGAGGGAAGAGAAACATAGAGCTTTAAAATTGATCAATAATTTCCCCCTATTTCCCAGCCTTGGCATTTCCCACTTTCTTCCTCCTAAAATAGGGAAAGGGGTAGATTTTATGCCTTTAATTTTCCTTAAATTTTGCCTGATAGAGGTAAAAGCATAAAGTCAGTGGGCTGAAATTCAGGGACACTGAGGGAATGAAAACAGAATACTAAACCTGGGTAAGTTCATCATCTTGTCTGGGAAGAATCAACAGGGTATATGAGAAACAAACATTTTAGTAAGTGACTAATCTGGAATAATCAAGATGATGTCTGTGTCCATGAGGAAAACATTTGAATCTAAGAACTTGTAGTAAAAGAAAGTTTTCTTTTCCTCCTTTGGATTATATAACCAAATTATGGTCTAATATTCCTAGGGAGACCAGTTTAATGATTAGTTACTATAACTTTATAGGTAGTGTGTATTTTAAATATATGGTAATTGCAAATTGGACCTTATAGTGTTGAGTAGGATTTTTCTTGGTCAGACATTTTTATTTACATTCATTTATTTGTCAAACACTTTATTTATATCTAAAGTAAAGATGAACTCCAGCCTAGCTCAGCCCAAAACTTTCATATTATGAATTAGTGAAGTTCACCTTAATAAGGTTGTACATAATAAACTCCACTGTGAATCCTGAAACATTTACTCTATCAAGGACATGAGAATCTCATTAATATCTAAGATATGAAAACTTAGCAACAATTCTGGATAGGCCAGATTATAAATGAGGCAGTCTAACATTTTGCCAACTAAAACTTTATATTCTAAGATAAGGACTCAGAGGGCAAAAAGATGTTTTCTCTTGCTCGGAGAGGTTACCTCTAATGATCTGCACTTATTCATAATCATGTCAGAAAAGCTGATGCCAATTCCATTTTTCCTCCCAAAGTCACTCTATTAAAAGAAAAAAGTCCTATTAAAATTTAATCAACAAAAGCAGGTGTTACAGGGAGGGGAGGTCTATTGAAAGCTGCCAGTGAATCCACATACCCTCTCTTTTCCAGGCACACAATAAAGTTAATCTGCAAGGGCATATGAAATCTTTCCAGTCCACAATCACTTTAGAATATGCATTGTGTTACTGGAAGCAGCACAGAAATATTCCCTTTTGGCTCAGTTCAGTTCTTAGTCACCTCTGTAGCTGCCTCCTGCTGGTTTGAAGGTCTTGATAGTTTCTGGCAGGACAGTGGTATCACTCTCCAGTTATTATATTGCTCCTTAGCGTCTGGTAGTTGCAGAGGTGGTTTATGCTGCATAATGTTCCAAGAAAACCCAATCTGTGAACCAGATTAAGGCTAAATCTAGTCTTGGATATCATGCCATGGGGTGGGAATGAAAAGAGGATGGCAGGGACACTGGCTGGCAGAAAAGCTGGAACTTGATGAAATAATATGTTAGAAGAATGACTGCATGTGTGTATTTTTTTGTTGTTGTTCCCCTTAAAATGGGGTGTGGAGAGTAATTGGGGGTGGGTGTAGGAAAATGTTTCACTGCCTTGGCATATATATTTCTATTTATTTAGTGATGTAAATCATAATAAAATGTGGATCATCTCAATTATCAAATGAAGGAGGTAGTCATATTTTTCAATGATAACAGCTTGTCAGAAGTGATGTCAGCAAGATTGTAGAATAGGAATTTTCTGCTGTCATCTCCCTGCAGAAGCACTGATTTTGACAACCACCCATGGATAAGAGTACCTTCGTGGGAGTCTGGGAGTCCATTGGAAAAGTGCCAGCTCACTGCTGATATAAAAAATCAAAGAATAGATGCACTGAAGAGGGTAAGAAGAATAGTTTCACTTTCCTCCCATCACCTCCCCTGTAAATCAGCATAGTTCAGCACCAAGAGAGACCGTGTTGGCCTGTAAGTCCTCCCATGGGGAAAACAAGAGCACAGTGAGTGAGCACTCAGCTTCCCCAGCTGTGAAGAATGCTGCCCAAGAAGCCCACCTCTTCCTTGACCCACTCAGAATACTGAGGGGGGATCAGCATGGCTGAGTGGCTGGAAGAGATTGAGAGTAGGAATGGGGGAAAGGGGATCTCACAGCAACCAGGGCTCAAAATTCAACAAAGGGCCACATATCCTACTACTTTCTCAGATTATACCAGGAGGCCTGCCCATGAGCTTATTTGGATGCCTCACCTGTGGACCCACCCAATTCCATGGGTGACCCCATGCTTTGCACATCTCCTCCCCTGCTGCTCCTGTGGCTGGTTCCCATGCACATTTCCTGGGTGGTGAGTGCGAGCCTTTATAGATGACTTGCAGGCACATTCAGTCAGTTGGCTTAACTCTATAGGATTGGAAGATGGTACACAAATCTGAGCATGTCAGAGCACTGCCATAGGGAAAACAAAAGAAGGGCTCTCAGCACACAGCCTGGCTTTGTAGGATTGAGAGAACGTATACAATCTTAAGAATTAACCACCAAGAGGGAGGAAGAGGGGTGGAGGGGGTGCATGTATAGGAAAGGTCTGAGAGAGCCTCAGAATCTCTATAGCTGGGCTAACTGGTGAAAGTGTTCCTCTCCCAAAACCACTCAGTAAATAGTAGAGGAAGTGATTGCTTCACATGTGAAAAGAGCAAAGCAAGACTTCAAGAAACATGAAAGAAAAACAACAACAAGGAAACATGACACCAGCAAAAGAACACAGTAATTTCTCAGTAATCAACCACAAAGAAATATAGGTCTACAAACTGCCTGACAAATAATTAAAAAATAATTGTTACAAGGAAGCTCATTGAGCTGTAAGAAAACACACATATATAACTCAATGTTATCAGGAAAACAATATTTGAACAAAACTAAAAGTTCAAAAACAGATATAAATCATAAAAAAACAAAATTCTGAAGCTGAAGAGTACCATGAATGAAATGAAAAATGCAATAGAGAGCTTAAACAGCAGATTTGATCAAGCAAAATATGAACTCAAAGACAGGCATTTGAAATTATAGAGAAGAAAAAAGAAAGCTTATGGGATATATGGGACACCATCAAGAGAAAGAATATATGCATTATGGGAGTCTTAGGAGAAGAGAGAGAGAGAGAGAGAAAGGGGCAGAAATCTTATTTTAAAAAATAATGGCTAAAAACTTATATCTTGGGAGAGATATGGACAAGTACATGCGGCTAAAAGACCCTTAAACTGTTTCAACCCAAAGAACTTCACCAAGACACATTGTAATCATATTATCAAAAATCAAAGATAAAAAATTTTAAAAACACCAAGAAAAAAGAGACTTGTTACATGTAAGGGAACTCCCATGAGACTATCAGTGGATTCTCAGCAGAAATCCTATGGGCCAGAAAGAAGCGGGATGATATGTTCAAAGTGTTGAAAGAAAAAATTGTCAATCAACAAGACTTCACCCAGAAAAGCTGTCCTTTGTAAAGGAGGAAGATAGAAAGATTTTGCAGACAAACAAAAGCAGAGAGAGTTCATCACCGCTGGAATTGCCTTACCAAAAATGTTAAAGGAGATTCCTCAGCTGAAATAAAAGGACACTAATTAGTAACATGAAAACATACCAACGTATAAAACTCCCCGGTGAAAGTAAGTATATGGTCAAATTCAGAATACTCTACTATTGTAATGGTGATGTGTAAATTACTTTTAACTCTAGTATAAAGGTAAAAAGATATAAGAAACTTAGTTTAGCAGGATACAAAATTCTAGGCTGGCCATTATTCTGTTTAAGAAGACTGAAGATGGGGCCCCAATCCCTCTGGTTTATAAGTTCTCAGTTGAGAAGTCTGCAGTTATCTTCATGGGATTTGCTTTGTAAGTTACCTGATGCTTTTGCCTTACGGCTCAGGAGTTCCACCTTCATATTAACTTTGGCTAGCTAGTCTGATGACTGTGTGTCACAGTCATTGCCTCCTTGCAATGAATCTCCCAGGTGTTTGTTGAGCTTCTTGTACTTGGGTATCTAAAATTCTAGCACGACCAGGGAAGTTTTCCTCAATTATTTCCTCAAATAGGTTTTCCAACCCTTGTGTGTTTTCTTCTTCACCCTCAGGGATGCCTATAATTCTTATGTTTGGCTGCTTTACATAATCTCGTATTTCTTGTAAGGTTTGTTCCTTTCTCTTAATTCTTTGTTCTTTATCTTTGACTGACTTGTTTATAATAGTTTGAAGATATGGTCTTCAAGCTCTGAGATTTTTTCTTCTGCCTGGTCTAGTCTATTCTTAAGACTTTCCACTGTGTTTTGTATTTCCTTGAATGAATTTTGCATTCCCAGAAGTTCTGTTTGATATTTTTCAATAATTCAATTTCTTTAGTGAGTTTTTCATTCATTTCCTGAATTTTTTTTGTGGTTTCTTTGTGTTGGTTTTCCATTTTCTCTTATATTTTGTTGAGCTTACTTATAATCCATATTTGGGATTCTTTATTTGTCATTTCAATATTCTGATTTTGGTTGCTTTACATCACTAGAGAGCTGGTGTTCCCTTTGGGGGTGACCTTTTACTTTGATTCTTTATAATTCCTGGAGTTCTTTTGCTGATTTGTTCTCATCTGGGGCAGCCGTTGCTTCTTATTTTTGGATTTTCTTTTCTTTAGACAGGGCTTTTCCCCCTTGGCTTACTCATATGTGTGTTTTTGTAGCATATGTTGGGTGAGAACCTTTGACTTTGTATGTGGGTGCTTTGATGGCAGTCCAGGTTCTAGATGGATGCCTTGGTTGTAGATATCCTTGATGTGATGTTTTTCCTCAGTTGCTAGTTGTTTTGTAGGCTGTAGGAGTGGTATACTATGTGAGTGGCCAAATTTTCTGCCTCTCTTTGATGAAGGAGAATGGAAGTCTTTGAAACCTTTGTTTTCCCAGCCCTGTGGTATTCTTAACAGTGTGAGCTGTAAGGGCATACCCAGTTTAGTCTCTGAGACAGTAGGTAGTGCTTGTGGGTGAGAATCAACCACACCCTGTATGATTGAGGCAGTGTATGCTGTAAAGGGCTATGCAAATCGACCTCCCTGACAGTAGGTGGTGCTTGATGGAAGGAACAAGCTGCAGTATTGTTTTTGGGTCCTGTGACTCCATTAGTTTCTCAGGAGAGGCACTCAAATGCTCCAGGTGGTAGGCGGGGCCTTGGAACTTCAGATGAGTCCTTATTCTTTGCCAGAGCTGAGGCAGGTGGAGGAGTGTGGCCGGGTGGTGCTGGGTTGGCCAAACTTGCTCTCAGGCTCCACAAAAGCTTTCAAGGTGTCTGTTTCAGTGGAAGTCAAAGATCTGCTCCTAGCTTCTGGGCAAAGCCGCCAGAGAGGGGCTGAAATGGCCCCACCCAACCAGAAAGTCTGCTTGTGGAAGCAGGACCATCTGAAACTCACAATCTGGCAATCCGGAGTGGGCCTCACTGCTCTCCACCCTCCCCTGCTTCACAGGTACCCCCAGTGTCTGCCAGTAGGCAAGAGCTCAAGCCAGCCGAGTTCCCCCATGACTGTGATGTGGGCCAGGAGGTTCCTTGCCCAGGATCCCAGGCCGAGCTGAGAGCACAGCCCTTCTGTGGGAGGCGGGGTTCTCCATGAGCACACTGCAGCTAGGACTCACACTACACTCTCTCCTGTGAGCTGCTCCTGTGGGCTCCCTTGTCTCCCAAGATAATTCACAAATATCCCCTTCTTGCCCCAGAGCAACACGATGGAGATCTGGGGTATGGAATCTGGCCTGTGGGCCCATCCCCAGGTCCCCAGAGATCAATCCTGACCATGCCAGGGAAAAGTATGCTGATTCTGAGTTACCCACAGGGTACCCAAGCAGGTTCGATGTCCCTCTGCATCGGGGTGTGCCCCAGACAAGCAGCACCAGGGAAGGCCAACAGGCAAGGAGCTCACAGTCTGAGCACCCCTGCAGTCTGCTGCAGGACCCCAAGAGGAAAAGTCTGAGCCCCAAATCTCTGTGTAAGCCTCAGTGTGATGGCTCAATTGTCTCCCTCATGAGCCATCAGTGGGGGAGGGGAAGGGGAGCAAAACAGTCTGAATGGAGGAAAGGTAGCACTGGTCATGTCTGTCCCTCATTCCGGGAGGCTCCCACCCAGAATGTCTAGGTACTGTAGTGACACAGGTCATCTGAGACCCACTGGACCCTCATGGCTCCTGCAGTCTGGGCAGGAGTTGGGAAATGTCTGTGTTGGAGTGAGCAAGATGAAATCTGAGGAGTTCAAGCCATCTGAGGAGTTCAAGCCCTCTGAGGAGGACAAGGGCACATGGTGGGTAGAGAAGCTATATGGCACCTGCCATCTGGGCTCGTATCTGTGGAGATCAGAGGCACCCCAGGGGCCTGGGAGCCTGGTGCCCTGTCCACAAGAAGCTGCCGGCTCACTGGTGGCAGCAGCTTCTGGACTCATGTGAGCAGAAGGTCTCTCCAGCATCTGGGGAACCAACCAACTGTCAAAGTTGTGAGAGACAGAGAAACAAACTGCTCCATTACCCTTCTCACTGGACGCCAAGCGTCTCGGGGGTTCGTCTCTGCCAATACCTTGCAACTTCTTCCCATGGAGTCTCCTGAAAGTTCTGGCACCTTTCCCTCAGTTCCACAGCTGATCTCTGTCTGTTCATTTTTTCTCTTTCATCTGAAACTTCTCCTCAGTGAGACACTCCGGTAGTTGGAGGCTCTGGTCAGCCATCTTGCTCCTCCACCTGTTGTTTGATTTTAGCATTCCTACTTGCCCCTACCTCTTAACTGTGCTCTGTGAACTAACGTTGGCCCAACTGTATTTCCACAAACAGTTCTGAACCTGAGGACTCTAAAATGGTTAACTTTCTTTGGAGAATGTATTTCTGAATATTAACGGCTTTTTATTTTGAGATTTCACCTTCATCATACAGTGTACTTAACTATATGTTATTCATATTTTGGTAGCTGAGAGGAACCCAAAATATTTAACATTTGGGGCCTAAATTTATAAAAATGTTCAGTAAAATAAGTATTAAAGAAGTGTGGGTTGTGGACTTTTGTACTGATTAGCATGAACATTTGAAAAGCTTAAAAGTAGTACTACAGAATGTTTCAAGTTTACATGTCTTTATTATATGTTAATTCAAAGCTATCTAAATCAGTTCTTATGGTTTTAATTGTAATTGCAAAATGAAAATTCCATAAAATTTTCTGAGTAATCTTGTATAATCTTTAGCAGCTATAACTTTAATTTTGTTAGGAGTTTTGCTTAAAACTCCTTTGCTATATTTTCTAATTCATAAGTATCATTGAGAGGCTCTGCTATGAAAAATATGTATGTTGCAGAGATGTTAGGGATTTATGCTAAATTAGTCTTTATTAATTTTCAAGTTTTAGAATTTCTATTGCAGTTATGATATTTTGGGTTTTTTTCTTTTTCTTTTTTGAAAGGAACAGCGAGGTGATGGCAAAGTGAATATGTTGCATTTTTATTCTTGTCTTTCTTCAAATGTTATTCTCTCATGAACTGCAGAGGGAACCTATCTCCACCAAGTAGTTAGCATGCTGATATGTTGTACATTCTTAATACTCCTTTATTAAAAGTGAGAGAAAACAAACATATCAAATGTCAAATAGCTTATAAAAATTCTGTGAAAATCTTGGAATGAAAATTGTATGTTTGGATTCCTGTTTATCATATCTCTTTTTATGAGGATGATGCTAGCTATCCAATAGGATTTTCCCATAATGATAAAAAAAATCCACATAAAAAAACAACATACCAAAACTGAGACATTTTAATGTAATTTATACTAAAACCATAATAAAAAAGAAGTTGTTTACACTTAGGGGACAATCCAGGGAGGGGAGAAATACAGGGCAGAACACCAGTTGATGTGAGAAGGCCCTGAGGTTTTGGTTGTTCTAAGTCTGCACCAGCATATGATGTGTCTGCAATGCCGTTATAAATGCCATATTAGGCAGATTTAATGGAGGGTTTTGGGAGGTTATAGAACCCTGATGGGCTCTGCTAATTAGAAAACATCTCTAAAAAAGGTAAGAAGAAATAAGAATGTGTCCAGAGAAGAGCTAGAATGATAACTGTTATAGTAATCCTTCATTCAGTAATAATAACTAACATTTATGGACTATTTACTGTATCAGAGACACTGTGCTAAGCCTATTATGTTATCCTACTTATTATTATTTAATCATCACAATTATCTATACGTATGGGGCATCTATTTTATAGCCTGTACCAGAGATTGAGGATTCAAAAAATTAAAGTTACCTGACTTTGAGACAGTTCATAGAAGAACCCACTAAGAGAAGTGGGTGATTGCCCAAAGACAAAATGATTGAGCGTCTAGCTGATGGTTGTGCCAGAGTCTGAAGGGCTGTCGTAGGTGTGCTGGGGGGAGCAGTCATTTAGGTGTGGAGGAAGAGGGGTAAGCACACGAAAATGATGGGGAAGCAGATATCACTTTAGTGAAATCCACATAGTTAGCTAATGCCTGTGTTCTAAGACTCAGTACACATAGTATGTTTTCTGGAGGGTATAAAAACTGGACCAAGCAGTGTCATGGGAAGCCAGCAGAAGTAGAGATTTACTTTGTACTGGAGGTACCTGCCCCAAATGTGGCATTTGGGTTGACCTTAAGTGGTGAGGATTGATAGATGGAGCCGAAATTGGGAACAGTGTAGTGTCTGATGGTTTCAGGCACAGAGGCATGCAGATAGGATCATAGGACATTTTGGTGCAATGGTGAGTATTTTGGTTTGGCTGTAGTGCAGATTATATAATGGGAAATAATGGGAGAGAGAGCTGAACAGCTGGGTGCAGTCTTGATCGTGAGGTCTTTGAAGACCACAGCAGACAGTTCAAACTCTTAATTTTGTGAGATTGGGGAATCATTGAAGGATTATGATGAGAAAGATGGTTTTAAGGAGATGATTTTTAACAGCTAACTTTCACTTTCTGATAAGATGGTGCACCTTCTGTCACTAAAAATGTGGCAGTTTAGATGACAGTTTGGGAGGAATGTTATAAGAAGAAAGCATGCCAGGAGTGGGAAGTTTTAAAATCCGTGGTCACTTGCATGGCTCAGACCGTGGTGTTACCTTCACTGTGACTCCACTTTGTAGAATGTGCCTGGCCCAAAGTGAGCCCTCGGTGAACCTTGGTGAAGGATGTGGAGGAAGGGTAGAACTTTAAGTTCCATTCCAGTTGTAAAGTTCTTTGCTATAATTCTAGGAGTTAACATATGTTCTAAAAAAAGATTTCATATAAAGATCTCTTTCTTGCTGGATGCAGTGGCGTGTGCCTGTATTCCCAGCTGCTCCGGAGGCTGAGGTGGGAGGATCGCTTGAGCCAGGAGTTCTAGGCTGTAGTGCGCTATGCCGATTGGGTGTCCGCACCAAGTTTGGCATCAATATGGTGACCTCCTGGGAGAGGGGCACCATCAGGTTGCCTAAGGAGGGGCGAACTGGCCCAGATCAGAAATGGAGCAGGTCAAAACTCCAGTGCTGATCTGTGGTGGGATTGCGCCTATGAGTAGCCACTCCACTCCAGCCTTGGCAACATAGCAAGACCCCATCTCTTAAAAAAAATTCTTTTTCTTTAGTAAAAGGATAAAAGTAGGATTTTCACTCCAATAAAGTATAAAAAACTTTTTAAAAAGAGAAAGGGTTAAACAACAGTTAGATTCAATTATGGCTTTTCTCATGAACCTTCCATTTTTTCCTGTTTGTTACTGTTTTCTCCTGTGTCTTTTATGATAACTGAAAGGAAGTAATGATGAACTGAAAATTGATGTTGTCTTATTGGTTAGTGTTCATGTTTTAAATGTAGTTACTGAAATATAATTGTTGAAAATTTCTGAACAGAAGATAAATACCAGCTTGCAGTAATGCCAAACAAAACTGAATCCTTGAAGGATTTCAAGATATGTTCTCTTAATATCTTTATAAAATTTCATACTCTTTAGACCAATACCTGCTTAGCTTTTTTGGAGAATTTATAGATCCACTCGGAAAAATTTACCAATACACATGTACATAGTCTTTGAATGAAATTATAGGCAGGTTTACAGGCTCCACAAAGAATCCATAGATGACCTTCCCCCGCACCCCATTCTCAGTAAGAAACTCTGACTGATTCAGTGGTTACAGAAATCTCATTTCAATACATTTGAAATAGGGACCAAAAAGATAGGTTCGGTAAATATCTTTGAAACAGTGATTTTTTTGGGGGTGGAACATACAAATAAATTCCTTTAGAGGTAAAAGTTGTACAGAAGCCAAGACAATAAAGAAATCCAAAAATGCTGCTGAATCCACACATATTTCTCAAAGGTCCTATAAACATTACAACACATTTATCAAGGAACATCTGAAGGTGCCAAGATACTTCCAGTAATAAGCATGATCATATGATGAAAATGTGTTTGCATAGCCTTGGGTGGGGAGGGAGAGGGAGGGGAGGAGGGAGGGGGGAGGAAGAGAGCAAGTAAAGAGTAAGCTGCATTAGTGGTTCCCTCCTGTAGTTGTGAAATGGACTTGTATTGAACAAGTTAGAAGAAATCAGTCTCTCCAAAGAATTGTCTGCTGAGACCTAAGGAGTATTATTTTTAACCTATATAAGGCATGGCGTCCACCCCCTAAAAGTTAGTGCTTTGTAGAGAAAGGAGACATGCGTATGTACTGAACGTGGGTTCTCCACTTCACCACCCCGACCTCCCTGCGCACTCTCTCGCTAGGAGGTGAAGAGGAATTGGTGGAAAACAAAATTAACTCCAAATGGTTTAAATAAGAAACTCTAACAAGGGGCTGTTTATAGTAGAAAGGGTTAGGTGAGCATGCAAGTGGATATTAATAGATGATGAGCACAAAAGCTGGAAGCCATTATCGCCCAAGGGCTGAAGGGGCCAGGGGAGGACAAGGATTGTGAGAGCCCAGTGAAAAGGGAGGCTGTGGTGAGACACCAACCGCTCCGTGGACCTGGAATCATGCAGCCCTGCAGCTGCCGCCAGAGGTGCTGGTCCAGGTTCCTGGGCACCAAGTGGGGCAGAGCCAAAGACAGAAGAACCCTGAGGCAGGGGCAAATGGAGCATAACCAGATTCCATTTTTCAACTCTTGAACTTCTCCGAGAAGACCCAAGCTCTTATTAGTTGCCACCCTGGTGAAACTGTTTAACTTCCTGTGATGAGGGTACTGTCCTTCAAGGTTTTTATTTACTTACGTTAATAGGTGGTTTAATCACACCCTCAGAGTGATACATAAATACTGCTTTTCTAAATGTCCTTGCTTGGGAGACATTGGAACATTCTCTAAAGAAAGAGCACTATACCCTTACTACCAGGATGGCCCTTGTTTCCATTTATTTTAGAAACCATTACTTAAGAAAAAGAGAGACTTGCCATAAATGTCTGAAAGAATCCCATGTGTGCTTAGTGGTGGCTGTAAACACATGGCCTCCACCAACTGTGTGGACTCGGTTCCAGCTTTGTCTTTCGGTGGAAATTAACCCCACCATTATATATCCTTGCCCAGTTTTCCTAGGGCATTCCGTATGCAGAGCCAAAGTATGTCAGTAAAATATTAAGAGTAATGGCACAGCAAATAAAAAGAGATAAAGTTGAGAAACTGCATGGCAAAAAGCCTGTCACAGAATTATGGATGAGAAAGAAGCAACTTTCCTAACTGAGAAAGCATTGTCGTCATTATTGTTAACATTTAAAGGTCTCAATTTTTAAGGGACTTCTTGAAACATTGTACTTGGAAAAAAAGTTTTGACTTAAATACGTTTTGTTTTAAAGTACAAGCATGTAATTTGAATGAGTTGATCTCAGACTTTGCTGATACAGATGATCTTTTAAGGTATGAGTATGTTTTCCACATTATAAATGTATAGTTGTTCGTGATGGAAAATATAGAAGAGCTTGAAGCATAAAATAAAAATTACCTTTGACTTTATTACTTAGAACTAATCACTATTAATTTGGTTGTTTTCCTCTTAATATATGTGTCTTCCTTAATATATGTGTCTTCCTCTTAATATATGTGCATCCTTAAAATGAAATTAGATTGTGTTCCTTTATTAATCTTTTCAAATTGATTTCTAGATATTTTACACCAATTTTTATTTCCACCAAGAGTATGTTAAAGAGTTTATTTTTGTTGGCCTTATAATTTTAAAAACTTTTCCCAATTTTATAAATAACAATGATTTAGTAAGATTGAACTTTATTCCTATTTGTATATTTATTTACCATTTTTCTGTTGGATTATTTATCCATGTTTTTTGTCCATTTTCCTATGGGGAAATTATGGGTTTTTCTCTTGATTTATAGGAACTTTCTGTATAGAAAAAAAAATTTATCTTTCTTGTTAGAAAGGATAAGACTAATTAACAGATGATGTTTAATTTCTGTAACTTTTGATGAGAAGCCACAGCCTTCTTGCTCATAGAACAAAAGCCAATTTTAAAAGACTAAACTCTCAAATTTTTTATTATTTAATATATTTAAGCAGGACCTGTGGATAAGTGCTGATTTAGAAATCGTTAGGCCTCAGAGTAACTTTAGATATTTTTATTAGGAAAAATGAAGGACTGTTTTGAGGTTATTTGACAATTTAAGTTGTATTCCCACTCCTACCCCCCAAAGATATAAATCTCTTTGGATTGAGAGATTAAGACCCTTGGTTCCTACTTAGTAGAAATAGTTACCAAAAAGTATGAGAAAAACATAATACACAGTTGAGGAGAGGGATATGAATATTGTTGCCCGTATATGTTGTTTCATGAAAAGAACCTATTAGTAGCTGTTAAGCTATTCTGTAGAAGGTGGGTGTGAGAAGAAAGGATTGGCAGATAGGCATTTTCCAAATGATAATTTTCTTTAAGGACATTTACCTAATATTAGGCCTTTTAAATTTTTGTGAAAATTACCAACTTTCTTGAGATCATGAATAAGCTCGAAACAGTCTTTCACACGTAGTCAATTGTACCTATAATTAGCTGCTCTTTAGTGTAACGTAGAAAACTTTCTCACTAGACCTTTCAACAAAGATGAGAAAGGTGAAGAATTTTAATGCCAGTCTCAAGTTGGTGAATTATTTTTAGAACTGAATTCCTAAAAGTTTTGCTGTTTCCTGCATACACCCTTAATTGTGCTTCAGATATCTTCAAAAGACAGAATTTCTGATTTTTAAATTCCTGCTCTTAGTAGGCAGACATAAAGAGATCATGTATGTGGTATGATGTGGTCACATCTTTATTTACGGGAATTTCCTAATGGAATGCGTGTGAACCCTTAAATGCGTGTGAACCCTTAAATGCGTTGTGGCTTATTCTGTAATGGCAACCAGCAGTTGTGTGTTAAAATTTTTCACAAAAAGTCCCAGCTGTTGTAAAAAGGAACAATCTGCCCTGGCCATAGATTACAGCGCTTTGGGTTTAGACCACAAGCAATACCTCTGGGACCTGTCATGTACACTGTGGACATCAGTATTCCTTGGAGAGAGAATGAAGATTAGTCACATCTGGCTCTTAGAAGTTCTTGCATAACTTGCTGTTATCTCGGTACAATTTCCTGGGGATTCTTCATCCTGGCACATGCCTTCTTCCCACTTCAGTGTCCCCTCCTTCATGAAAAGGACCACCGAGTATTGGCCTGGGATTCCTTTGCCATTCCAGAGGGCTGGTATTCAGTGTCCCCTCACTTTGGGTCCCTGCATTATCGTTTGTCATGTGGGGTGGCTTGGCTTTGTTCCCACCGTCACTAGAGTTGCCCACTTCTAGCTCATACCTACGTGAATGTCGTCCCTTGCGGTGACCTAGAGCCACCCATGTTCTCTGTAGGATTGTTATATACAAACTATTCTGATGACTCCAGATTTCCTCCTGGCACTTAGTTTCCTTTCCTCCCTTTCCCAGAATCCTCTTCCTTATCTCTGGAATACAGAGCTCAGATGCCAAGAGGCTGCAGGGAAACTAATTGAGTTAGGCTTCGTGTTTTTAACTTTATTTTTCCACCCCTCCGTGTTCTGAAGCTAGATTTCTCTTGTGCTTTGGATTTTTTCATGCCCTCCTTCTACCTGAGCAGCAACTCTGAGATTATGCTTGGGGTTTAGTTTACACTGCATAAGATAAAGTGGTTTATAAGATAAAGTAGTTTACCCTTTTCCAATTCTCACACTCCTTAAATACATCTGTTTTTGGTTACTTCATCTGGTATGCCTTGATTTTGCTTTCTGCTTTGTTTGCATTTCGTTGTTTTTCTCTGAGATTATTTCGAGGTTTTTGCTGAGTCCCTATAACTCTGTTCCTGATTAAATAAACAGCTTTGATAAGTCACAGTGGAATCTTAACACAGGCATGTGCACAATTTACCTCTTCTATCCCTTATGCCTTATTTCTGCCGAAAGTCGAAAGGGCAGTGGAGAGACATGATGATAGCATTGCATCCTTATATTTTGAGCTCTGTTGTTGATTAGGCTAGAAATGTTGGTATTCCATCAGCGAAAGCTCTTGTTTATTTTCCAGCTAGCTTTGGGTTTTCTCAAGCTGGTAGCTCTTTTTCTACCCAGCTGATAAAGGGTCTATAGGTATGTGAGTGTACCTCCCACCCTTTGCTTTCATTCAGCAAGAACCTGCCTGGAGTATTCATTACCACAGTGACAAAGGCATCCCCTCTCCGATTGTTGCCGAAGAGGTGAGCTGAAAATTATCTCCATACTTGCTTTCTTGTGATTTGCTCACGTCGCTCATGCCACTGTCACGTCAGGAATGCTCTTTTCTCTGTTAAGTTTTAAGTTTCATTCTGTCAAATGGAATTTTGATATAGGAAGTTGCCCCGAGGCTTCATCGTGTGCAGGCTGATACGGACACCAATGAGAATGTTAGTCACATGAAAATTAGGTTTTTGAATTTAAAGTACATTTGGTTTTGCACTGCTGGCTATTTCCCTTCTCTTTTAGTTGATTAGTAAGGAGATTAATTTTTTCTGTTTTAAAATAAGGTAAATAAGGATGATTTTATGCCTTATCCTAAAGCAATATGCAGTTGACCTTTGAGCAGTTTGGGGGCCAGGGGTGCTGACACCATGCCTTTCCCCCCCACATAGTTTAAACTCCGAGTGTAACTTTACTCCCCCAAAACTGAACAGCTAATAGCCTACTGTTGTCTGGTAGCCTTACTGGTGACATAAACCGTCGGTTAACACATATTTTGTGTGTCACATGTATTGTATACTGTATCCTTACAATAGAGAAAGGTAGAGAAAAGAAATGGTATTAAGAAAATCATAATGAAGAGCAAATATATTTACTATTCATTAAGTGGAAGTGGATCATCATAAAGGTCTCAATCCTCCCTGTCTTCACATTGAGTAGGCTGAGAAGGAGGAGGAGGGAGAGGAGGGATGATCTTGCCGTCTCGGGTGGCAGAAGCAGAAGGAAATTGGCGCGTAAGTGGACCTGCACAGTTTAAACTTCTTTTGTTCAAGGGTCATCTGTAGTTGGTTTACAGAAGTCCTGCAGCAGGTGGGCTTGTTCTTTTTCCATCCCAGTTGAATCACCTGACACAGTATGGCTGCTCACAAACATTTGGCCTTAAATACATATACCCGGGCTCTTCCACCCCTGTCTTGAAATACATTCTGCCTTTTTATTCCAACTCAGTTTATTGGAATTCTTGTTGTCAAAGAACATTCCTTGAAAGAATCTGGAATCAACATTACTGGCTACAAAATAAGTGTAAAGTGCATTGGCTTCTTGTCGTCCTATTCATTCTCTTGAAATCATTTCCAGTCAGGTTTAATGAGTCAGTTCAGGTTTTCTTCAACTCTTGATAAAATATATATTTTCACTTTCAAAATGCTTATTCGTAAGTTATTTGACCCACGTACAGTTTTTGTCTAAAAAGGAAACTCCATTTCTCAAGAGCCGGGGAAAACTTGTGTGACAGTGAAATCTTGGCCGTGGCCAGTTGGCTCTGAGTTGAATTCACATTTGCTGATTACTAAAGTGAGTTGGCGGCCTGAAGGGAAAGTGATCACAAATCGCACACACGTTAAATGTCCTCAAATGGATTTGACGTAGAATCTTTCTTAGTGTGGAGTCGTCAGTGCATTTGTGTTGTGCCTGTGATCACATTCAGGAAGTGTCAGCGGGATGAACGCTGCCTTTCATCCACAATGGCACACCTGTAGAGTGTGTAAAACCAGGGGAAATCCAGTTGTAGACCCGTCATCAAGGTTCAGAGGCTGTTCTTGCCTACTCAGAAGCGGATCACTATGTCAGATACACAGTGTTTACAGCCCACAGCTTAAGGTTCTTGGAAACATTTCGGAGTTTAGGTGAGCTACTTATCATGACATACCAAAAAATGGTAAAATAAAGTCGTTTATCACGTTAATGTGATTTAAGAACCTTATAGTATTACTTTATATCAAAGAAATTCAAATTTGTAAGGAAGCGTAGCACCAATCTGACCACATTCCTCCTTTTATTTTTCTTAAAGAAACTGTATTCCAGAGGTTCTGTGACTCTTCCAAGGTGACAGTGCTCATTTATGGCTAATCTGGAATTGACTGTGGAGTCCACGTACTCTCACTGCATCATGAGGGAAATCGGTAGCGCATTGCAGAGTCAAATCACGAAAGGTTAACACGCTCTGAATGATATATGCCGGCTTTTTCTAGCCTTTCCAAATCAGCTAGTGCCTTTGAGATGTCTGGGGCTTTTTCTGAGACTTGATGTGTATTGACTCTTTGAGAAAATTGTAATCCTAGGGCCACATTCTTTCTTCTATAAAAAAATTTGGCCATTGCTACTTTGGAACTGCTTGCTGACAGTTGATATATTCCCAGGGGCTGCAGGAATTTCAGGGGAAGTTGGAGCTGCTCCCCTGTTTGTCCGCTCACCACTCTTGACAGATCCAAACTCTAGCTGATGTCCCTCTTGATTATATTGTTTCAGAGGCTAAAGCTCTTTAGGAGGAAATTACACTTGACACAAAAGTGAAAAGAGCCCTTGGCTAAAGGAAAGTAAATTCTGTCCAGTGGTCTCTTCTTTATGGCTTTAAGATCAGTTTGACAGTTTCGTTTGTATGCATAGAATGTGCCAGAGCTGTCCTGATTTCAAGCCATGGTATGGAACTTTTCCCCATAAAAAAGGTGCAACTCTAATAGGATGACTTTTATTTTGGGGTGTTGTCAGTGGGAGGCAAGGAGTTAGTCAAACGAGGGATTTTCTGTTGTTTTCTTTTTCTAAAAGAACATGCTGAAAGTGAAAGACTTATTATGAATTTTGGGGGTCGACTCTTTCACTCAGCAGTACCCAACCACTGGAGACAGGAAAGTAGCCACCAACAGATTGTTGGTGAAAGATCGGCTTAAATTCGTCCTGTGTCAACAGCACGTTACTTTCTGTAGCATAATAAAAGCAAATGGCTGATGTATTTTCTATAGGTTTTTCTGTGGGACAGGAATGAAGTGGGAAGGAGATTTAGGCTTGAGGAGAGAGGGAAGAGGCAGTAAAATATTCGCTAATGTTTCCAGGGTTGGGAATGTTTCCAAGGATAGAAAACCAAAGAGTAGAAGCCAGAGCACCAAGAGATAATCTTTTAAAACCATAACTACATTTAAGTTCATAAAAACATTCCAACTCTTTTAAATGTTTATTTTTATTGAAAATATGTTTTTTAGCAGATGTTCATGTGAAAATAATTATTGCCTTATCAAGTCTTTATGAAAGGTTTAGCATTTTTAAAAAAGGACACATTTTCTTTGCTGTTTTGCAGCATGCACATATAAAACACTCCTTTCATACACGTGGTCATAAAGTTGTGTAAAGGACATTGGAAACTAAGAATGGGGGAGGGTGGGAAGGGAGTGAGGGATAAAAACTTGCCTATTGGGTCCAATGTACACGATGCTGATGGCAGGCACACTAAAAGCCCTGACTTCAGCATTATATGACCCCTCCATGTAACAAGAACACTTGTACTCCCTAATATTTTGAAATAAAAATTATAAACAGTAAATAAATAAAATCCCTATTCACACACATGTCTGTCACAGCTTCATATCACTTAGTAAAGGTTGGATTACCATCTGGTCTTCTTCTCTTCCACAGGATGACACCAGAGAGATGTGAGCAGATGGATGGGGTGGGAATCTAAAAACAAGTCTGGATGAATATCTGACAGTTTTATGTATTTTTATAGAGGTACTAAGATCAGAATATTGGAGTAAGAACTATTGTGGGAAGTGCAGGACATACGGTCACCTTGGATATAAGGTTCAGGCTCTTGCTACTGAATTCCATCCCCTCCCTCTGTACTTAGCGATTGACTAAAATATGGGAGCCATGAAGCAACAGCCTACTCAGTATCTACCATTTATTTGGCACTATGTCAGCTACAAAACCAAATAAAACATGATTCCTGTGTTCAGGGAGCTTGAAGGTTGGTTATAAAGTAAGGAACATTATTTTTAGAGTAAATGTCTCAAAACCTTCATGCCTAAATTGGAGTTGTTCCTCAAAGCAATTACTTTTGAGAGGGGGAATCTATATGCTTATTCCCTATTTCTCTACTATCTTCTAACACTCTTTTTAGTGGACCTTTTCCTCATTTTTGTGTTTAATAGTGTGGTTTGATACTTTTGACTTTTCTCTGTTGAGTATTTCCAGAATGAGTATGAATGAAAGCTTAGTTTCTTGTGGTATTATACAGACACGTTTGAGTTGTAAACTGTAACAGGCATTGACAGCAGAGAACTGTATTCCAGGAGTGAGAATGAGTAAGTTAAGTTCAACCTGGAGTAAGAGCCCCACATCTTGTGTGTATCTTCTAAGCAAGGGCAAAAGAGGGGATGAGAAGTGCAGTGCTATTATCCACCTTAGCAGTCTAAACCAGAATTGTGTCATGTTTGTTTCTCTCGGTCTTTATTAAACTGGACTATTTAAAAACCCACTTTTCAAAAAAAGTGCTAATTCAGGTCCTGGAGACAAATGTACATAGTGGTGACTGTAGTTGATAATTTATATTTTTGGTCACTAGATGGTGCCCTTTCACTTCGAAAGACTTTTCTATTGCGCCTTCTGCTTTTTATTTTGCTTATTGTTAGGCTGATGCAAATATGATGGAAAATCAGATTCTTTGTTAAATTAGATCTAAAAGTTCTCTGTTCCTCTACAGATGCATAGGAATTTTAATGTGGTTATCCAACCTAAAGTAATAGGTTTACAGATTATCATGCTACTCAATACTTAATTTATGTTATGAGAAAAATACATTTTTATCCTGTAAAGCATTTTGTATCATATGTATTTGGTGTTGGTGAATAGATAAGCGACTACAATTAAAATATTTGTGTGGTTTAATCTGCTGTTGCCTATGGTTCATTTAAGAATCACTTGGAAAACCAATAAAATGCCCATTACCAGGTCCTCAAGGCCTGGGAACCTGTAGTTTAGCAGGCAAATTTTGAGAAACACTGGGTTGTAGTCACCCACGGTAGAAGTGAGCATTTTCAGTACAGGTTAACACCAGTGTCAGCCAACAGTAACCCAAACCAAAGTTAAGGATAGTTGAGACTGAAATTTTGAAGGTAGACAACTCTTTGTGTAAATATTGCTTAGAAGAGATATAATGGACATAGTAAGAATTACTGAAGAAAATGCTCTGTTTACATAAGTGTGGTCAAAGTTGGCCAGGGTATTACAGAGAAAAGGTGGTCCTGGTCCTCATGAGGATCATTAGGGAACAAGCAATGGAAATAAGAGATGCTGGACCATTGGGTTCTCTTTCAGCTTGTGGGGGTCAGACATTCCCTGTGTCCTGCACTTAGGCCCTCACTTTATAATAGCTGATATTTAAAATATTTTAGAAAGTTTCAACCAATCTTAAGGCCTTTGGTCTTCGCAATGCCCCTGTGACAGGTTAGGTGTCAGAGGAGGGATTAAAAAACAGGATAAGAAGATGTGCCTGAGGCCAAGAGCAGCCAGCGCAGGGCAGGGGGTGGAAGTGATGGCACTGACTCAAATAAGCACAGCTGCTGGATGCCCCCCAGGAGGCCAGAGGCAGTCCTGAACTCCAAAGCTATGTGGTGCACCATTGTAAACTATGATTTCATCACCTTAGTCCTATTAATAACAGTGGGTAGCTTTAAGAATATGGTTTGGTTCTTTCTTTTCTTCCTCCTTCACTTTTTCTTCTCTTTTTTGGGGGGCGGGAGAGAGGGAATTGCCCAATTGCACCTTTAGAATATGATGTGCTCAGCGTGGCATTGTTAGTCACCAGGGTTGTGGGACGGGGGTGGGGAGATCACAATATCAAGAGGTACAACATCTGTCCGGAAAGTATCCAGCCACGTAATATATACTCATTATATTAACAATGGCTCAATATTTTCCAGACAGACCTCATATGTGTGGTTTAGATAAAATTCCCACCCTGTGATTCTGATTCCTTATCCTAGAGAATACATGCTTTAGAAGAGTTGATGATTCAGGCAGATCTACTAGTTAATTGTGAAAGGTGCTCAGTAAACATTTGGTGACTCCGTCAACTGACTCAATGCATAGTACAGGAGATAAAGGACTCCGCTGAGAAGTCAGTACATTGTAGGCACTCAGTAAGGTTGGTATTATCGATGGTTGTGATAATCATAATAAATTTTCTGTGTGTTATTCAGCTTTGTCAGTAAAGCTAATGGCTATAGGACTTTTGCCTTACCCCAGAATGGTCTTCATCTGTGTCAGGCTGACCTCTAAGGTAATAGAACACTTAGATTGCTGGAGTGACTTAAAAACCTGATTAAAGAAAGAACTGAAGAGGCATGTCCCCAGCCCTTTGGCTCTGATGTCTCTCCCTCCACCTGGAAGATTCCAGCTCAGCCAAGTGTCCCACCTCCTCTAAGCCTTTACTCAAACCTCACTTTCTCAATGAAGCCTACTGCTCCCGCCTCCCCCCTCCCACCCCCCGCTTTCTGATAGTTGGTACTCCTCATCCTTTTGTCTTGCTCTCCTTTTTCTTTATTCCATAACATTTATGTTCTAATATATTAGATAATTTGATTCTTTTTTTGTCTCCCTGCACAAGACTGCAAGCTTTCTGTGGCCAGGGGTCTTTTTCCTTCATTATCTATCCCCTGGTCCCTGGAACAGTGCCTGTGCATAGTTAGAAGTTCAGAAAATATCTGTCGAAGATTTAATGCTTTCCTGTGTAAAATTCAGAGGCAGTAATAAACAATAGACAGCATGTATTAGTCACCGAATACTAACTCTGGATAAATATTAAATAATTCCTCAATGAAAATTAAATTTTTTTTCTATTAACCCTGATCTGTAAGGATATCTTCTAAATTATTACATAGTTTAAAGTATGGATCGATAGTAGGAAGATACTGGATTATAATGACCAAGCTTCTGAGTGGTTTTCTGGGACAAGTTACCAGACCACTCAGTGCCTTAGTTTCTTCTGTAAATAACCTCACAAAGCAGTGCTTTATGGATTAAATGAATTAATGCATTTAAACCTTTAGAACAGGGCCTGGAATGTAATGAGCTAAAATAGTAAGTTCAGTTTATAGACTCCTCACTTCTTTAAAAATAATTATGATATATTTATTTTGCAATTATCATATGATATACTTATTTTGAAAAAAATTTTAAAGTTAAATGGATTAGCAAATTTCCAGAGGGAAGAAAGCCACAGATAATGTGCAATTTGGGTATTTTCTGTATTCCTGTTTTTTTTTTTTTTTTTTTAATAAAACAAATATTGAATTTATTTTGGATCTGTTAGGTCCTAACTCAGTGCTAAAGCAGAGTTTGGGGGTTTTACATGAGCCTTTTGTTTCTGATTTCTTATAGATCCCCATATTAAGGTTTCTGGAAAGAAGGAAGATGTTAAAGAAGCCAAGGAAATGATCATGTCTGTCTTAGACACAAAAGTAAGTGAATGTTAAGGACACTCAGATGTCAGAACCTTGTCTCTACAAGGGCTACTTCATGCCGTTATGAAAGAACCATTTGGAGAAGAAAAACCAGGAGAAAGTAATGGTGGGTTTTAAAATAAGCACATGTGATTCTACAGTGGATGTAAAGTTCTGTTTAATATTTGAATAGGTTCTCTCATGCTGGGTAATTGAACTATACACACACACACGTACATATTAATATATATGTATATATGTAATATATGCACATATGTATGTACATATATACCATCTTCAGAAACATAAATTGGCCCTAGGTAGCATAGGGTAAGTAATAAAGATTGTAATAATTAACATATTTGCCTTTATGATGCCAGTAGAAAACTAGAATGATCTTCTGCATAGCTCTGTGTTGTATGTGTGATGGCATGAAATTTGATGCTTTCTCTTATGTAATCATGCTCACTCTCTCTCCAGGTATATATATGTATAGAGAAATAACACGGAAGTTTAAATATGTAAAAATGTATATTCATGTGTGAGAATTTATTCTCCTTAATGAACACATCTAAATCACTTATTGTATACCAGCCACTTTGCTAAGCACTTTACATTTTACAAAAATTAATTTGTTCAATCCTCATAACTAAGTCAATATAGAGATACTAAGTAATTTGCTCAGGATCCCAGAGCTGGTAAGTGAGGAGGTGGGATTCAAATCCAGGCTGTCTTGTTCTTAACCACTTTGTTTTGCCACCTGGTATTTCATTAGAATGGTCTCTGATCTCTCTCTCTTGCTTGCTTTCTTTCGTTCTTCCTCTTTTTATGTCTGTCTTCTCTTTGTTCTTTTTAAAAAAAATTTTTAAAATCATTTACCTTACAGTTATTAAATATTTTAGAATTTTCTCCAAAAGGGGGATTGATTTTTTGTATTTCAAAGGTTAAACTTAGAGAAGAACTAAGTTTAAAAATAAAATATTTAATGGGTGTTTTAACATGTAAGAATTCAGAAGGTTTAAACTTATTGATATTTTTAAAATCTTGTTGTATTTTGACTTTTTGATTTTACTTTTTAAGGACCGAAGAATTTCAGTAACAGTTTTATAAATGAGAAAGGATTTCATGTCAGTCTTTACAATTTTACAACATTAAATTTCATACCAAAATTACATACATGAATTCCATTATGACCATAGTGTTTTTATTCATTTTGTCTTGGAATTTTACATTTTGCTTTAACATAACAAATATACTTTGTATTAATTTACTTAAGCCATTTTATTGCCAGGCATCTATGCTTTGTGACCTTTTCCTCACCCTTCTTCCTACCAGAGAGAATAATAGATCTACTTTGTAACATTTAACATACATATATAGAAGTTGTTAAAGCACATTTGTAAATATTTCCTTATTCACAGTTTTGAGCTTTATTTTTATTTCTAGTTTTCTATCATCTTAGTCCTACAGTCCTATTAACATGCATATCTTGTAATTGTGTTTTTGTCTATTTTTAGTTATTTGAATTAAATGTTTCATGAAAAATGTCTTTAAAGAGAACGTGAGTAACTTATTTGTAATTGTAGTTGACTTTTTCTAAAGACTATTTTCCAAAAAATTATCTTGGTAAAGACTATATTTTCTATTTCTTCTGACAAATTTGTCTTAAACTGAGAATTTCTTTTTTATAATCAAAGAGAAATGAATTAATAGAAATTGAACCCTTGTAGATGTAGATGGTCTTATTAAGGAATTCGAAAGATTACCTACCGGCTCATTTTTTGTTAGTACTGTTCTGATTCCCTTGGCAGCCAAGCGTTTTAGGAAGTTGGTCTTTCCTTTTTCATGCATCAGTTAACAATACCTCATTTCTACATAGAGCAATCGGGTCACGTTGAAGATGGATGTTTCACATACAGAACATTCACATGTAATCGGTAAAGGTGGCAACAATATTAAAAAAGTGATGGAAGAAACTGGATGCCACATCCACTTCCCAGATTCCAACAGGAATAACCAAGCAGAAAAAAGCAACCAGGTGATTTGTCTTTTCATGTGAACTTTTATGGGGTGAATTACAGCCTTCATTTTCAGGGTGCATGTCTTTTTTGAGAGGTGAGAACAAAAAAGTAGTCCTACAGTTGACATGTAGTATGCACTGTACGACTGCCTGCAAGGAAACTGAAGATGCTGTGCTTTTTTGAGGAGATGAGCTGTAGGTGGACCCTAAACTCTTGATCTCTAAATGGTTGATAAAAAAGAGGGGAGAATCTGATGGCCACAAAATGAAGCACCTAAGGAAAGGCTGAGGATGTATTTCTGTTAGAAAGGACCTGGAAGCTTGACAAGTTTCCATTGCCTGGATTCTGTCTGCAAAAACTCAGAAGTGGTCCTCTAGGCTACACCAGATCACCCTGTGAGAGGCAATGTGTGAATGCTTGACTTCTTACATTGAGTGAATTATGTCTCTCTCTAGTTTATATACATTTTTCATGGTTCTTCTGTTTGCAAACAAATGGAACTCATCTGTCCACATGTAAGCACTTTCAATACTTGAAGAACAGATAGTAGTTTTTTTTTTTTTTTTGAGACAGAGTCTCACTTTGTTGCTCGGGTTAGAGTGCCGTGGCGTAGCATAGCTCACAGCAACCTCAAATTCCTGGGCTCAAGTGATCCTTCTGCCTCAGCCTCCCAAGTAGTTGGGACTACAGGCATGCACCACCATGGCCAGCTAATTTTTTCTATATATTTTTAGTTGTCCAGCTAATTTCTTTCTATTTATTTTAGTAGAGATGGGGTCTCGCTCTTGCTCAGGCTGGTCTCGAACTCCTGAGCTCAAATGATCCGCCCGCCTTGGCCTCCCAGAGTGCTAGGATAACAGGCGTGAACCACTGTGCCCGGCCAACAGATAGTATTATTTGTGTTATTTGGAAGTGTTCTCTCTTCTAAACTAATCATAATACTAGAAACTGTGAGCCACAAAGATGAATAAGAAATAGTCTTTTCTCCACAGGGACTAATGGTGACAGTGGGATGTATGCATAAGGTACGAGATAGAAAGCCATAGTAAAAGCAAGGGCAATCAATATTTGGAATATTTGACAACTGGTATTGCATGGCCATCAGCCCAAAGAGTAGTGTCCTGGAACCCCTGTACCCCCACCCCAATGCCAAGACTAATGCTGTAATTGATGAATCATGGGAAGGTCCAAGAGATCCCAAGAGAAAGCTCCAGGTGGGTGTTAGAGCAATGATTATTCACTATCTGGTGTGGAAGAAATTCAACATTTTCAGAACCTAGTGCAGCCATATCACAGAATATTGATATGCATCTGGTATGCAAAGAGTTTAAACAAAAGGGAGAAAATGCAGTGAACAAGAATAATTATAAAGAGAGTAGGATGGCCTCGTGGGGGCTGTGGAGCTTCAGGTAAGTCCAAGGTATGATACAGATCAGGTGGCACAAATCACCTGAGCATCTCATTAAAATGCAAATTCTGATTAAGCAAGTCTGGATTAGGGCCTGAGATCCTTCACTTTTAACAAGCTTTGAGATAATACTGTTGCTATTTGTCCCTCGACGACACTTTGAATAGCAAGGATGTAGATTAACTGGAAAAGCAGATGTGAATTAGATTGAAATAAATCTAATTCTGTATTTTCTTACTTTTGCAGGTATCTATAGCAGGACAACCGGCAGGAGTAGAATCTGCCCGAGTTAGAATTCGGGTAACTTTTTATTACTTTAATATTTGTATGTTGATGTCAGCAACATTTGTATTATAAGGCATTAAAAATCATAATCTATCATTTTATAACCAAATCATATGTTTAGTAAGTAGAAAATAGTGGCAAAAGTTGTTTTAATGTGTTTTTCAGCATTCATTATGTAAATTTTTATTGTAGGCATTTAAAAAATGAGTTTCTATGTTATTTATCCTCTTTTTTTCATCTATGATGTTTCTTAGAGACATTCTGGATTTCATCTGACTGAGTGTCTCTGATGTTTTTAAATGATCCGAAAGAAGCCTGAGGAAAAATGCTGTAGGCATTATGAGTTACAAACTCTCAGATTTCACAAAAGATTCCTTTCATTTAAAAAAAAAAAATATATTAGTCTACCTAAGCTTATATCTGCAGTAAAAGCAATTTATGTTTGAAAATACATATTCAGAAAAGAACCAATGAATTATATACGTCTCTAAATGTATAATATTTTAACTATCTCCTTTGGGTTCTCATCATTTCATTTTAGGAGCTGCTTCCTTTGGTGCTGATGTTTGAGCTACCGATTGCTGGAATTCTTCAACCAGTTCCTGATCCCAATTCCCCCTCTATTCAGCACATATCACAAACGTACAACATTTCCATATCATTTAAACAGCGTTCCCGAATGTATGGTGCTACCGTCATAGTACGAGGGTCTCAGAATAACACTAGTGCTGTGAAGGTAAATGATTTAGATAATTCTGATCATCAAAATGTACAGATCATGCAAGTTTTATTTTTAAAGGATATTAGACTAGTTTGTTTTCCAGAATTTTCCTTTGTATTATATTTTGGCTTATAGAATTTGCTGTGTTCTTCCATAGCTGTTAGAAGTGGATAGAATCTTTCTCTCTATATGAATAGTTATTTTATAGGATTATTCCCCTCCCACCCATTTCTCATAGGAAGGAACCGCCATGCTGTTAGAACATCTTGCCGGGAGCTTAGCATCGGCCATTCCCGTGAGCACACAGCTAGATATTGCAGCTCAACATCATCTCTTTATGATGGGTCGAAATGGGAGCAACATCAAACATATCATGCAGAGAACGGGTGCTCAGATTCACTTTCCTGATCCTAGTAATCCACAAAAGAAATCCACTGTCTACCTCCAGGGCACCATTGAGTCTGTCTGTCTTGCAAGGCAATATCTCATGGTAAGATTACAGAAATAAGTGTTACCATTTTTATTTTTTGACCTTTTTGGATACACTGTGTTGCTGTACCCACTGTACTAAGGTGATATTTAAGAAAGTACTTTGGAAGCCTGGTCAAATAAGGAAGTTTCTTGGTAAAAGAAAATAACTGGAAGAGTAAGGTTCATCGTGCCTCAAAAGGTTTAATTTCATTGCCTAGGTGAGTAATTTTCTTGCAGTATTTTTTTTTTTTTTTTTAACTTAGGCCAGACACAGAAGAGGTTACATTGAAGTAATCGACTGTATTTTGTGGCATGGATACAAAGTGATTGTTTTCATCTGACATGTAATATTAGTGTGCAGTTTGCATTTGGCCAAAAAGTCTTCTGTTTAATCAGAAAAGTAAAAACATCATTTAAATTTCACCCTCAAAGACACAAATGTTGGCAGCCTGAAATATTTGTACGTTTCATAAATCTCTGATAAAATACTGTTTACAATTAAAATACCATTTAAGCCACAAATTTGAGCATCACTTATTGAAGAAAAACAGAGTTGTATGCTATAACTCAATACTGTCTCCAATTTATAGTTTACAATATTTCTGTCTTTCCTATATTCATTTAAAACCCCAGTGAGTGAGTTGGTATATAGTAACAAAATGGATGGATATAATGCTAGGCTCACAAATACTCTTATCAAAAACACCATTGTATTCTCTCATTCATTGCTTGACCTTTACTGACATTTGAATCAGTTAAGCATCAGGTGTGACCTTTGCTATTATTAACTTGCAGAATTTGTTTTTGAGAAACTTTAAGAAAATCCAAGTTTGTATTGTTTATTCCATTCCTCTGACAGATGAGAACTTGTTATAATCATTAAGGATTATAATCCAGGATTTTATTAAATTTGTTTTATTGTGAATAATTTTGTTTTAGCCAAATTATTTTATCAGATTATTTTTAACTACCAGTCAGACAGTATATTCATATCTAAGAATGGTTATGATTATTTTTCATATTTTCTTTTTTATGCTTACAAGTTTTTTAGACATTATTCTGTGCAGTTATGAATTCACATTCATACTTTGACCATACCTGCCAAAAATGAAATGACACATTATTGCACAATTTTGAAAGAAGTCAGGGAGAAATAAAAGGCTTTAACCTATATTTTAAATGCCATCACCTTTTTTTTTATAGCACCGTCCTTATAAAAAATCACTTTTATCCACAAGAGAAATGAAGCATAGTATTTCATTTTTATCCTGGTATGTTTAGTGGTAACTTCTCCTGAGATGTATGTACAAAATCCAGCAGCCAGTGAGCTAGCACTACATGGTTTCTGTACTGAGTAGATTAGGGGAAAGGAAGAAAGTATCAGAGAAAAAAATATCTAAACTCTTCAGTGCTAAAAGCGAGATAGTTAAATAAGGGATAATAGTAGCAATTTACTCCAGGAAGGAGGAAAGGTTTGAGCTGCCTTGGTAAGCAGGATTTGTGTTGGTGAAGGAGCCTTTGATTAGTTAAGATTCCAAAATGCAGGATCCCTTTAAAGGATAGTTTAGAGGCTGGTCTGTCTTGGAGGAAGGGCAGACATATAGGCATACAGATCTGTGGTTGGACAAGCAAGTCTGGGCTGAAATGCAGAGCTCTTTAAATGCTGGTACACGTTTAGTTTTCATTCAGGATACAGTAAAAAGCCACCATTGTAAGTCATTGAGCAAAAGCACAAGATTAGTACCCTTGGTGTGGTTGAGAATCTGGTTTCTACGATCACTAACAAAACTGAAGTGAGAGAATAAAGGAATTTTCCAAGGTGTACAGAGTGGATAAAAAATTCAGGACCAAAACCAGAAACTTAAGACATATAATTTTATCATCAAAAAAATAGTTTTCTCCCCCTCAACATTATTCCCACACTAATCCTCCAAGCCATGTGAAGGTATATAATTTAGCTATAATACTTTGGCTTACTCTTTGAATCTAGAAAATATTGCATTATTTGCAGGCATGTTAAATTATGAGGTGTTTAAATGATTAATTTTTTACCTCCTAAACATTCTGTTGTGACATTTTCTAGGGTTGTCTTCCTCTTGTGTTGATGTTTGATATGAAGGAAGAAATTGAAGTAGATCCACAATTCATTGCCCAGTTGATGGAACAGCTCGATGTCTTCATCAGTATTAAACCAAAGCCAAAACAGCCAAGCAAGGTTGGTTCAGAGTCTAGACCCGGAGAATCACGTATCGTATTGTATTGTATGTAGTGTTATTTTGCATACAAGTGTGTATTTGCCTATACATGAAACTAATACTCTATGCAGGTTGAGAATTGCTAATCCGAAGGTCTGAAATGCTCCAAAATCTGAAACTTTATGAGCACCAACATGACACTCCAAGGAAATGCTCATTGGAGCATTTCAGATTTCAGATTTTCAGTTTAAGGATGCTCAACCCAGTATAAATATTCCAAAATCTGAAAATGACAGAAGTTTAAAATACTTTTGGTTCCAAGCATTTCAGATAAGGGCCACTCAACCCATATAATATATACATCATTATATATTTAGTTACATAAATATAAATTTGTAACTATGTATTATTGATCATCACTTTCTTTATATGTGTGATTGGTTTTTGGAGTCAGTTTTCATAACCATTATTTTTTCTATAAATATATGAGAAAGAAAGAAAAACATTTTTTCTTAATTTGCAATCTGGTAACTTTAAGCTTTACTAAGTTACCAAAGAGTTGATAAAGCTACATACGTGTTACGTATGTATATGTATGTGTGTGTGTACATATCCAATGTAATTTTAAAAATTTAGAGTACTTAACTATATGCCAGCCATTATGCTAGCCTTGGAGATTTAAGGAATAGGTGCCTATTATTTTTAATAAATAAAACTTTAAGTACTGAATTGTCCTTAGTTCAGCCTTCCTGGAACTTTTCCTATAGGAAGTTGCAAAATTTCATTAATTACATTTACAGTAAAAATTTAATGTAACAAATCTGATTTTAAGTGCTAGTGAGAATGAGTAAACAGGAATGTTCCTACATTAATATTGTGTGTAAATTGGCACAACCACTTTGAAGAGCAATTTGGGACCATCTGATCACTTTGGAAGTGCTGATAACCTACCTGCAGCAGTTCTACATTCAGTTATACTCTCTGAAGAGTTGACTTCCAGAAGTCAACCAGCATTTGCTTTGCACCAGAATTCAACACAAGAATGGTGTTGAGTAAAAAAAAAGCAAATTGCATGATTATATGTACTAAATGGTTGCATTTAGGTAGGTGTACGTTTTTAAAGTACAAAGCATTGTCTGGCTGGATAGACAGCAAATTCATGATGAGTTGCCTTGGGACAGTAGGAAGGAATATGAAACTAGGAAAGTAAATAAGAGAATGTTTGATTTCTTTAACAAAAATCAGAAACAAAAAATAACAGTTCTGGGGTTTGGTACATAGTTGTTATATTAATCTTGGTTTTCTAAGTTTTTTAAAAAAACTCTTCAAAATAAAAGGATGTGTAAAATGTAACAGTGTTAAATTTATGAAAAGTTTAGAAGAAAAACATAGAAAATAATTCCTGAACTGAGTTGAGTTCCCTAACTTATTCTAATAAGTAAAACACCAGTCATGTGTTTTATTTTTTAATTTCTAAGCTATAAATCTTAAATGTAGAATGGTATGTGTTCAATATGTATTATATATAAGTTTGTGTATGTGTAAATGTGGTATTTGCTGTCCAACTGAAGAAAAATAATCATGCCTTCTCCAAAACAAAACTTTAAAGGAAAAGATAGCATTGATTCTAAGTGAACTTGATATAATGAATTTATAGTTAGATAACAGGACATTGATTTTATGTATTGTGAGCTTCATGTTTGACTAATTTGAGTTGACTAGGGTCGCTGTAGGTATCAGGATTAAGATAAAGACAGAAGAGATATTTGAGGGCTTGTGTATATAAAGATGGGTAGGCACAAGAAGAATTGCAAGAGTTCGGTAAGAAATTAGGGGTTGGAGAAAAACAGATTATAAATGAGAACTCTGGAGCCTTGTAGCATCCCAGAGCCATTGACTTATGCCTAGCTGGCCCCTATTTTAACTACTACTTTAACCACTTTCTCAGCCACAAATTTTCTTTACTGTGCATTGGAGGCTTTCCCCCATGGGCTCACATTCCCAGTTTTCAAAATGAGTCCATTGGGGGGGATAAATGATTTATTATTTAGCAATTTTTTTTTACCATAAGCTTTGCCATACATATGTCATCAATGAGGAATAGTGGTTACCTCAAAGTCTATTAGTTAACTAGTAGACTATAAATGTCAAACATAAGTGACTGTCATTATGCAGCCTATGTATGGTGACAAGTTTAATTTGGTTCGTAAAGATGAGATAAAAGCAGGGAAGCTTTTGCGTAAAGATGAGAGGCTGTCAGAGAATGGGCTGTGGAGTCGGACCCGCGGTCCCATCCTCTCGCTGCCCTTCCACAGCTGTGCCGTGAGAGACCTTGGCTAAGTCCCTTAACTTCACTGAACACGAATAACGATTCCCACCCCATGTGGTTTTGCTGAGAAATGGAACATGTACAGCTTCTGTCACAGCACTGGGAACACAAGATACGCCCAGTAAATGGTAACTAAGGTTTTAGAGTTTTACCAGAAGGAGTAAACTTAAAAAATAAGTGGTTAGAATTTGCAGTTGATTTTAAAGCAGCATTAATAAGTCCCCGAGTGGAATTCTTATTAGCATATTCATTTTCCACCTGCCTTCCCGACCCCCTTCCCCCATCCATTGTAGACTACTCGCATGTCACTTTTTTCCCCCATTATGTGTTTTCATAGTCTGTGATTGTGAAAAGTGTTGAGCGAAATGCCTTAAATATGTATGAAGCAAGGAAATGTCTCCTCGGACTTGAAAGCAGTGGGGTTACCATAGCAACCAGTCCGTCCCCAGCATCGTGCCCTGCCGGCCTGGCATGTCCCAGCCTGGATATCTTAGCTTCAGCAGGCCTCGGACTCACTGGACTAGGTATAAAATTTATTATTACAGTGCTTCTCAGTCACTGGGGAAATGCTTATCTGGTTCCCTTTCTCTCTACCATTCAGGTCTACATTTAAAGTCTATTTTTTTTTTCTTCTTCAGGTCCTAAGATCAGGTGAAAAGCAACAAAACTTGCACCAGTCCACTTTGGTTTTTTTGTTAGACTCTGGTTTTCTGTTATCTAGGTTCTCCCCATGTTGGCATATATAATCAAGGTCTGACTGTTTTATTTTCAGTGGCTGTGTATGTGCTTCTAAATTAAGAATGCCATTAAGATTGAAGTGAGCAGGCTGACTGTAATTTATGTGTTTGTTCTCTCTTGCATTTGCAATATTGCCATCATTCCCTAGAGATAAAGATTATCCCGTTTGCTTTTCAAAAAGTAATTGCAAATCTGTATGCGGGTTAGGGCGAGGAGGAGGTGAAAACAAGCAGAAGCCCCCTCCCCCAGTGGTGTTAGCTTTGCCTCACCAAGACACAAAGGACATCTAGCCTGCAGCCAGACCTGTGTTCACATCTAAGGCGGGGAATAGCAAAATGAGTAAACAACATCATCTCAGTGCTTTAGTTCTTTAAGAAAGCAGGGTGAGCCACTTAATAATCATCGTTATAGTTTATGGCCTCATCTATGGATTGCCATCTTATAGGCAGAAGTTAGTGTCTCTACACAGTTATGCTAGGTTCACTACTTTCTTGCATGTTTCTCAGTTGCCTGTATTTTAGTTAATGCAGTAATCTTAGCAAATCATTCTGCCTTGCTCAGTGTTGATTTGAAGCAAAAAATACTGTCAGCAAAATTACAAAATTTTTTCTAGTAGCTATTCTTTTACAAATTTTAATATGATTATAATATGATTGAGATTCCAAGTAGCCCTGCCTAGACATCATTACAGTAAAGAAGGATTTTTTTTTATCTTGGCCGCTAACCTACCAAAGTTGTTCCTTCCACTGGGACCTGAAGAGAGTCATCATGACATAGCAATGGTCCGGGCATGCTGGCTCACGCCTGTAATCCTAGCGTTCTGGGCAGATCATTTGAGCTCAGGAGTTTGAGACCAAAATAGAAAGAAATTACCTGGAGAACTAAAAATATATAGAAAAAATTAGCCAGGCATGGTGGTGCATACCTGTAGTCCCAGCTACTCGGGAGGCTGAGGCAGAAGGATCGCTTGAGTCCAGGAGTTTGAGGTTGCTATGAGCTAGGCTGATGCCATGGCACTCTAGCCCAGGCAACAGAGTGAGACTGTCTCAAAAAAAATAGAATAAAATAAAATAAATAAATAACATAGCAATGCCTGTGAGCCAGAAAATGCCAATTATATTACTTAGCAAGAACCAAGTTCATCCTGCACTAGAGAGAAAATAAGTGAGCAAAGACTCTGAATTACTCAATTTTTAAAATGTTTTCATGGCTATACCTATCCTGTAATACTTAATGATTTATGTGTATTCCTAGAAACTTGTTATAAATCCACATTTTGTTTTAGAACATATTTTAAATGCCCAAAGGGGAATTTAATTACTTAAATTCAAGCACTGACTCCTTAGAACAAAAAACAATATTTTTTTTCTGAGAAAACCTTTAGTCATTGAGAGGGAGCCCAAAGAAGTCATGTATGTGTTTCAACATACATTTAAAAACTGTTGCCTATAGCTCAGCCTATCTGTAAATGGGCTAAATAGATCCCTCCTACCGGAGGAAAACTTTCCATAGTCACTGATGAATGTGAGCGATTTGAAAAGGGTTTGGTTGGAAGCCGATGACAAGTGAATTACACAGAGAAATAAAAATGGGTCTCTGCTTGAGCATCCTGGCCAGTTGACATGAACACAAAGAACCTGGTGCTGCTCGGCGACCCTGACTGCCATCCAGGTTTGGGCACACCTGTCTTCCATCTCCTGATAGCATCTGTTTGTGGATAAGCTAATTCCTGTGTGGGAGTTGTATAATGCAATATTTCGTGTGAATATTTGAAAGAAAATCTGTCACCCATATTTTATACTTAGAAAATATCAGATTATGTCAGTGTGCATCCCAAATGGCAATATTGGTGCCATCTCTATTTTAAAATCTTGAATTTCTGTGTATTGACTTTACGTTTATTTGTTACAGGTCTTTTGGGACCCACCACCTTATCTTTAAACACTTCGACAACCCCAAACTCACTCTTGAATGCCCTTAATAGCTCAGTCAGTCCTTTGCAAAGTCCCAGTTCTGGCACCCCCAGCCCCACGTTATGGGCACCCCCACTTGCTAATACTTCAAGTGCCACAGGTGAGTATCATTCAAGTATACTCAGAGGCATATATTCTTGGATATTATTGGTTTTTTAAATAAAAGTTACTAATGACTTGGTTTCCGTAGGGAAAAATTATGGTTCACAGCATACTCCAGCCGAACAGAAATTCCCCAGTGTGTAAATTAGTTAAAATAAAGCACAAAAAAGGAAGTGAGTTTTTCATACAGGTGTAAAATATAATCTTCAAATGTGATAAGCAAATTAGGAAAAGAGTATGATGTGCAGGAAAGAGTGGCAAAGGCACATGAAGAGTATTGACCCTGTAGTTAGGAAACGCTGGCTCTAGTTGGATTATCTTGCTTGGTAGTCATGAGCACATGCTCAGCCTAGCTAGTTTCCTCATCTGTATAACGAGGGGCTTGGGCTATATATTCTCTATGGTGTTGTTCCATTTTAGTATTCTTTTCTGTCCTTACAATAATGTTAAACCTATTTGCAGAAGGTTTCAAAATTGAGTTCTTTTCTGAATTTGCAGCAACAAAAATGACATTTTTTTATTGTTATTGAAAATAACAGTGGTGATGCTGAGTTTTTTCCTGTCTAATATCTGTCTTCATGAAATGTATAGGTTTTTCTGCAATACCACACCTTATGATTCCATCTACTGCCCAAGCCACGTTAACCAATATTTTGTTGTCCGGAGTGCCTACCTATGGGCACACGGCTCCGTCTCCCCCTCCTGGCTTGACTCCTGTTGATATCAACAGTCTGCAGACAGAAGGCAAAAAAATCTCTGCTACTTTAAATGGACATGCACAGGTATTGCCCTTCTGTTAGAATGGTGTGATCTATGCTGTTTGTAAGAGATAAGCCACTGGTAATAATGGTTAAACCTTCACCTGAAATGAATTTTAAATTGTAAATTTATGATCATATCTATATGTTATTTTCTATTATTATTTCAGTCTCCGAATATAAAGTATGGTGCAATATCCACTTCATCCCTTGGAGAGAAAGTGCTGAGTGCGAATCATGGTGATCCATCTATCCAGACAACGGTGTCTGAGCAGGCATCTCCCAAATCAAGCCCTGCAGAAGGTCAGGAACTGTATTTTTCCTGCTGAAATTCAATCTAGTTTGTTACCTGGATAACAAGAGGGTCGTAGAGAGTCTATGCAGTGGTTTCGAGTTGTTTTTGCTAACCAACTATGACTCATCCCGAACTATGTAGAAAGACAATGTCTTGAATAAAATTCCAAAGAACATGGTGAGAAATTAACTGAAAAGGACTTTCCAAGGAAAGAATCACTTCCACATTACATTGCACCTTCCTAAATTAAAGGGAAAGGTAATCGGGTAGCAGGAAAGCATCAACTTACCAAATGCGAGATATATATATATATATAAATAACCGAGTGTCTTTTTATAACCCTTATACCCCAAATAATCTTTAAAAAATATGAGGATCTTATCTTCAAATTGGGTTTTTGTGACAGCCTGAATTTGTGAAGGTGTCCTTTTTGCAGATGAAAGCTGTTACACCCGTGTCAGGCTGATCATGTCACCGTAGACTTGGGTTCTGGGTTGTTTCCATTGTAGGTAATTATCAACTGTCAGATGATGATGTTTAGATGTCTCACTTTTTTTTCTTCTCCTCTGCAGGTTGTAATGATGCTTTTGTTGAAGTAGGTATGCCTCGAAGTCCGTCCCATTCTGGGAATGCTGGTGACTTGAAACAGATGATGGGTCCCTCCAAGGTTTCCTGTGCCAAGAGGCAGACAGTGGAACTATTGCAAGGCACGAAAAACTCACACTTACAGTATGTATTTTAATATTAAAAGCCTTGATCCTTTGAAAGAAAGTATGTAACAGGCTAAATTTGTTTTAAACTCAATAGTTAGTACTCTTCAGTTCAAGTCAGGTTTGATCTCATCCATGAGCTTTTTCATTTTATCTTTACTTTTTAAAAATTTTTATTGAGGAATAATATCTGATGATTTTCACCCTTTTCTGTTGTCTCTATAGCTCCTCCCCTATTTAGTTGATTAGGTTCATACCTGTGTCCTCTAAACCACCTGTGTTGTTCTGAAACCTTAGCATTCTCTCTGCTCTTCAGTAATCAGCAGGGCAGTTTTTATTCTCTGTTGTTGGTATGAATTTTCCAACTGTGCATTCTCTTTCATTTGGCTTTGAATTTCTTTCTGAAACTATAACTCCCTTTTTTCCATGGTAATTAATTGTGAACTTTTAAATAAATGCTTGGTGATGTTATGATTTTATTCATTCCAAATCATATTGCGTAGAAATATATAAATTGTATCAAATATAACTCTCCCTTACCATAGTGCAGTTACGCATGTGGCATCCTTACTCTGTTTTCTTTTTCCATTTATTTTGGGCAGTCTATACAATGAGAGGTTTGTCCTTTCACTGTCCCACCTACCCCATCCACCTGATTTCTTCTACTGTCTTATTTAGTTCATTGCGTATCCTTACAGAGTGTCTTTATGCAAAGATTGGCATATATATTCGTGTTTTCCTCCCTTTCATACTAAAATCCATTTTGTTTTATAAACTTTGGTTAGTTAATCATTATTATTCCCATTTTGTCTAATTCAGCTTTATCTGTGTTTTTCTTTACTTGGCACTGATATTCAAAATTAATGTTGTTTGGTATAGGTTAGAGAAATGATTCTGCTTTCCTCTAACTATTGAAGCATTTGAAGTATACACTCATTCCTTTCATCACTGAGTATGTTCTGAACCTTCTCATCATCTTCATCTGGATTAAGCTGCAGCCTTCAGAATGGTCTCCCTGCCTCCAGTCTCTGATCAGCTTGATCTGTCTTTTATTTTGCTCCAGTAAATTCTCTTGGAAACACAAATCGGATCTTTTCACACTGTGGCTTAAGAACCAGCACAAGTCTGAATTGCATGTGCTCTTCTCCAGGCTTTTGGCACCAGTGAACTTGCGGATATCCTTTAGTTCCCAATTCATATGTCCTGTGTGAAGCCTCTGTCAACATTTGTCAAGCAAAGTTCATTGTTCCTCCTTTTGTATTCCAATAGTCCTTTCTAAATTATTCTAAATTCCCCTGGCACAACAGCTGAATAGTTGAATAAATAAAATCATGAATTAATGAATAAATTCAGCTCTTCATTGATACTGTGTATCCCTATTTTATTTGAGTCTAACATACAGTTGGATTTGAACTTGAGGTGCATGTATTCTGTATGTATCATGTGTTATATGCATCGAAAAAGAGGTGTACCTAAAGTCAAAGACAGGAGGAAAAGAATAGGAAAGGGATTTTTATTGATGGACAGAGAATCCTAATTTAGGAAGGACAAATGCCCCTCTACTCTCAGCATTTTTTAGCCAAACACAAGTGAACTCCAGCTGCTTCCGTCTCCAAAGACAATAAGGAACCACTTCAGAAGCCTCCATTATAAGAAACACTTTCATGCTCTGCCCATTCCCCTAAACATGCTCTGGAGAATATTTCTCATTTATCTGCTACCTTTATTTGTTATCAATATCATATGCATATTTCACACACATGAATTGCATCATCTGCATGCCTTCAGATTGGATCTCTGTTTACTTTGCATGCATGAGTCACTGATGTTTCTTTGATGTATAAAAATTGGAAATCTTGTCTGTACAGCTATTCCACCTGTATCATATGGAATATACCATATATGCCATATGTATAATGTACATAAATGTATATCATGAAATAGTTTCAAGCTCTAGTCCTAGAGTCACGATGCCTGGGTTCAAATTCTGGCTCTACCATTTACATTGGAAGTGTGACCTTTGGACAAGGTACTTTCCTCATCTGTGAAATGAGTGTGACGGTAGTACCTACATCATAACATTGTTATGAGGATTAAATGAGATGTAAATAGTTGGCAATGGTAAACATGCCTAGTAAATGTGGCACATAGGAAACATTCAGTACATTTGTATGGATAGCGGAGTGTTAAATTCCAAACTCTGTTTCACAGCAGCACTGACAGGTTGCTCTCAGACCCTGAACTGAGTGCTGCAGAAAGCCCTTTGGCTGACAAGAAGGCTCCAGGGAGTGAGCGAGCCGCAGAGAGGGCGGCAGCTGCCCAGCAAAACTCTGAAAGGGCCCACCTTGCTCAACGGTCATCATACGTCAACATGCAGGTAATGGTAACAAAACAGGAAAGTCATTCAAACATAGGATGCTTGAATTAGGGTATAGAGAATTCAGTGAGTGTTCAGCAATAGTGCAGAAATTAGGTTTTCCTTCTGTAATGCCTTCAAAATGAAATTTAAATATACTGTAGTTTGCTATAAACATTAAAACTGAAATACTAAATTTAGCTTAAGTGGGAAGAGTTCTTTAAAATATGACATTAAAAATGGTACAAAATGAGCTGTGTCACTATGTCTTATGCAAATAACATTATTCATCTGTTACTAGAAAAAATTTTAGACAAATGTGAGGGACTGTGTTGCTAAGTATTACTGCCTCATGACATAGTCTTGGATAAATAGATATAATATTCTTCTGTCTGTGAAATGGAGATGATAAATTTGGTGCTATTTAAAGATAGTTGTGAAAATAATGTGAAGTTTTATTTATTTGAAAATAGATGCTGAATACTGATGATTGTGTTAGTTCACAGATTTTTATGATTATTTTAAACAATTTCCTGAATAGGGACTTTCTCTGTATCCATTTTCAAAGTATTAGGCTAATTATTCAAAATAGACTATTGTCCATGAAATTCAGAAATCTGGTGTTCCGTATGGATCACAAATATGAAAGATAAGGATTTTGTGCTTTCTGTTTTAGAGATTTCTACAAACATTTGATTTTAGAACCAGAATTACTGGGTAGACCTATTTCAAAGTAAGGGATTTATCACCCTTATCCCTCTCCCTCTAAAAAAGAGGAAAACTTTTCACAAAATGCTAGAAACAAAAGTGCTGCCATAGATATGTCAAGGAAACTAACTCACGGAACTAAATTATGCTACTGCAATTTCAGTGCAAACTCTAGTTCAATCCTCGTCTGTTTTTTAATCCTTTGCATTCGAATATTTTCATGAGTTTTTAGATGAATGTTTTTACAAAAGCCATGGCCTTTATAATGTGTCAATGTTTTAAAAAAGACATTGATTACATTTTCTCTGAATTTATTTTCAGTTAAAATAAATCAAAATTCTCTCATTTAGGAAATATCAGATCCCCTTTATAATTCTTTATGGTTTTCGTCTGTCTTGTGGTTCTCGTCATCTTTTTCATCAGGTTTATACCTTCAGTGAACCCAATTTTATGTTTCTTTCTTTTGGGGTGGATGAAATGTTCTTGATGATAGAATTGCAACTTATATAGATGTAATTGTGCTGTTAGTGAATAGCTGACACTGAAAATCACTAAGAAATCAATGATAATAGTCACTGAGCATTGGCAGGGAGAAGACTGAAGACTCCCTGCTTTCGCTGGCTGAGAATGATCTTTGTCTCTTGATCGATCTTGGAGTGCTATATCTCCAACTCTCTTCTCACACTTATCTCACTTCCTAATTTATAGTTATTTCCCTTTCTCAACCCTCCTAAGACTGTAAGTCATTGAGGCCATAGATTATTTTTGATTCATTTTGTATTCTTCCACAGAGCTCAGCACAGTCTCTTTAACTAGTATGCACTCCATAAATATTTATTGAGCAAGTGAATTTAGGTTCTCCCCACCTCTTGCCCTTAGATATTAATAATTAAAGGTTGATTTGAATTCCCAGTGCCCTTTTAGTCCAAGGGTTTCAAAAACACCATCAAACTGCTATCTAAAAATCTGGCTCTCCTGATTTATTGCCATGTTTTTTGTTATCACACATCCTGGTTTGTCTGGGACAGCCCCTGTTGACCTTTATTATCCTGGCCTGATTATTATTCACAGCACATTTCACTCTCAGAAGTGTCCTGTTTCAGACCATAAGTTATATGGTGTAATCTTCCTGGGAGAAGGGTTAGAGAGCTCTTGCCAACTGGTTCTTGACCTGGTGGGCCTTTGAGACATGCTTAAATCAAGTCTGAGTTAGTTCCTAAGTTGAAGAGTTGATAACACTCACATGGCATTTGAGATGTAGCTATATCTGTACTCCTTTCTTCAAAAAGATCTATCTTGGTCCCTACATACACCTGATTGCATCATAGTTACTCATTCAATGTAAAGGGAATAAATGAATAGTGCCATCCTGTGCAATAAAACGTAACTAGATTTAATTTTATTGCATTGTTTAATGCCATTATAGGTTAAAGCTAGACATTTGCCATTTATGTCACTTCAAAAGCAAAGGCTATGCCACTTAGGCTAAATAATTCCTTAAGTTGCCTTGACATCATACCACTTCAGGCCATGCTTACCTAAATGAAGAGTTGATTTTGAGACACAAAGGAGGCCAGTAGCAACCTGACAGCATTTTGGTAATGTATTATTTTGAAAGTTAGCATAACTGTTACGGAGTTATTTACTATACTTTAGCAGATATTGGCCCTGATGTGCTAGATATTTATGGTAGATAAGAATTTTTTTTTTCTTTTTGAAGGAAAAACTCTCTTGTCACTGCCATGATTTAAAATCAGAAGTAGTAATTCATTCTAATATATTAGTTTTGAAAACATGTTTAAATTTATCAGACTTACTGATAAATCGGATTTCTGTCAGAATCGAATTTCTGTCACATTATGGTGCAAAGCTTAGCATGTGTCTCAGGCAGATGAGGGGATACAGTCAAAACCTGTGTCTGTCTCTAACTGTGGAGTATTGGCATGACATTTGGAAAGACTGACGATAAAGATATTTTCTCTCTGTTTCATTTTCAGGCATTTGACTATGAACAAAAGAAGCTATTAGCAACCAAAGGTATATGATATACTAATGATTTATACTTTGATTGCTTTTTAATACACTCATAAATAGTTTTTTGACTATTCATGGTGAATTGAGAAATTGGACACTCATTAAAAAAAAAACCCAAAATGTTTGGGTTCAGGTTGCACAAATTCTGTTGAGATTAGACATATTTTGTTGAATAAGTTAGCATTAGATCAATTAAGAAATCATGTAGCATTTTTTCATTTACTGTTACTTTAGTTAAAATGTTTTATTAAGACATTTTAGGCATTTTGTGTTGAGAAATAATATTCAGTGATAATTTCTTCACATATCAAAGAAGCAATGCCTATCATTGGTATTTTATTTAAGCAATATGTTAAATATATCAGGCATTTGTTTTATTAATATATTCTGTTTTCCAAAGCTATGTTAAAGAAACCAGTGGTGACGGAGGTCAGAACGCCCACAAATACCTGGAGTGGCCTGGGGTTTTCTAAATCCATGCCAGCTGAAACTATCAAGGAGCTGAGAAGGGCCAATCATGTGTCCTATAAACCCACAATGACAACCACTTATGAGGTTTGTTGAGTCACGCCCAACCCATTCTTCCTTTCTGTTCTCTCAGCAAAAGCAAACAATCATCCCCCCCCCATTTTTTATGTACTCAAGGGAAAGTGATTAGTGGTCATTTATTATTTCTAGTCCTGTAAACATATTTTTATAAAATGAGTGCAATCATATATATTATGGTCTTTTATGTATCTTCTCTCAAAGTTGTTGAGATGTAAATTTGGATGTGTGTTTTCGTTGGGGCTGGGTTGTGTCATAAATGATAGAGTAGGAATGAGATTAAGAGAAAGGCAAGGTAATAGTTCAGAAAAACGGATAAAGAGTTCTTTTATCCAGGGGTATCACTAGCAAAGCCACCATAGGGGGAAAAGGCAAATATTCAACAAAAACAGGTTTTCAGATATGAGTTAAAAATTCAGTGTGTTCAGACGTGCCAAGAACACAGCAGGAAGTATCTCAAACAAGAGCTCCAGAATTTTTATGTTTCCCAGATGTTGGCTGTGCTGCTCAGGGTGAGAGTGGGAAGCTGGCATTCTTACCATTTGGAGGACGGATCCAGAGTTCCAAACTCCTCAGCCAGGCTCCACGTGACTCACCAAGCAGGACTTTTCCATTGGAGAGTATCGGATTTTGGCTGTAAGCCTTTGGGAGTGGGGGTGGGGCTAGAGGGCGCGTGCGCACACACACGCAACGCGGGGACACTGCGGACCCGGAGCGGATGCAGACGATGAATCCAAGAATCACAGTGTTCAACCAGAGCACCGTAGGCTGAAAAACAAATACCGGTTAAGGGTTTCACAATTGTTAGTCTAATAACTAGCATTTGTCGATTGACCTTCTTTTCTCCACCCATTTTCTTTGTAATAAATTAGGCTGTTGATGAAAGGCAAAAGCAAACATGCTGTTTTTTTCTTTGTCTCTTGGAGTAAGTGAAAAAGCAAGTACTATTGAAATACTAAAAAGAACAGTCTCCTATGAGTTTCATTGTTAGAGTTATAGTGGCAACCTGGCAGGCTATATTTAAAGATTGAAATTACCTTCAGCAGCGAGCATGCAGGGACCATTATGAAAAATGCTGAGGCTCTAGGAGGTATACTCCTCTTCCTGCCATTACAGCGCTGAGAGAAAATAAACATCTCCTTTTGTTAGCAGAGACCATAAAACTGCTGTGCTAATTTTTAGACTTTCAACTGATACACCCTGTGGTTGTCCCTCTCACTCACCCCTGCATTTGGCAGAGTGAAGTGTTAGGTTGTTGATTGTGTTCTGTAGTTTCAGAGATGAAATATTTAACTTTTGCAATGCTCATTGAGTTCTGCTCTCCAAGACCAACAGTTTGACAAGTTGAAAATGATTCTTTCAGTAATGTATTGCTGAAGTGCAGGGGCTGTGGGGTCTGCTGACCACCACTGACCAGACGTGTGGCTTTGCTGAGTGACTTCACTCTTCTGAGCCTGTTTTTGCCTTTGGACTGTATTCAGGAGGGCATCGGGGAGAGCATCCAGTGCTTAGCATAGTGCATGGTAAATTCTTAGCAATTACTTATTGAGCTGCTGTTATTATTTCCACTGGAGAACTTTGCCCTGAAGAAAACCAGGGCCTGCTGAAAGATGAGATTATGTATACCAAGGCGAGTTAGTGGTATTGCTGCACATTCAAGCTATTTATGCTTTTTGTATCCAAAGATACCTTAGGGTAGTATATGAATGCATAATGAATTAGTAATATTTATCTTAAATCACATTCATTTAGTTCTTTGTGGTTTATAAGGTGGATTTTCATCCAAAAGTTTATTCTATTCCCATAAACTCCCAGTGAAGAAAGAGGGCTCTAGAATGGTTGTGTGTCTTACTCAAGGTTATGGTCAGTAAGTGTCAGAGAGAGGACTTGAATTAATTTTACAAAAATATCCTCATACTGCTCTTCTTAATGATTTAACCCAAGAGGGTCCATAGCAAACGGTGATATGTAGCTGACCTACAACCATGTTGCCCCTTCTTTCATGGGTATAAGAGTCACTCGGAGAACTTGATACAAATGCAGATTCTGCCTCCAAGGTCTCATTTGGCAGGTAAGAAATGTCAGGTATCTGCGTTTTCAGCAAGAACCGAGCATGGTTCTGATGTAGGCATCTCTCATGAAACCGTGCTATAAAGGGACATCACACTAAGGGGCATGATGGCAGAAACGGTCATAGGAACCTGAAAGGCTCTTCTGCTCTAGCACTTTGCAAGGATGGATTGACCACTTTCTGTGGGCAGAAATGTGCAGGGTCCCTGATTCAGTGGCTGAAACCCCTCCCTGTGGCTTGCCTTGCTTTGAATATGGTGGGTAGCCTGCTCCACCATCCTGGCTGGTGTCTAGCTGCCCATTGACATTGAAAGATGGGGAGGGAGGGCGAGTGGAACCAGCTGGATTGGAACATGGGCATTCACTTGTAATCTTTTCTTCACTGCCCCTTTAAATGCTACTGATGGAGACAGATAATCAAGCTTTCTTTAGGATTGATGTTCTGTAATAGATTCTCCCTGGTATGTAGGACTTGAACTTTTCCAAGGGAAAGGGCCCCTCACGTAGCATTCATTTTCTGATTTTCTGCAGCAGTTACTACCTGCATGTGCACACCTTTCCTTATCTTCTTCCATGGCTCCGAAAGATTAAAAACAGTCAGTAAGGGGCACTCGTATGGATTAGGATATGGGGAAGCACCTGGGGAAAAGTGGAAAGAACGAATTTATTAAAAGAACCACATCTATGCTTATAGCACTAATATTTTTAATTTGAAGAAGGCCTAGACACACTCTACTTTTCCTTACTCTTTTTCCAAAGAAAAATAAAACAAAATGAGCAAGGAGAATGCTGATCTTACAAGAAACAGCATGTTCTGCCAGTAGATCCTGACAGGTGAGAGCTGCGTGCTTGGTGTGCCAGGGACCGAGGGTTTCCTGCTTTAGCAAGTTTGCTTGAGGCAAGAACTTGGTACCTCAAACTCTATGTTCAGTGTCATTGAAAAGCTAGACTTGAGCTGGGTTTTTTTTCCAGTTTTAGGGTAGCTTTGAGAAATTAACTCATTTCAAAGAGCTCCTTTAAATAAGAAGCAGGCACTTTCAGGCTTTTCTGTTTTCTCCAAGACTCAAAAATGTGACCCTGTTTCCTTGATATTATATAGGGACACCAAAAGTCAAACAAAAAGCTGCTTTGACCTGCAGTATCTCTGTCACCTCAACAAAGCTACAAAGAGGTTTGGGATTTTCCTTTTCTTTTTGCCGTCCATCTCTTAAAAGCATAAGTAATGATCACATATTCTCCAGAGCAAATAAAAACCTGCATTGAAAATCAAAGATGGTTTTGAACTTCCCCAGCACTGAGAGTAATGAGGTTATCTGATTATTTTAAATCTTACAAATCTAAGAGTGACAATATTAAAGATATTTTATTAAAGATATAAATATTAAAGATGTTTTCATTGGAAAAGTCATTTTTTGGTATCAGGAGCCTTCATTTCCTTATATCCAGTCCCAAAATTCAGCAAAGGCATTCCATAGATGGAGGGAAGAGAATCCTTGAGATTTATTCAGTAATTCCACAAATATTAAGCACCTTATGTGTTCCAGGCACAATTCTATGCGCTAGTGAATATGAGGTTCTTGGTTTTGTGGATAGAGCTTTCTTTCTGGTGGGTAGAGAGGAACACAACACAAGTAAACAAGAAGGCATTAGGTGATAAAAGCCCCTAATAAATGTGAAACCAAGGCTGCTTTAGATTGGGTAGCTGAAGCAGGCCTTATGAGCAGATGACATCCAAGCTAAAACCTACATGACAAGAAAAGGCCAACCTTGTGAAGATCTAGGGAAAGAGTCTTAGGCCAGGGAAACAGCTAGCATGATCATCCTAAAGGCAGAGGTAGCTGGTGAGTTCGGGGAGCAAGAGGAGGATAGGGTGGGTGCACACTGGTGATGAGATTGGAGAGAGGCAGAGGCTCAGTTTTAGAACACATGAGCCCGTGGTAAGGTACAATGGAAGCTCATTACAAGACTTTACACAGAGGCAAGATTTGTTCTAATTTGCATTTTAAAAAATCAATCTTGTTAGTTTATGGAAAATGGATTTTAGGGGGAAGGGTGGCAAGAGTAGAATCGAGATGGCTATTAAGGAGGCAGTTGGCAACAGTTGTGGAGATGGAGAGAAGTGTGCAGATTTGGAGTATGTTTCAAGATGCCACTGATAGAACTTGCTGATGCATTGGATGTGTTGTGGGAAGGAGGGATCAAGGATAAGCCTTAGACTTTTGGCTGGAGCAGCTGGGTGAGCAGTGGAGTCACTTGCTGGGATACAGGCACTCAGAGAGAGAGGAGTAGGTTCGAGGGTAGCTGGGGGAGACAGGTCATCAACAACTCAACTTCAAGCATGCTAAGTTTAAGATGCCTATCGGACAGTAAAATGGAGGTGTCAGTTGGCACCTTTATGATTTAAATTTCAACAGAGAAGTCAAATCTAGAGATAGGGCACTGCTGTCATTAGACTTTGAAAGAGGTTGAGATTACCTAACAACGAAGCGAACAGAGAGAAGAGAAGGAGTCCTAGGACAGAGCCCCAGGGTAATCTGACATTTAGAATGGAAAATATTTAATAGAAGGAATATCCTATAAAACATACAGTAAGGTTGTCAGAGAACCTGGGGACTAGGGTGCCCTAAAGAAGGAAGTGTTTAAAGGAGGGCATGGCCAACTGTGCTTATGCTGTCGCAAGATGAAATTGAGTGATTTTGTCAATGTGAACAGTAAAGCATTCTCTTGGAGTTACCCAATGAACCTAAAACTTTGCAAATCAGAGATTCTTGACTTTAATACTCTAGGCAGCACAAAGTAGGGTATCTGTAATATGGTGCTTAAATAAAAGAATAAAGGAATGAATAAATGCAAGTTAGGTGCATACTTTGAGATGTTTTAAATTATTTTTATTTTGGAGAATTTAAAAAGGTAAATTATTCCAGGTATCTAAGTTGTTGGAGAGATTGTATAGTTGTTAGGGGAAGTGTAACTCGGGGGAAATGCCAAATCTCTCTCCAGCCTCAGGCTCTATTAGCCTAGGAGCTAATAGAATTCTTCTGAAAGTGTTGGCTCTAGCTTGGCTATAGCTCATCCCCATTCATTCTTGTGTGATACGAGGCAGAGAATCTGTGTTACCGCAGATTGAAGATTTGCTTTGTGGTCCCCCAGATCGGGAGGAACTTTAGCATCTACTCTTCCAAATTTTATAGGAGGGATTCCTTATACTGAGTATAAGGAATCTCAGAACTCTCCCTCATGATCAGGAAAAATACTTTGTCATGTATATTAACAAGCATCCTTGGCACTGGAAGATGAAGTCTATAGACAAGTACCGCAGTCAGCATTCATGGGTAACTTCAGTGGTTTGTAAATGGTAGTGGTGTAATGTGAATTCTTTTCTCCCCCCACCCTGAGAAGCCCACCTTATTAAACATTTCTTTATCTGGCTTTGACTGTTTGCAGGGCTCATCAATGTCCCTGTCACGGTCCAACAGTCGTGAGCACTTGGGAAGTGGAAGCGAATCTGATAACTGGAGAGACCGAAATGGAATAGGACCTGCAAGTCATAGTGAATTTGCAGCTTCTATTGGCAGCCCCAAGCGTAAGCAAAACAAATCAAGTGAGTTTTCTCTTTTATTCATACTTTGAGGTATACTCAGTTTAGAATGTGTTTGGTTGATTTGTCGTGATGTTGACATATCACTCCAGTGCCTCTGCGACTTCAAGTGCTCGGTGCAATTCACTTGTGACCTTCCCTATTTCTTCCAGTGAAGCAGGCCACTTAGTTCTCTCCTCTCACTGCATTTCATGCGTGCTTTCACTCTAGCACTTGCCATACTGAAGGGTAATTATTTATCTGCATATCTGTCTCTCCCTGTGGAATCTGAGCTCCAAGAGCCAGAGGCCATTTTTGTTCATTCAGCAAACATTTCTGAAGTGCCATGTGCCAGGCATTCTGTTACATTGCACCTTATTTGTTGTTTCTTCCCTAATGTCTAATGGAGTGTCCGATACCTAGTAGGTAGGTACTCAGTAAATGTTTGTGTAGTGAGTGTGTGAATGAGCAATACAAGCACAAACATCTAGGTGGCAAGGAAAAGACAAGGACATAAGAAAGCAGTTGAGAAAAGTGTGATCAAATTAGCATCTTGCACCATTGCAAAAACACTGTTCAGTGGGTAGATACTAAAGGTGAAGAGCAGGATTTGATTTTTCAAGTTGATAAGATAGAGCTGAATTAGCATGAACAGAAAACAAGTTTAATTTACAGCATAAGACTTCTGGCTTTGAGCAAATGTGGCAGAGACTCAGCGTGAGTCCAGAGTCTTGTCTATAACAGCAGTCACACTTCTAGGCTGTACAAATAGGTAAACAGACAAGAATTGACATAGTCATCACAAGATATGCCCCTAATGCCTTCTTTCCTGGTTTTTGACAAATTTGGAATCCTGAAACATGTGGCTTGGAGTATTTGAAGAGTGCTTGAAGAAAGACAATCTAGATAAGCATAGAGACACTCACTAACAGCCATTTGTTACGGTCAATCAAGTTGGCCGTGTAGTCAGGAGTCTCAGATTTGAAAAGAGCAATCATAGTGTTGGCCGAGTCTAAATAAGAAAGCACAGTCAACTCTTTCATTCCCAGGCACACTGTCAGTAGAGGCCTGGAGATGTCCACAGGTTACTGGCTGAGTCCTCCACCACTGACAGTATGATGGAGCTGAGAGGCAGCTGGTGCCAGGTACAAGGGTGTGAATGATGTCCAGTGTATAGCCCAAGATAAATTTGTTTTGTGCCTCTCTTTTTCTATCTTTATTTCCTTTCCCTTCATTTAATGTTGCATAATTAAAATTGACTATACTACTTAGCTGAATTGAAGTTTAGCATTAAGATGGAAGATTCATTAATAAACAGAAATGATTAACGTAGCACAGTCATTGGGCTTTTTTCAGATGATTCAAGAGTGTAGGGAGTTTAAAACAGGATATAGAAACTATAAGTAGTTAACACAAAAGTAGTTAACACAAAAATAAACCATTATGAACTTTTGTCACTAAGAATATTTTACTTTCAATACTTTCAAACACTTTTTCAAAATTTTACTAATATATTTTATTTAACCCAACATATGTAAAATGTTTCTTTTAAATATATGATCAATATAAAAATTATTTGAGATATTTTACATTCTTATTTTGTACAAAGTCTTTAAAATCCGCAATATATTTTACACTGATAGAACATTTTGATTCCCACTGGCCTCATTTCAGCTGTTAATAGCCACGTGTGGACAATGGCTACTGTATTTAAATAGCACAGTTAGATAATTTCTCGTAATACCCTTCTCAAGGTCATGAATATTTCAGTTTTCACTGGCTATCTCTGTTTATACCCATTACTCCAATGTAATTCTCAAAAACTCCCCTTTTACTCTCAAAAAAAGGAAACATATCATTTGGACAATACATTATATGGTCAGCCTGCCAGTGACTTCCATGTTGTCAAGTCCAGCAGTCACTCTGCTGCACTTATCGTGATCTGCTTTTTGTCTCCTTTGACCCAGAATCTCACTAGTCATGCCTCCCCAATCTTTTCTGATGATTTTGGGGCCTCTACTTCACCTTTAAATGATGAAGTGTCCCAGGGCTCAGTATCTCAGGCTTTGGTCCTGGGTCCTTTTCTCTATACATTCTCCCAACAAGAGATACAACAGCTGTTTTTAAGAGAAAAAGAAACCTTATCAGGAAATTCCTTCCACTTGAGATACATAAAGGACATCCCAGTTGGGAGATGAAAACAACTGGAGAAAGTGATTAATGGCACCAAAAACAGTACAGAACAAGATTCTTATATTTGAGAGATGTGTGGATCCTCAGAGTAGATTAGATGGATCTGATTGGCTTAGGCGACTGTCCTCCTCCTCTGCCACCTTTCTGGGAATCCCTGTTAATGCCACATCCTTGGTGTAAAGGACAGATTTCCCACACAGGCAAGAGCCAATTGTTGATTGGGGAGGTAGAATGGTAGCATAGCTCTGCTAACAGCTCCAAGCAGTGTGCATGTGTGTGTTTGTGTATGTGTGTGTGTGCGTGTGTGTGTGTGTGTGTATTTGGTGAAGTACTTGGCATGGTTCAATAGTCTGTAGGGTCTTAGAACCACAGGTAGCGTGTTGAAAACTTTGTCTACCAAATCACTGATAGAGCCAAGGAAAAGCTCTGTATGGCTGTCTCAGAATTTTTTCCAAGAAACAAATTAATTTGCCTTAAATTAATTCCAGGAACTCCAGAACCATTCTTAGCAATTCTTATTTAGTCGTTTTTTTTTTTTTTTTTAAGAGAACTCAATTAGTCTTTATTTCAGCTCATTCCTGAGCGAGCTCCTGTTGCCAAGTCCAAGCAACTCTTTCCACTCCAGTCTATTGTTTTTTTTTCTTTCCCTTCCCTTCCCTTCCCTTCCCTTCGCTTCCCTCCCCTCCCCTCCCTTCCCCTCCCCTCTTCTTCCCTTCCCTTTCCTTCCCTTCCCATTATGAGGGAACAAATGACAAATGTTTAGGTTACGTATATTGCCTTTGCCCCACCCGAGTCAGAGCTTCAAGCCTGTCCATCCCCCAGATGGTGCACACTGTACCCATTGGGTATGAATATACCCATCCCCTCCTTACCACTCCCACCTGCCCAACACCCAGTGAATGTTACCACTATATGTGCACATAAGTGTTGATCAGTTAATACCAATTTGATGATGAGTACATGTGGTGCTTCTTTTTCTATTCTTGTGATACTTTACTTAGTAGAATGGGCTCCAGCTCTATCCAGGATAAAACAAGAGGTGCTAGATCACCATTGTTTTTTGTGGCTGAGTAAAAGTCCCTGGTATACATGTACCACATTTGTTAGTCCACTCGTGTATTGATTGGCACTTGGCTTGTTTCCACATCTTTGCAATTGTGAATTGTGTTGCTATAAACGTTTGAGTGCACATGTCTTTTTTATAGAATGTCTTTTTTTTTTCCTTTGGGTAGATGCCCAGTAATGGGATTGCTGGATCAAATGGTAGATCTACTTGTAGCTCTTTGAGGTATCTCCATATTACTTTCCACAGAGGTTGTACTAGTTTGCAGTCCCACAGGCAATGTATAAGTGTTCCTATCTCTCTGTGTCCATGCCAACATTTACTGTGTTGGGACTTTTTGATAAAAGTCATTCTCACTGGAGTTAAGTGATATCTCATCGTGGTTTTGATTTGCATTTCCCTGATGATTAGAGATGTTGAGCATTTTTTCATATATTTGTTGGCCATCTGTCTCCTTTTGAAAAGTTCCCGTTCATGTCCTTTGCCCACTTTTTAATGGGGTTCTTTGATTTTTTTCTTGCTGATTTTCCTGAGTTCTACATAGATTCTAGTTATCAGCTGTTTATTGGATGTGTGACATGCGAATATTTTCTTCCATTCCGTAGGTTGTCTGTTTGCTCTCATGATAGTTTCCTTGGCTGTGCAGAAGCTTTTTAATTTGATCAGGTCCCATTTATTTATTTTTATTGTTGCTATGATTGCCTTTTAGGGTCTTCTTCATAAATTCTTTGCCTAGGCCAATGTCTGTAAGAGTTTTTCCAACATTTTCTTCTAGAATTCTTATAGTTTTATGCCTTAAGTTTAAGTCTGTTATCTACCATGAGTTGATTTTTGTGAGAGGTGAAAGATGCGGATCCTGTTTCAGTCTTCTACGTGTGTCTATACAATTTTCCCAGCACCGTTTATTGAATAAGGATTCTTTTCCCCAGTGTATGTTTTTGTCTCCTTTGTCAAAGTTTAGATGGCTATATGAGGATGGTTTTATATTTGGGTTCTCAGTTTTCTATTCCATTTGTCTGTGTCTCTTACAGCAATACCATGCTGATTTAGTTACTATAGCCTTGTAGTATAGTTTGAAGTCTGGTAAATTGATGCCTCCCTATTTGTTCTTTTTGCTTTTGCTATACAGGGTCTTTTCTGGTTCCATACAAAGCATAGATTATTTTTTCTAGATCTGTGAAAAATGATGTTGGTATTTTAATAGGGATTGCATTGAATCTATAGATGGCTTTGGGTAGTATAGACATTTTAACAATGTTGATTCTGCTGACCCAAGAGCATGATATGGTTTTCCACCTGTTTACATCCTCTTCTGTTTCCTTCCTCAGTGTTTTGTTTTGTAGTTCTCCCTGTAGAGAGGTCTTTTACTTCCTTAGTTAAATATATTCCTAGGTCTTTTATTTTCTTTGATGCTATTGTGAAGGGTGTTGAGTTTTTGATTCGGTTCTCAGTTTGACTATTGTTGGCCTATAGGAATGCTATTGGTTTTATAACCTGAGACTTTGCTGAATTTGTTTATCAATTCCAGTAGTCTCATGGCAGAATCTTTGGCATTTTCTAGATATAAGATCATATCATCAGCAAAGAGCGTTACTTTGACCTCTTCTGCCCCCATTTGGATGCCCTTGATTTCCTTCTCTTGTCTGATTGCTCTGGCTAGGACTTCCAGCACTATGTTGAATAGAAGTGGTGATTGAGGGCAACCTTGTCTGGTTCCAGTTCTAAGCAGGAATGCTTTCAGTTTTTCCCCATTCAGTATGATGTTGGCTGTGGGTTTGTCATATATGGCTTTTATCACTCTTGGGTAAGTCCTGTCTATGCCTATTTTTTTAAGCGTTCTTATCATAAAAGGGTGCTGAATTTTGTTGAATGGTTTTTCTGCGTCTATTTAGAGGATCATATGGTCTTTGTTTTTGCTTCTATTTATGTGATGAATCACATTTATAGATTTGCATATGTCGAACCATTCCTGCATCTCTGGGATGAAGCCCACTTGGCTTCATCCACAGGACAGATTATTTTTTTGATAAGCACCTGAATTCGGTTTGCTAGGATTTTGTTAAGAATTTTTGCATCTATATTCACCAGGGATATTGGTCTGTAGTTTTCTTCTTTTGTCATGTCCTTTCCTGGTTTTGGCATCAGGGTGATGATGTTGGCTTTAAAATGTGTTGGGGAGAATTCCTTCCTTCTCGATGTCTTAGAATAATTTCTGCAGGATAGGCACTAGTTCTTCTTTGTAGGTCTGGTGAAATTTGGATGTGAAACCATCTGGTCCGGGACTTTTCTTTTTAGGAAGGTTTTTTTTTATTGCTGCTTCAATTTTGGTACTTGATATTGGTCTGTTCAGGAGTTCTGTTTCTTCCTGATTGAGCCTATGGAGGCTGTGTGTTTCTGAGAATTTGTCCATTTCCTCCATGTTTTCAAGTGCATAGAGGTTTTTGTAGTATTCACAAATGATATTTTGTATTTCCATGTTTTCAGTTGTAATTTCTCATTTTTCATTTCTAATTGAGCTTATTAAAGTCTTTTCTGCTTCTCATTAATCTAGCAAGAAGCACGTCAATTTTATTTTTTCAAAGAACCAACTTATTGTTTTATTAATCTTCTGTATAGTTTTTTTTTTATCATCGATTTCATTTAGCTCTGCTCTGATCTTGGTTATTTTCTTCTGCTGGGTTTGGGGTTATTTTTCTCATCCTTTTCTAGTTCTGTTAGATAATTAATTAGATGTTGATTTGTGATCTTTCTGTCCTTTGGATGTAGACATTTATGGATATAAATTTTCCTCTCAGGACTGCTTTAGCTGTGTCCCACAGATTTTGATAACTTGTTTCTCCTTTATCATTTAGTTCAAAGAATCTTTTGATTTTTATCTTAATTTCCTCCTTAACTCAATAATCACGCAGCAGAAGGTTTTATTTTGTAAATTTGCTGCCCGATTATGTTCTCCTAGGTAACAAGATTTGTATGTTGCAGTATCGCATAATTCCTTTGACCTCCAGAAAATACCAGTGTGGATACAGAGAGCCATCCTGCCATCCAAAAGGAGCCTGCACTTGTAATAATTTTGTCCCAGAGATCCTTCTTTCTTTTCCTCATTTAATTCACATCCAATCAGTTATAAACAGCAAATGCTTCTGAATGGTCAGGGAGAATATGATGAATGATTATTAACTACAGAGGCACTGTTGCTGAATCTCTGCCTCCCATGTGTAACCTTTTAAATTGCAAGAGCTCCCTGAAAGCAATAATCAGCATTTCTTTAATGAAAAGCCAATATTTCAGTAAAGGATTGCTATCTTTCTGCAGCTACTGCTCTATTCAGCTGAACAATGAAATACGAAATATTTGGGTGATTAAAACTTTGAATTTAACCGTGCTGTCTCTGGGCATTTACACTTCAAGCCTGTCTCTCCTTTGCCTTTCAGTGGAACACTATCTCAGCAGTAGCAATTACATGGACTGCATTTCTTCACTGACAGGAAGCAATGGCTGTAACCTAAACAGCTCTTTCAAAGGCTCTGACCTCCCTGAGCTCTTCAGCAAACTGGGCCTGGGCAAATACACAGATGTCTTCCAGCAACAAGAGGTCAGTCTTTATTTATTTTCCTGGGTTTCTTTGTTTTGGTTGTGTGTATGATGACTTCTAGCATGAAATCACTCATTGACCTATGACTGTGCTTTCACTGAGCATTTATTCAAGTCTCATAGCTTGTTCTTGCTGCTGTGAAAAATGTCATCTCATTTCTTATTTATTTAGTGCAGCTAGAAAACACAGGATAGCAGAAATAGAGAAAATGGTGCTTGCAAAAATACCCTATAGCCATCCTTCAACAGTTTTAGCTAAAAGACTCAATTGGTGTATTGATTCACAGCTCCCCTGAGGTCATCAACAAGTCTGTTTTTAACATGATTTCATTTTTTAATCTATTATCTTTATTTGTGGCACTTAAAAGTAAATGACAGCATCCTAAATAAGTATCTGTGGCTGTTTTTGACCCAATCCTAGTCGTATTACTAAAATCTGTAATTTATTACAGGATATGTTTTTTAACATGTTAATTTATTCATCAGCTTACTGCTTGGGTTTTACCCGAACTGAGACAGAACTAAGATGTCTTCTGAACCATCACTACCATGGATTTTGGTCAAACTGATTAGCCATAGGCTACTATGCACTGGCATAAAGAAAAGAGCCCCTAAGCATGACTCTTTCTGATAATGCTGTCATGTTACCAGGGTACAGCTAACCCAATGCAACAGAAAATTAAAATCACTCTATACATTTATCTCTTTTTCAAATCAAGACATGGTCCAAGTTTGCTAGTTGGCTTAATTTCATGTTAGAGCAGTGGTCCCCAACCTATTTGGCACCAGGGACCAGTTTCATAGAAGACACTTTTTTCCATGGCCTGGGGCAGGAGGGGGGATGGTTTTGAGATGATTCAAGCACATTACTTTCATTAAATTTGCAGCTGCTTCCTAGCACTAGCATCACTGCCTCAGCTCCACCTCAGATCATCAGGCATTAGATTCTCAAAAGGAACACACAACCTAGATCCCTCGCATACACAGTTTACAGTAGGGTCTACACTTCTGTGAGAATCTAATGCCACCACTGATCTGACAGGAGGTGGAGCTCAGGTGGTGATGCGATTAATGGAGAGTTGTTGCAAATACAGATGAAGCTCCTCTAGCTTGCCCGCTGCTCATTTCCTGCTGTGTGGCCCAGTTCCTAATAGGCTGTGGACCGGTAGCAGTCCATGGTCCAGAGGTTGGAGACTGCAGTGTTAGAGAGCATCTGATTTAGTCAGTAATTCCTAGGAATATATCAGTCAATAAGAAATCTAAGGTTTTTATTAGGCACTTTTTATCATAAATTCAATGTATCAGCCATGGCTCAATAAATAATTAAGTTTAGTTGTTGAACATTTTTGTGTTTTACACTGAAAAAGAGATCGCCATGTGTGTTAGATTTTAGGGTATTGATTTTGTTCTATTTCCCCTAAATCTAAGTGTTCATTTAATCAAGGATTTCCTAAGTTGAATAACCCTTTCATAATCAGTGCATTAAAGAATTGTATCTATATTTTGTTGTTAGTTGGATGAGGATAGCTAATTGGGAAGCTAAAAGGTATAAGTATTTTAACTTGTCCAGACACAGAAGATCTTAGAGACTAAATGTTACTCAGTGATATTCTGGGTTTGCTTTCATCTTTGTTTATTTCCTATTTGAAGAAGCATAGAAATAAACTTCTTATAGGTACTTCTTAACCAATTACTCCAAGAAGGAAGAAAACATGAAAGTATAAAGCCAGAGTGGCTTTATCTAATATTTTATTAACTAGTGGCAGAGGTCAGCAAACTGTGATCTGCAGGCCCTCTGCCTGATTTTGTAAATAAAGTTTTATTGGAACACAGCTACACTAATTTGTTCACATACTGTCTATGGCTGCTTTTGAGCCACAGCAGCAGAATTGAGTAGTTGTAACAGTGACAATATGGCCCAAGAGACCCAAAATATTTACTGTCTGACCCTTTAAGAGAAAGTTTGGGGATACTTGAACTAGAGCGTTTCTGTTAAGTAGAATTTCTAAAAACTGTCTTTAGAACTGTGATAAATGATGACCTTAAATTAAAGTTTTGTAAGATCTGGATATACCTTCAATCAAAACAGAACATTGTTCGATATCATTTAATGAAAAGTATATTTTACTGTTTTATGCTGTGTTGAAATGTGGTAATCTGCTTTCTTCATGTAGGGTATTTTCTAATATTCAGCTATGATTTAACAAGACTCCCCCACTAAGTGACTTCATGAGATTTTATTGTAAGCGTGTTGCAGATTGGTTTAGCATCCTTCACAGATGATATATCAATATGCATTATTACTAACCATAACTGCCAATTATTTCACCGCTTTGGTGAGCCCATTGCTTTGCTTCTACAGTCATGTCGAACGCTCACAACAGACCCCTGCAAGGTATAGTACTGTCAACCCTCAGTGCCCACAGCTAATAATGGCAGAGTTAAGATCTGAGCTCAAATCTCTTTGGCTTCAGAGTCTTTTGCCTTTCTATTCCTCCACACCATCTTAAAAAAAGAGTGAAATCATTAGACAGTTTCCCTTTACGCTTCGTTGCTGATGCCAGAGAGTATAATTTTACCGTTCTACAAATGCTTCTTTTGTGCCTCCTTCAGAGATAGTCTGCTGGGTTTAGCCAAGTGAACCATAGATCTGATGGAGTCTGGGAATTCTTCTGTCACTCTTATGCAGAACACAAAGGAAGATACTATCTGTTATATTATTAATATCTAGTTTGTTCTTATAAAGATAAAGATACACTTAACCAATTCAGAATCCAAACCTAAGAAATATTTTTCTCTTTCCTGGACAGATATGTATTCTTCCTTTTATTAGTTCACAAAATGGTACAATCTTTCTGTTTCCCTTTTTGCCATAGCTGCCAGGATGCTCAGAGCTAAGGCTTTGTTGGAATCATCCTTTCTGTTTTACTACCTTTATTTCTCAATTCTTGTCCATTAGGTTTGTGCCACCACCATTCTTTTTTGGAAGTAGGTAGTGCATAATTAATAAATAAAATAGGTGGAATAACAAGTTGATCCTGTGATGAGGAAGAAAATGAGTATTTAATATATTGGTTATAGATTTTTTTTTCACCCACAGATCGATCTTCAGACATTCCTTACTCTCACTGATCAGGATCTGAAGGAGCTGGGAATTACTACTTTTGGTGCGAGGAGGAAAATGCTGCTTGCAATCTCAGGTGAATATGAATATTCAACTCATGTTTTAAAATCTGAGTAACTTCTGCCAGTGGTCTCAGCCAGCAAGACTGGTTCTCCGCATCAGCTGCTGGCTTACTACCTTGACACCTTGGTGGTTGTGGTTTCAGAGGATTTTCCTGCCAACAGTGTAACACATGCTGAGAATATTCTACTCCTTCATCAAGGCATTGCCTGAAAACCTGCCTTGACAGTGTTGTTCCTGAAAATACATATAGATTCCTTCAGAAGGATCTAACCAAAATTGCCCTATGCAGAACATGGGGGGGTCAGTTTAATTCTCTTTCATTCTCTTCTTTGCCGATGTGTTAAGCAATAATCATCAAGTCAGTGAATAATAAATCTTGATTGGAAGTCATGTTTCAAGTGTGTGTGTCCTTGCACACCAACAGAGATTATTGCACTGAGGAAAAAAGAATTCTCATTGGTATTGCTTGGAACCTGGCAGTATTACTTATCTTAATTCTTTTTAATTTTTTTCAACATTTTAATAAAATGTGTGTGTCACAGAAGGCTATATTAATAGTATCCTGAAGGTGGTCACAGAATCAAGGAAAATAATGTTGTCTTCCTCCTTAGACTGCTTTCTTTGTGCATCTATTGCATATTCTCTGTTTTAGAAAATGCTCTATACATATTTATTGGGTGCCATTCATTTGAAAGGAATTGAGCCAGATGATGAGTCAGGAGTTGGCGAATACATAGCAATGCACTTCAAAACAAGTGTTTAGAGAACTTGTGGAAGAAATTTGAGGGGGAATGGGATTCATTTTTGAAGATTTTACAATAAAGTTCTTGAATGTCAAATTTATATGTGTGCCAATCTCTCAAAAAGACAGACACCAAGGGCAGAAGCCAAGCATCATGTGCTTCGAGAAAGTGATCTTGCTTTTTCAGAACGCTGAACTTGCAGGCTATGCCTCAGTGAGGCCAGCAGTTGCATCCAACTGGTGAAAGTCCATTCCAGACAGCAGCCACTAATCATATCAGCAGAAAAAAGCAAAAACCTCAGTTGTTTTCCATTTTATTTTAGCAGTATGGTGCATACTCCACCCACCTCCCCATAAGAAATCTTTATCTTTTTTAAAGCAGTTTTGAAAGAGAAGTAGAAATCCAGCCATTTAGCTTCCTGGTGACAGCCTGATAGGTTCTTTCATGAATCAATAGAGTTCTACACACCTCAGTTTCAGAAGTCTTCCTCCACTCTGTGTGTCCAAAAGGCTACATTAATGGAGCTCCACAGGGCAGGTGCATAATTCATGTTTGCTCATAAGATCATCTTCGTATAGTGGCAAGAACACTAGATTCAAATAGCAGACCTGGGCTTTACCTCTGCTAAATCATGAGTCCTTGGGTGAGTTTCCAAACCTCTTTTGGTTTGGGTTTATTAATCATGAAGGTATATTGAAAAGATGATTGTGTAAGGCCACCTTCTGCTTCTAAGATCTATTCTTTCATGTGATGTATCATCAGGCTTAGTGCAAATAGACAAATTACAGTTTCAACAGTATATACTGCTAGCAGGATACTCCCTTGTTCTTTTCTTTTTACCATTTGTGCAACAGGGTAGTTTTTCCAACTCATTCATTTACTTACTCTAAAGCTCAGCCTCGGGGCTATTCCTAGATTCAAGTTAACTTTGTATATTTTCACATTCTTTTATTAATTTCCAAATGAAATTGATATACTACTTGAAATTTGATTAACTTGCATATTCACCACACTTGTACTGTTGAAATATGCCTGTGGGCCAGCACTTTTATGCCAGAGAAGGGTACTACATTCTGGAACTTCAGTCTTTCACTAGAGATTCATGGAATGGCAGTGATAGTATAATGAAAACTAAGTTCTTTCTTTGTGTACCAACCTGGTACCAAACTCTGTAAAGCTTTTAGCAACAAGCAGATATCTCTAATTACTTTCACAAGTTGCAGATGGCTCATCAGTTCCTTACTTTGGAATACATCAGTGTCCTTTACTCTGGATTTTGGGGAGTAGGGTAGTAATCAGAAAGTGTTTTGAATCCTCTTTTTTTAAAAAAATGTTTTTCTAACCATCGTCTTCAGTGTGGTTCTGTTGAGGTCATATAGTACTTCTGTAGACTTCTCTCAGTGGGTTCATGGGTTCTCCTGCTTTTAAAGGGAGTTAGAGACTTTGAATAAGATGCCTTATGATTGTTCTGCACAGTGCGGAGTATTTGATTAAGGATAATTTTACCTTGTTGAATGCATTTGTTTGAATCTGGTAAATTGTTTTCTCTGCAAGTAATAAGTTTTTATTGAGAGATCCTTCATCAAAAAGCTTCTTTTCCCAACTCAGCTTATCTGGTAACAAAGACTTACGTTTGTAGTCCTAGAACATTCCATCTTCTGATAAATAGCAGAATAGGTGGGCAGCCTTGACTCATGTTCATCTTGTGGTTATGCAGCTTGGTTAGATACAGAGTTTGCTCAAAATTCATTTTTAAAATTTTGTAGATACTTAACTTATAATTGGAGTTGTGCTTTCACTACGAGGTTTTGTTTTTGTTTTTAATCTTGGGCCAAAAGACATTTATTTTAATGTTACAGGAGTCAATGAGATTTATCGCTAATAGAGATGGATCAAAGAATAAGTTTGATCTTTTTTTCAAAACCATGATATTTTGAAAATTGACGGATTTCTGTCAGAGTATTTTAATGATTGGTTAAATGTACAGGGACTCAGTGAAAGGAAGTTTAGCATCCTGTTGTCAGGCTTCCCGCCATGGCCTCAGGTAGATCTAACATTTCCCGACCTATTCTTTTAGTTTGTGACTCTGTTCAGATCCGCAACAAGATCCTGAGAGCTGCCAGGATTGTGTGAACGTTGGAATTTCAAAGAAAAAGGTTGGTATTTTCCCAAACTATTCCTTAGGCTTACTGAAAAATATCAGAGGAAGGAGATTGCTCTTTAATTTAAAACAACAACAACAACAACAAAAATCCTAGTCTCTTCAGTAGGACTTGTTCCTAGATAACCTCCCTGGAAGATTTATCTCTGTGCATCACATGTAGAAATGTATGTATACGCTCTCATAGAAACTGCATCTGTAGGGAATGACTGAATTCCTTGGTGATCATTTTACTCTTTGAAATCTCTAGCTGATGTGACATTTCAGAATAAAGTTTTCAATGTTTATTACAAATTTTTTTTTTAATCTTCCATGGCCCTATTGTTTTCATGTGCTCAGTTATACAAGTTATGTGTGCTGGGGGAGAATGTTGTTTGGCCTCATTCTTTCCTTTTCCTTGGGAATGTCCTCTTGATTACTCTCCCATGAGAAAATGGAGGCCAGAGATAGTCTCCTAGCTTGAAGGTGATAAAACTTTCCCAGGCTGTATACTTAAAGGGATTCATGTATTCTTAACATTCCTATAAGTTTGCCTTTAAATATATTCAATTCTGTCTTGATTTATGAATTTTGAAGTGCTGTGTTTGTTTTTTAACAAGATACATGTGTTCAATTTTTAATAGGAATGTCATTGCTACTGTGTTTCTGCAGGGACTTGAAAACAATAGCCATCTGCATGCATGCTTGCATGTGTCTTTTTCATGTAAAGATATCTTCCTTGCTTCTTAAGAATTTCTAAGCTATGTTTTTTATTTAAAAAATAAATTTGGTTTGCTAAAATATGAAGTAAAGCTCTGTTACCTGGCATAGCTAGAACTTACCGGATTGTACTCCTGTGCTTTGGTCGGTCTTCTCTGTCCAATGGATCGCTGCAGCTCAGCGGCAGGGCATTGACCTGTGTGTTAGGCAGTTTCAGCTCTGTCACTTAATAACTGTGTGGGCAAGCGACTTCAGCTGTTTTTAAAATATGTTTTCTTATCTATATAATGGGGAATGGTAATACTGTCTACCCCTTAAGGAGGACTTGAATAGGACAAAATAAATGTAAAGTGCTCGTCGTATAATAAGCCCTAATGAATTGCTGTTATTTTTCTTCTCTCCTAAGACCTATATGTGAACAAAAAGGAGATACCTGCATTGTTGCTTTGACCCTATAGGGAAGGCATTTACATTTTGGAAGGCAGTGGGGTGAAATGTTAAGGGTCCATCTTCCAGAACTTGGGGACAGGAGCATGTCTGGCCATAAGGCTGTCCTTAACCCCAGGTGGGACCCCGTACAACCCGAGTCTGTGATCCCATCCTGAACATTACAGTAGCTGGACATAGCTTACATTGTAACCTCAGAATTCTAAAGGAGATTGTGTATGTGTGGTTGAAAAAGTACAAGTACCATGCAAATATAAGGTGCTCGATTGCCTGCTCTAGCCCCTCAAAAAAAAAAAAAAAAAAGACAACTTTAAGCATATTAACTACATAAGCCCTCTAATCTATTTTAAGTTGAATAAATTTGAACATATTTTCATTTGATGGCTACCAGAGACCCTAATTTCCATTGTCTGACAATTCTGTGTACTTGTATGAGTTTATCAGGAACAGTTACATCAGTGACTCACTAAGGGGTTGGGGTAGGGGACGTAGGGGTGGATGCCTTACATGCAAGATGGTCTGCTTCAATTAACTTTTTACCTTTCAGGCTAGTAACTCTTAGTTGGCAGAAAATAAACTAAGGTGTTTTCTAAGTACTCTGCTTTCTTTAAAATTCAAATAGGGAATCTCAGTTTTCCCCTGAAAATTTGGATTCAAATATTGGTTGTTTTCAAGTATTAATTTTCTAAGTTGTTACTGTTTTTTTACTGAGTTGATATTTTTTGTTCAGAGAAACCTGTTGATGATGCTTCTTTATATAACTGTTTCTGACTTAAGAAGCATAGGCTTCATGAGTTGGCAGAGCCATGGGGGCTGTGGCTTAATGCAGTTGACCCTTGAACAACATGGATTTGAACTGTGCAGAACTATTGAAAAAAATTAAGAAAAAGTAAGGCATGTCAGGAATGAATAAAATATATGTAAATACTAGTCTATTTTATCATTTGCTTTCATAAAATATGCCAATCTATTGTAAAATGTTAACATTTATCAAAACTTACAGAAACACAGAACATACATGGTGCCATTCTTAGTTAAGAGAAATGTGAACACAAGATGCAGTATTAAATCATAACTGCATAAAATTAACTGTAGTAAATACTATGCTATAATAATTTTGTAGCTATCTCCTGTTGCTATTTCAGTGAGCTCAAGTGTTGAGAGTATCTTCTAGAAACACCTTGTGATGCTGATCATCTCCACGTGAGCAGTTCATCTCCAGTAAATTTCATATCACAATAAAAAGTAATCTCTCACTGTTCTTGTGCATTTTTCATTGTGTTTAGTGCAATATCATAAGCCTTGAATAATACCATAGGACCCACACAAAGGACCACCAGTCATGTTGTAAGTGCTCCCAAGAAGTAGAGCAAAATCATAACATTATAAGAAAAAGTTGAATTGCTTGATATGTACCATGGATTGAGGTCTGCAGCTGTGGTTGCCTGCCATTTCAAGATAAGTGAATCTAGCATAAGAACTATTGTGGAAAAAAAAAAAAAAGAAAGAAATTCATGAAGTTATGGCTGCAGCTACTCCAGCAGGAGCAAAACCCTTACACTTTTTGCAAAATACCCTTCTCTCCCATATTGAAAATTCAGCTTTTATGTGAGTACAGGATTTTTTTAAGAAAGGCATACCTATTGACTCTAATATGATTCAAGAAACAGTGAAGTCATTATATGGCAATTTAAAGCAAAAGGAAGGTAAAGGATCTAAGCTGGAGAACTTAATGCCAGCAAAGGATAGTTGGATAATTTTAGAAAGAGGTTTGGCCTTAAAAATGTCAAGATAACAGGAGAAGCAACTTCTGCCAACCAAGAGGCAGCAGACAGGGTCCCAGAGCTATTAAAAAAATCATTTAGGAGAAAGGATATCTGCCTCAACAGGTTTTTAATGCAGACAAAATTACCTATTCTGGAAAACAGTGCTACAAAGGACATTTATTAGGAAGAGAGGTGAGCACCAGGATTTAGGAGAGGAAGGGATAGGCTAACTCTACTGTTTTGTGCAAATGCAGTCAGGTTTATGATCAGGACTCCCCTTATATATAAAGCTGCTCACCCTCAAGTCATGAAAGGAAAAGATAAACACCAGCTGCCAGTCTTTTACATGGACAAGAAAGCCTGGATGACAAGAACCTTTTTTTGAATTAGTTCCATCGATGATTTGTTTCTGAAGTCAGAAAGTACTTGCCAGTTAGGGACTGTCCTTGAAAGTCCTTTTGATATTGGACGATGCCCCTGGCCACCCAGAACCCCATGAGTTTGCCACCAAAGGTGTCGAAGTAGTCCTTGTCCCAAAATGCAAAGTCTCTAATTCAGCCTCTAGGTCAGGGTATCAGAAGGACCTTTAAGGATCGTTACACACGGTACCCTGTGGAAAGGATTGACAGTGTTAAAGAGAATCCTATTAAAGAGAACAGCATGAAAGTCTGGAAGGATTACATCAGTGAAGATGCCATCATTGTTATAGAAAAATCTGTGAAAGCCATCAAGCCCCAAACAATAAATTCCTGCTGGAGAAAACTATGTCCAGATGTTGTACATGACTTCACAGGATTTATGACAAAGACAATCAAGGAAATGATGAAAGAGATTGTGGATATGGCAAAAAAAAGAAATTAGGGGGTGAAGGGTTTCCAGATAAGGATTTTAGAGAAATTCAAGAGCAAATAGACACCACACCAGAGGAAGAAACAGAAGATGAAGTGATGGAGATGAACCACTGCCAGAGGATGAGGAAGAAGACACAGCAGAAGCAGTGCCAGAAAACAGATTGACATCAGACAGTCTGACAGAGGGTTCTGGTTATTCGTGACTGCTTATGACTACTTTTACGACATGGACTCTTCTATGATATGAGCACTGAAACTAAAGCAGATGGTGGAATAACGATTGGTATGATAAAGAAAAAAAATGTTTTAATGAAAAGGCGAAAAAGACATCATAATGTACTTCTGTAAAGTTACACTAAGCGTACCTGCCTCCCCTTCTACCTCTTCTGCCTCTGCCACCCCTGAGACAGCAGGTCTAACCCTTCCTCCTCCTCCTCCTCCTCCGCCTACTCAACATGAAGACAACAAAGATGAAGACCTTTATGATGATCCACTTCTACTTAATGAGTAGTAAATATATTTGCTCTTACGATTTTAATATTTTCTTTTGCTTTATTGTAAGCATACGGTATATAATGTATATGTTTAATCAACTGTTGATGTTATCTGTAAGCCTTTCGGCCAATGGTAGGCTATTAGTAGTTAAGTTTGGGGGGAGTCAAAAGTTATACATGGAGTTTTGACTGCACAGGGAGGCGAATGGCATCCTAATCCCTATGTTGTTCAAGAGTCAACCGTATTTCACCATGTTCCTTCAATGTCCTTGTGTTTAGGTGTGGGGTCGTCTTTTCTGACTTTAATAACTTAATGATTGCTATATTTGACATGGATGAGTTCAATAGCTATAATTTTCTGTGCCATTGGTAATACATCCTCTCATATGCCTTTCACCAGCTTTGATTGTTCCTTTTGCCTCTGAAATGATGTTTAGGGTAGACCAAACTGTTTAATTTGGTTAGAGATTTCTGAGAATGATATATCCCCCAGATAATTTACAAACTGTAATAAAAAATTATTTGCTGTCCAGAGTTTACAAATTGCCAATAAAAGCTGTTTGCTGTCCTTGGTTCTCTAGGCTACCAATATGCTACCTTTAAAATCATACTTTCTAGTATTTCAGGAATGTCTTGGCCGTCAACTAAATGTTTTCTTTTTGCTGTCAGTCTTGACGTTCCCCAAAAAACCTACCACGTCACCATTTTCCGAGCTATGTCCTATAGTACATATAGTCCTATAGTATATATATTCTCTATTTAGCTCCTAACAATTCTCTCTCTCTCCCTCTAGAACTAAATAAAAACCGAAGAAAGCTTTTTGAATCACCAAATGCACGCGCCTCTTTCCTGGAAGGTGGAGCGAGTGGAAGGCTACCCCGTCAGTATCACTCAGACATTGCTAGTGTCAGTGGCCGCTGGTAGCAGTGTCCTCCAGGCACACACCCACCAACTAACTGTAAAGGTGAACACAGGAGATCTGTGAACAGCCTTCACTGCACAGCATCCTCAGCACTCTGGGTGTCTGGTATCAGGACCAAAGCATCTTATTCACACCTGTACTTTATGGCAAAAAGGAAGAAAAGAGAGATGATGTTCTTGTGATGTCATGCGGAACACTAAATATGGATTCCTTTTCTAAAATGACAATTGGACAGAATTTGCAATATGAGGATAGGGCTTATTTCCTGTTTTTATTTACCTATATAACACATGCACTGATTTTTTTACTTAAAATGAAGGATGAATTGACATCTGGGATGCCAGAAAACTTAGAAGTTATTTTGTTTGCTTGTTTTATTTTGGTATTTGGGGATTTTTTAAAAAAAATAATCAAGTGGAATTTTCTGGTACTGCTTTAAATAATTATTGAGGTCTTTCAGCACTTTACGTGTTCTAATTTCTTGTCCTGTGGAAATTCTTGCTCTTTCCGTCTCTCTCTCTGTCTCTCTCATTTTCATGTCACCTTATATGTTGGTACAGATCAGATTTAGTCACATTTTTCTGACTACATCAAATTTTTATTTGAAATGGTACTGGATGTTAGTTTCTGTGCAGAATATTCTGTGACTTTGGGAAACATAAGTGAGTCTACTTGGTTCTGGACCAATTCTGTTCATGTATGTCAGCATCCTAGAAACACTTAGCAATGAACCTAGTTCTTGGTAATAGGTGCAAAGAAAGACCAAATGGACTTTGCAATATTAACCCTTTGCAGTCGTCATACTTAGCTGCTGCCTGTATTGCTAAAATGATTTTAATGGTTGTCTGGAGGCAAAGGGCTGTTTTTAGTATATTGCCACTAAAGGACATTTATTTATATCAAACTTTTATTTTTAGATATTATAAGCATACAGTACATAATTGATGAAATTGATATTTACTAGAGATTTATGGTAGAGAATGGACGACATTCAATAACTGGAGCCCTAGATTGTCACTTTATTTAAAAAGACAAATAATCATCTGACAAGACAGCACTGTTGCCATTGTGAGGAGAAATAGATTACGATCTTTATCATGTACACACTAGCTATGCTCTATGTGGTCACAGGACTTTCCTAAAACCGTATCTGTCTACTTGAAGTAGACTTATGTTTGTTTAGAAGAGAAAGGCTTATTCGAGTCTCCAGGGTGACAGTTTATAACGATAGCTGAGTTCTGAAGAGAAAAAAAGACTATTTTTAAGTGGCTAGATCCGTTGTTACAATATTATACTGTGAAAGTCCAAGAAATCAGGTAACATTGTTTCCTGGGTCTTTTCGGGCATCTTATTGTGGATTTATGAAGGATTTTTAATCCATGAAAAAAATCACTTAAAGTGCCTTTCTTTCTTCAAAGCAATATTGTTTCCAAGTATATTAATTTGTTAGAAAACTTTCCCATAAGAAGTGTTGTCAATTACCTGTACTGTAACTACTTATTTATGTACAGTATTCAAGATTCTCTGCATGGACATAAACCACTGTCACGCGCTCTCAGCAGAAAACATTAGACAAGCATACACGACAGTTGGGTACCTTTGTACAAATGTGGGATAAGAAATACTTGCCCTGACGTTTTTTCCACAGCTAAGTCTTACCATTAAGGTAAGATCAAGAATTAAAGAGACATTTTGCACTCAGAAAAATCTTCACTTTAAAAAATAGTATTGGTTGCCTTGAAGGCATAGATAATGGGCCTGTCACAAAATTACCAGTTGTGACTGGCACTAAGGAGCTGCCCTTCCTAAACTTAAACTAAGCCTTATCTGCTTAAGGATGTAGAATTAAATCACTCCCTTTTCAAGTACAGTGGAATCGTCCTGTGCATATGTATACAGATGATCTCATGAATCACGTGATGGTCGTCTGCCTTATTTGATTGTACCGATGCATCACGCTAAACATTCAGCACAGGTTAACAATTCTAGAGTTGTTTCCAGTTCAACAACTCAATGCTCCAAATTTTATTATGTCTTTAATAAGACCTTCCCAAATAAAAAAATATTCAGAGCTCTTTTCCCAGCTCTCTGCCACGTATTTGCAACAGGAGGAAGATAGAATGAATATGCAGTATTAAGTTGACGTGGGTTTTATGAACAATGCTTTGATATTATGCCAAAGGGAAAACTGTCCCACTTAAACTAGATTAAATAGGGTGGACAAAAATAAATAAAAAACACTGGAAATTATTTTTCTCACTTTCTCTCGATGCAATGAAGGGAATATGACAGTACAGTATATGGAGTTGTCGGTGTTATGATGCACAGAATATTTTGATTATTTGAATAAATGTTAGCTTTTAATCAATCTATGCCTTAATAGTGACTGGTTATCTGTAAATATAGAACAGATACAGATTGTATTTTTGTGTGGGTTTTTGTCCTTTTAGTGATTTTTTTAAAACAAAATGAGAGATGGAATTAACATTGAAAATGGGAATTTTTCTAACCTAATCAATTGTTACATGAACAATAAATTTATATAACCCCTTTGTATTGCTCTTGCTAGATAAATGTGTCTTTTTTTAAAGAAAAAAATCTTTACACATAAACTCTGTGCCTATCTTTGTTTTCTAAGAAAAGCTTTGTTGGGGGGGAGGGCCATTTTCAGCAAAGTCGAAAGATGTTTCTGCAATAGAATTGAATATGCATTCTCTGTCTTCTTGTTTTGCATTGACATTCCTCATTTTCAACCAGATGCCGAAGCACTTTATTTTAGTCAATGAATCTAGGACTGGTAATCAATCATTGTTTCTCTGGCCACCCACAGATACATACAAAAAGAGTAACATTATAGAACAGGTTTTATTCTTATTATTTCTTTCTTTCATAAAGACTCAAGTGTATGACCACTTTGACAACCTCATCCATCAGCAGAGGCACTCCATACCAAAGTGATACTGGGCTGTTTGACCCGGGTTCCCACTTGAGAGCCTAACCGTTGTGCCATCTGTCCCTCTGAGCACTTACCGTGCTGTGCTCTGAGATTCTGAAGAACTAGTTTTCAGATGGAATTGATACCATATTTCTAATTCTGAGATTTGGCTAAATCTTAAACCCTAGCCGCCACCCATTATACTCCCATTACTATCTCCATCTGAATTGTCTATGCCATTGGTTTTTAAAAATTGTTTCTAGAACAAGAGAAACAATTGAAATCTTTTGATAATTGAAATCTTACCCATGACCCAATATTAAATTATCCACTCATTTACTCATCCTATTCATGATACAAATATTATTTTTATATATATATATTTAGTGAGTGCCAGGCCCTGATCTAGGCACAGCAGTGAATAAAACAAAACCCATTGCTCTCCTTGAGTTCATATTCCAAATGGAGAAAGCTGTAGCTGTTGTGGAGAGACTGGAGGGTGGAATGTCCCTACCCTTCAACATGGGCCTCCGTGTGTATTTCTCACTCCAAGGGGACTCTCAGGAGTCTAGAAACTCATTTTTAACAAAACCGTTCAAAGTACCCATCAAAATATTCCCTCCACTCATCCTCCGTCCCTTTTTCTGGGTTCCACAGGTTTAATCACATTCTCAAAAGGAGAGTGTGGCCAAAAAAGTGGAACCACTGCTTCATAGTTACACTGTATGACGATGATGGTTGGGGACCCATCACTTAGATTTGACTCCAAGTGACTTTGTAGTTGTTAGAAATCAAATTTACCTTTTAAGAACATGAGTTTTCTACCACCAAGAATACTCCAAGAACGCAGTAATACTTGAAAGTTAATTCCAAATGTTAATTCCACAAGACACTCAACAATGGAATAAAATGGAGTCTCCTTAAATGACTGTTTCCAAGGGAACTTCACTCTGGGCTATATAAATCCTGGTATACATTGTTAAATTAGCTCATAATTTATCCTGGCTTGGGTACTTACTAATTGTATGCATTCAAGTATGTTAAAGTGCATTTAACCTAATTTTGATAATCTGATGTTTATTCAATGTATTAAATAATTCTAGTCATCACCGAGGCCATGATTCTCCTACAATCTTGCTCCAGTCCAGGTAAGTCAGCTTCCTTCCTTCTCTTCAAACAGCCTTTTGGGTAACTTTCAGGTAATCTGGCCAGGGGTGAAGAGGTTGGACTTTGTTGTTTAATAAACATGCATTTAGATCTTGTCCTTAGACCTCGGGAAAATTCCTCTGTGTCTTGGACCCCTTTTCTGTAAATGGAAATAACAACCACTTCTGAGAATGATTGAAAGGGTGAAGAGAGGCTGTGAGTAAATCTTTCTGCACAGTATATGGCACAGAGTGAGCACTGACTTGATAGCAACTGCTAATTATTACTAACTGGATTTTCCTTTTACTGCGTGGGTGTTTCTTTGCCCATCAGAGATCTTCACTGTGTTCATCTGTCTTCTGCATCAGAAAGGGGAAGCCCATTTGCTGTGCCAGAACGTTAGCAGAACTGTAAACTGCAGTCCCAGGGACCTACCTCCTGACTGATAAGGTTGGTGTCAAAACACTGTCCTGAAGGTCAAGGCTGTGACCTCACACTTTGTACAGAAATCTGTATTTGATTCCTTTTTGTTTTTAATCCTTCACGTCTCTGATTCACTGGAGTGTTGGTAACTGGGTTCTCCATGTGGGTGGAGAGGGTTAGTTAATTCTCATAGTCATATATGTTGTCCCTAATTGTCATATTCCTAGAGAGTTTCCATTACTCCAGATGGTATCTCCTCCCCACCCCCCAGGTCACCTCCATCCTACCCCCAGTTGCTCAGTTTCTCCCACTCTGATTCCTTTCTGCACACCACCACCCCAGTATTTAATACTGATTCCTTTTGGAAGGAGCCGTTTGCCTATATTTGTGTAAATTTAGTTGTTTTCCACTTTAAAAAATGAACAGAGTTAGATAATATTTGACTGTTCCTACAGACACGTCCAGGACATTTCAAAAACACTTCATCAAGGGATTTCACATTTTTGTTGCTTTTTAAAATACTTTGACTCATTCTGAAAGGAGACAAGTAGAGCTTGAAGTTCTCTTTCTCAAGGATTAGGCCATGAATGTGTTTTGGAACAGATTTTGGGAATTGGAGTCTGAATCTGACTTTGGAGGCAGAATTTCAGTGTGGGAACCAGAATCTTTAGGAAAAAATTACAGTAACTGAAATGTTTCAACTTCATAATAGAATGTTTGGATGAGTTACAAGAGGGAAAAAAGAGAGTAGCTCAATAATTGGGTGTGTGTGGCCCTTTTTTTCAAGGCCAGAGAAAACAAATGACTCTGAACTCACTGTCTGCAGTGCTTCTTAATCCCTAATAGAGAAGCTGTGGGAATTAGACATTAAAAGACATTAGCAAAACATCTAGAAAACAATTTATATTCAAACAAAATTTTCATCCAGGCACAAACTGACTCTTTGTCCAAATTGCTGAGGTAATTTGATTCAAAGTAGCCATGGATAAAGTTTTCCAGTTTTGTACGTTTGATGATGTGGGTGGGTAACATTTCCTTATTTTTTACCCTCTTTGCCAGAATCATAGACTGACATTAATAACAGCCAGATGAAGTTGCTCTGTAAGTTCTTCCTATGGATTGGAAAATGTCCACAATGAAAAGTTATGCTACCTTTGTTTCAGGAATCTGACTTAAATTCCTAAATGTGCATGGGGAATTCCATCCTATTACTTTCTGTATATATAAAAAAGCTTTTAAAAACACATAAAACTACCTTAAATATTTTCATTAGAAAATGTGAGAATGGGTAAGGAAGTTAAGAAAAATCACAGCTTTTCCTGTCATATAATAAATTATAATCAGGCTCTCCAATACAAGGAGGATGTCTTCAACGAACTGACTTGTTTTTAAAAATCAGAAAACATAGAATTGAGTTAGAAAAGAGTATCATGGGAATGATAATGGCAATATTTGTCTCCCGTGTATCATCATAAGCCTAGTATAAAGATAAACTTTTTGGAATATCCATGCAATAGGAAGTGTAAATATGAAAGTGTAAATATGAAAAATGGATCCATTACTTTCTGGTTATAATACTTTCAAGCCAATGTTAAATTAACAAGAAAAAAAAACCAGTTAAAGAGGTAAATAACATCAAAACTTTTTAGGTGCCTAATTTTATGTCATCTTATAGTATTTTTGTATGAAGGATTCTGTATTTCTACCAGTTTGTTAACAACAATCAAACATAGGCAATGCAGATATAGTTCATTTTACCAGCGTTTGTCAAAGTATACATGGTAAAAAGCCTTTTGTTGTTTTTCAATTCATTGAAGACTAATTCATTTGTAAAATATAGTAAAAATGTTGTAGTAGTATAAAACTGCTGTAAAAGTTTCCAAGTGCTTACTCTCACTTTCTGTACTTATTGCAGACCAGGAACAAACACTTTTAAGATTATTACCTGCCTACAGTCTACTCTTAGAGGAATACTGAATTATGTATTTTTCATAATAGAACCTTGAAGAATGTATTCAAAAATATATCCATGGAATTATAAAGTGTCCTCTGCATGTTTTGTCAGTTGCACCAGCATAGAGAGAACTTGGATGTGCTTTCAAGTATCTTTAAGACACAGTAAGTTGTGTAAATCTCCTGGAGACATATCAAAATGTGCCTACCATGTGTACTCAATGTAAATGTGCTTTTCTTTTGATTTCTGTTCTTTGGCCAGCCCTGTGGCTACTACTGCAGCTCCCTGAGTGTTTAACGTATCAAATTCTCCCTCTGCTGGTTTCTCCATCTCACTTTGTCCCATTTATTTATGCATTCCCACAATTGAGGGAAAATAGCATTTTCAGTCACTTGGAGGAGAGTTTATTTTGTGTGGCAGGACCTCTAGGTTCTGGCATGGTCTAGAAGTAAAAATATTTCCTTTGATATCCTCAAGATGGTGGTTTGCAGGGTTCCAAGTCGGAGGCCAGCAGGGTGCACATGTACAGCATTTTGGAGGCAGGCCCGTTGCCATTTTCACCCTTGCAAGGCTAATCCAGCCCACTCTGTTCAAAGCCATTCTTTAGTAGCAGATGTTAAAACTTTACCTTTTTAAGATGTTCTTGGAAATTGATTTCAATGTTCTGCTAAAGCAGAGGAATCATCCCAATCCCCACAGCAGGCAGTGATAAAGATGCGTTTTCAGCAGCAGAAAGGAAAAATGAAATCCCAAACAACTGTCACTCCAACCTACAGCCTGGAGAAATGAGTCGACAGCTCTGTAAAGGGCATGTCCAAACCAATGCGCCTGCTGGAATAGAGCAGAGCGCCCATGTGGAGTGACAGTAACAAACCAGCTACAAGCTGGTTGGGGATTATGAGGACCAACTGCTCACGTAGGAGGGAAGGGAACCAAGGAAAACACCATGCAGGAAAAGAGGGAAGTTGGAGGAGCGTGCTACAGCAAGGCCTGTAGGCCACAACACAGAAGAATGAAATCCCTGGGTTTGTGTCTGTGGACCTTGGATGTGTTCTGAATCCAGTTCCTCCAGCCATCCAGTGGGAACTGCCTCAGCCAAAAAGGGGACTCCTGAAATGAGGCTCTGTAAAGTGGCTTCCTTTCCAAAGTTTGCTCAGGCCTTCTAGGATTTCTCCCAGTTAGCTGGAGGAGAGGAAGGGACAGGTGGGAGAACCCCCCTCTCCGTGGTGGAGGGAATGGGAGAAACTCCATGGCAAGGGTGAGGATGAGCTATGCCCAGGGCCTGGACGCAGAATTTTCCTTTATAAATGAATATGCAGCCCACAGCCACATTTATATAGTCCTGCCTGATTGTGTGGGCCTGTGTGCATTTGGAGGAACCTGGGTAACACCACTTCCGCTCCTGGCTCTCAGCCCAGGGGCACGTATGAGTTACAAATAGTAATTCCTACTTTATGCGTCGCCTTTTGACTTGTGATGCTTTAGCCCATATTATTTTTGATGCTTTTTAAATTAAAACCAATAAATTTTATAGAAACATTCCCCAGCTCCACCCTAAATGATTGAAAACAAATTTCTAGGGGAAGGTTCAGAAAATCTTTATTTTTCTAAAAGTTTTCCAGATGGTTCTGTCACATCCAGACTGGGAACCCAGTCTTTGGAACCATTGGACAGGACCATTGTTAAATATTCATTTCCAATTTAGCATTTTTCTATGATTCTAAATTTGAGTCTAACCCCGTCTTTAGATACTATTTAAAGACTTTAGGCAGGGGATGTATTGTAATTTGCTTTTGTTTGGAAACTTCATTATTCAAGGTGTAAATAAAAAGGGGCAAATAAAAGCTCCGAATGGGGCAATCCTGAGGAAAACACACTTTAAGGCTTTAAGAATGTCTAGTACCTGTGTATTGGTCACATGCTAATTCAAAATTTCGTCACAGATTTTCTAAGGATTTGTATAAGGCGGTAGTTTGAAGACAAGATTAGCAGGTTGGACCTTGTACTTGGAAGGAAGAAAATTACATTGCTAGAATTCTGCCTTTCTGGCTGGCCTCCCTTCCCCCAGTTAGCAAAGGGGCCCCTTTAAAATTGAAGTTCATGCTGCTAAAATTCTTTCTTTATGCTAAAGTAGCAACCTCCACGTCCTCAACTTCTTCATAGAATTAATGATTTGCTCTGTCTTAGTCACATTCTCTCTCTCCTTGTATGCTAACAGTTTTCTTCCTGTCATTTGTGGCCTAGGACAGAAAGTGGTCTCTGGCACCGAAAATACCAAGAAGGCAGTTCCCATTGTGCATTCAGGATCTTCTGCTGGAGCGTAAAGCATTTCTTTTCCTGGACTCTCATGGTACCTGAAGTCCATCATTAAATATGTCCCTTTGGGCTAAGACAGGTCTGTTCGATGCATAAATAGGATACAGAGATGGGAATCTGTGCCATCCTGCCTCCTTTTAGCCTTCCTAGGTAGAAGGAGATCCGCTGGATCTCTGGTTTCTGGGCAGGACTGACTGCATGGGCATGTGAATGATGAAGTTGCTCAAGGACCCATGCTTAGATGAGCCTCGGGATTGGTTTACTGCTCTGTTTTTGCCATCTTGAAACTCTCAATTTTTCAACAAGAGACCCAGCATTTTCATTTTGCACTAGGGCCCACAAATTCTGTAGCTGGTCCTGCCTCAAAGGTGGATCCAGCTCTCTGGGAATAAGCAGAAACCCTCAGCTGGTCCAACTTCCTTTCCACTTTTGTGGCTGTCACATTAAATTGTGCATTGAGATGAATGGGAGAAATGACTTGTTTGAGGGGATTGGACATAGGTCTTCTCATTGGAACAGCACTGGAAAAAATGTTTCCTGTCCTTTGGCCCATTAGCAGTTTCCTGGCAAGACGAACAGAACTCCCTAGGAGCCACACGTGGCCCATAGACTGGGCTTCATTCAACGCACAACAAATTCAGCATATAACTTTACGATTGTTATTTTTTCAGAGTATTTTAAGGAAGCCAGAATCATAAAAGAATCCTTTCTCCCTTCCCTCCTGCTAAGGCTGGGCCCTGCTATATGTGTGTGAAGTAAATGGCTGACGTAGGGGTGTGTGGTCTGGCCAGAAGCTGCCGTTTACCTCCCCTCTCCATCGATGTAGTATCATGTGCTAAGGAACCTGAGGTCTACTCTTCTTCCTCCATGGATCGTCTGCCTCATTTGTGGTATTTAAGCTGTTACTCAGGTTTTTTTCCCCTAACCAGCCTGCTACTTCCACCAAATGGTACCTCAGGAATAAAATTAGGTGAGTGTATAGGGGGAAAATAGCTGTTGGACTAGGATAGAGCTGGCTGGGGAGAAGGCAGGTTGTTTTCTTTTGCCTAGGGCACTGGGGAATAAGGAGGTAGTGTTTTGCTAATCAAATGAAGGTTAAAACCCTCATTCAGAATTGATTTCTGGACCCTGTAAACTAGGTAACTAGCCCACAATTTATATTCTAAGATAGTCTGGATTTGGCATGACTTGTGTCAGGGAGGAGAGAAATCAGACGAAATAGTCAATGTGACACGTAGGCAGAGCACTGGGAGGGATAACACCCAGCTAAATTCTGACAGTTGCCAAGATCAGAAGCCACGTAAAGGATAAAAGGACGCCTTCGGTGTTTTGGTGTTTGCTGAGGGTTTCATGGTACGAATGACCTGCAGAGGTAGTGAGTCTCTTCCAGAGTGTCCTGCATCCAGCAGGATGTGGAAACAGGCTGACTTTTTTTTTTTTTTTTGATACAGGGTCTTGCTCTGTTGCCCAGGCTAGAGGACAGTGGTTTCAGCACAGCTCACTGCAACCTCGAACTCCTGGGCTCAAGTGATCCTCCTTCCTCAGCCTCCCAAGTAGCTGGGTGGCTGGCTTTCATGCATCTATTGAGCCCTTGCCACTGTGCTAAGTACTTCACATTATCTCATTTACTCCGCGCAGTAACAGTAAGAGATAATGTCAGCACTCCTTAGGTTGCCAGTGACAATGTGTTGATAAAACTGATGCAATGTTACCTAATTTGCATATACCCAGCAGGAGGTCAGCTGAGGTTTAGATGTAAACATTTTGACTCTAGAACTGAACTTTCTTCACTTTCTTTATGCTAAGCTACAAAAGATCTGGGGCAACATGGGCAGATTGGCTGGTCACAAGTTGTCTATTTGTGTTTAGACAGGAACTGTGATCTGAAATTGGAAAATGACTTGAAAATAGAATATCTTTCTGTGTATGCTAGCAGGGAGGAGGGTGGAATTCCATGCAGCCTGCCCATTTCAAGCAGTGTAGAGACATGTTGAGAGCATGTTGTACAGACGAGGTTCAGGGCTGAGAGTGCAGTTTAGAAGTGACAGCACCTCCCCCAGGCCATGCGTGGAAAACACTTGACCTGGAAGAGTCACATGGGGATTTAGTCACAGTAAATCTGGAAATGTACTCTCCTAGCACTTCAGACCCCTGGGGGATTCACATGCTCTGATTAATTGCCATGGAACTTTAAAAAGCCTTGTTATGGAAAACAACGTAAGGGCTGTGGCTCCAACATAGAGTGTTTTCAACCAGTCAAGAAAACATAGTACATATCACAGGAATGGGGAAGAGGCCGGAGAATGAACCCCGCCTCCATTCCCATCCCTTTCTCAGGAGGGGGAATATGCCTGGTTAATCTCCAGATTCCTCCAGTGACATTGCTATAAAAGTGTTTGACTGCAAATATTCTGCTCTGCTCCTCTTGGTGACCTAATGGAATTTGCTGCTGACTAAATATTGACTATTGGATTTAGCCCACTTACCAGCTCTTCATTACTTTGGGCAAGTTATTTGGCTTCTCTGACACTCTGCCTCCTCATTTGTAAAATGTAGTTAACAAATATCTACCACCCAGGGTTATCCTGACGATTAAGTAAAATAATTTAAGAATCTCACCCAGTGCCTTTCAATTAGGATGTACTCAACAAATGTTCATTTCTTCTTCCCTCATGCCCCAGATCAGCGCTGTCGCTAGGGCAACACTTCAAAAACTGTTGGGAAAAACAATTACAAAAGTTATTTGCAGAGAAATGTCATGTTTCATAATCTTATATACAGGGTTTCTTGCCTCTTCTGGAATGAATTTTCCACATAAGGTGCCTGGAGATACCCTCCAGCCAGAGCTCACCGGGAACATACCTGTAGTTGACGACCTGCGTTTCTTACCCATTGCAGAGAGAGAGGATGTACAGCATGGAGGGGACTGTGGGCTGTCTCAGTAAGTGGGTATTAGAAAGGACCTATAGGATTTGGCCTGGTGTTTTGGGAGAGGGATTAAGGCATAGAGGTTTTGCTTTGGATTGGATACCTTTGTTGCCAACACCTGAACAAATGGGTTGAGGTATTCACGTCTCAGAGAACTCTACAGCAATGCCAGATGTTGCTCAATCAGAGTGACAGCGTGGAAGATGGATTGATTAAGTTGGGCATAGCTGATGAACTGCTCACCGCTGTTTTGATGTTGGCATCAGAGATAGTGGAAAGAGCCCACACAGGCTTACTTGTGGCCAGTTTATAGAGCAGTGGCATTAGCCTGAGATTTCTCTTGGCAGTGCATCCTCCAGAGGAGTCAAAATTGAGACTCCTCCATATTTAAGACCATCAACAATCTCTGTTGTTTCCAGTATTTCTCTAAAACAAAAAGTGCAGGCAAGGACCCAAACAGAAAATGGGAAATGCATGTGCGAATGGGAAAGACAAGCTCAAAGCTGGCAGAGATTTGGGACAACTGCTTCTGGGGGTCAAATGTCAGTGAACAAAAGCTCACCTTGCCTTGCAGAAGCCCATCGAGTAGCGACTACTAGGAAGGAGTTCTTCCGTACTTAAATCTCCTGTGCTGTAGCTAATTAACCTTCTCTGTACATGCTTAGTCACTGGAGAGAAGCAAGGTTAACTGTGGAAAAGGCTGTAGAATAAATACCTAATCCCTGACAAGTTCTGCTCTCAGCTTCCCGAAGCCTTCTGGGAGCCTTCCCCTCCTAGATCTTTTATAAGCTTCCCTTCCTGTGCCCTTTCCCAACAAATTACTTTTTCTTTAAGTCAAATAAGGTCACATGGGGAAGAAAAAGAAAAAAACATTCTGCTTACATGTGAACAGCAAGAAATGCTTTTAATTCTCAAAGTGGCTGTTGTGTCTCGTCCAGGAATAATGACTTAATCCAATGGAATGAAGGACCAGAGGTGGAGTACCAGGTATCAGTGGTTTCCTTTCTAGAAAAGATTTTCAATCTGATTTTTAAAATCTTTCGCATGATACCAGGTGATCAACCGCCTGCTCTGTCCCCATAAGGGCATCCTTTGTGGAGGATTGGTGATCATCCTTAAGTTAAATAGTGCGTATGTAAAGTACTTTTCACAGCTCATCGCATGGTTAGTGTTTAATGAAAGGTCGCTGTAATCATTATACTCTATTAAATGCTTTTTGTGTACTTTGGCTATTACTGATGTGGGCAGGGTGAGCTCAGGCTGAATCTGCAACTTGAGGTCATGGTCTGGCAGAGGAAGAGATTCAGGCTCGGTTTACTATCCAGGAGGGCCACCAGCCCCTCCTCCATTCCAGGTATTCTGTACTCACAGGACAATTAGGTGTATGTTAAGCCTTTTCTTGCTTTCTGTAACCAGCTATGGTGATCCAGTTTGCTTTTTTTCTTTTTCTTTAATTTTTTTTATTTCAGCATATTATGGGTACAACTAGTTAGGTTACATATATTGTCTTTGCCCCACCCAAGTCAGAGCTTTAAGCATGACCATCCTCCTGACGGTGCCCCCCGCTCCCATTAGGTGAGAATATACCCATCTTCTCCTCCCCTAACAATCTGCCTGACACCCTATGAATGTTATTACTATATGTGCTGTTAAGTGTTGATCAGTTAATACCAACTTGATAGTGAGTACATGTGGAGCTTGTTTTTCCATTCTTGTGATACCTCACTTAGTAGAATGGGCTCCAGCTCTATCCACGATGATACAAGAGATACTAGATCACCATTGTTTTTTGTGGCCGAGTAGAAGTCCGTGGTATACATATGCCATGTTTTATTAATCCACTCATGTATTGATGGGCACTTAGGTTGTTTCCACATCTTTGCAATTGTTAATTGTGCTGCTATAAACATTCTAGTGCAGATGTCTTTTTTATAGAATGTCTTTGGTTCCTTTGAGTAGATACTCACTAATGGGATTGTCAGACCAAATGGTAGTTCTACTTTTAGCTCTTTGAGGTATCTCCACATTACTTTCCACAGAGGTTGTGCTTTTTTCAGTCCCACCAGCAGTGTATGAGTGTTCCTATCTCTCTGCATCCACACCAAAATTTATTGTTTTGTGATTTTTTGATAAAAGCCATTCTCACTGGAGATAAGTGATATCTCATTGTGGTTTTGATTTGCATTTCTCTGATAATTAGAGATGATGAGCATTTTTTCATATGTTTCTTGGCCATTTGTCTTCTTTTGAAAAGTTTCTGTTCATGTCCTTTGGCCACTTTTTGATAGGATTGTTTAATTTTTTCATGCTGATTTTCCTAAGTTCTATATAGATTCTAGTTATCAGCCCTTTATCGGATGTGTAACATGTGAATATTTTCTCCCATTCTGTAGATTGTCTGTTTGCTCTCATGATAGTTTCCTCAGCTGTGCAGAAGCTTTTTAATTTGATCAGGTGCCATTTATCTATTCTTGTTGCTGTGATTGCCTTTGAGGTCTTCATAAATTCTTGGCCTAGGCCAATGTCTGTAAGAGTTTTTCCAATATTTTCTTCTAGAATTCTTATAGTTTCACACCTTAGGTTTAAGTCTGTTATCCACCATGAGGTGATTTTTGTGACAGGTGAAAGGTGCAGATCCTGTTTCAATCTTCTACATGTGGCTATCTAGTTTTCCCAGAACCATTTATTGAATAAGGATTCTTTTCCCCAGTGTATGTTTTTGTCTGCTTTGTCAAAGATTAGATGGCTATAGAAGGATGATTTTGTATCTGGGTTCTCAGTTCTGTTACATTGGTCTATATCTCTGTTCTTATGCCAGTACCATGATATTCTAATTACTATACCCTTGTAGTATAGCTTGAAGTATGGTAAACTGATGCCTCCCATTTGTTCTTTTTGCTTAAGATTGCTTTTGCTATATGGCATCTTCTCTGGTTCCATATGAAGCATAGAATTATTTTTTCTAGATCCGTGAAGAATGATATTGGTATTTTAATAGGGATTACATTGAATCTGTAGATCACTTCGGTAGTATAGACATTTTAACAATGTTGATTCTGCCAACCAGGAGCATGGTATGGTTTTCTATCTCTTTATGTCCTCTGCTATTTCCTTCCTCAGTGTTTCATAATTTTCACTGTAGAGGTCTTTTACCTCCTTAGTTAAATATATTCCCAGGTATTCTATTTTCTTTGTTGCTATAGTGAAGGCTATTGAGTCTTCAATTTGGTTCTCAGTTTGACTTTTGTTGACATATAGGAATGCTACTGATTTCTGTACATTGATTTTGTAATCTGAGACTTTGCTGAATTTTTTTTATCAATTCCAGTAGTCTCATGGCAGAATCTTTGGGGGTTTTCTAGATGTAAGATCATATCATCAGCAAAAAGCGATAGTTTGACCTCTTTTGCCCTTATTTGGATGCCCTTAATTCCCTTCTCTTGTCCGATTGCTCTGGCTAGGACTTCCAGCACTATGTTGAATAGAAGTGGTGATAGAGGGCAACCTTGTCTGCTTCCAGTTCTAAGCAGGAATGCTTTCAATTTTTCCCCATTCAGTATGATGTTGGCTGTGGGTTTGTCATATATGGCTTGTATCATTTTTAGGTAAGTCCCATCTATGCCTAGTTTCTTAAGCATTCTTATATAAAAGGGTGCTCAATTTTGTCGAATGCTTTTTCTGTGTCTATTTAGAGGATCATATGGTCTTTGTTTTTGCTTCTATTTATGTGCTGAATTACATTTATAAATTTGAGTATGTTTAGGCATCCCTGCATCCCCAAGTGGGATAAAGGCCACTTGGTCATGATGGATTATTTTTTTGATAAGCACCTGAATTCGGTTTGCTAGGATTTTTTTGAGAATTTTTGGATCTATATTCACCAGGGATATTGGTCTGTGTCCTTTTCTGGTTTTGGTATCTGGGTGATGTTGGCTTCATAAAACATGTTGGGGAGAATTCCTTCCTCCTTTCTTTTTTTTATTTCAGCATATTATAGGGGTACAGATGTTTAGGTTATGTATGTTGCCCTTGCCTTCCCTCCCGCCCCGAGTCTGAGTTTCAACTGTGTCCATCCCTCGGATGGTGCACACTGCACTCTTTGTGTATGCATATACCCGTCCCTTCCTCCCCCTCAAACCTGCCCGACATCCAAGAGATGTTATTCTTATATGTGCACTTATGTGTTGATCAGTTAATACCAATTTGATGGTGAGTACATGTGGTGCTTGTCTTTCCATTCTTGGGATATCTCACTTAGTAGAAT
>NW_012135525.1:5691678-5692105 GCF_000956105.1 Propithecus coquereli | reverse complement strand
TGGCTGTATGAGGATGGTTTTATGTCTGGGTTCTCAGTTCTGTTCCACTGGTCAATGGCTCTGTTTTTGTGCCAGTACCAAGCTGTTTTGAATACTACAGCCTTATAATAAAGTTTGAAGTCTGGTAAGTTGATACCTCCCATTTTGTTTTTATTACCTAGAATTGTTTTTGCTAGGCGGGCTCTTCTCTGGTTCCATACAGAGCGTAAAATTAATTTTTCTACATCTGTCAAGAATGATGCTGGTATTTTAATAGGGATTGCATTGAATGTGTAGATCACTTTGGGTAGTATAGACATCTTAACTATGTTGATTCTGCCAACCCACGAGCATGGTATGCTTTTCCACCTGTTTACGCTCTCTGCTGTTTCTTTCCTCAATGTTTCATAGTTCTCCCTGTAGAGGTCTTTTACCTCCTTAGTTAAAT
>NW_012135525.1:5657021-5688882 GCF_000956105.1 Propithecus coquereli | reverse complement strand
AGCCCTTGAGTGTTTTCTTCTTCACCTTCTGGAACCCCTATCACCCTCAGGTTTGGTTTTTTCGCGTAATCCCACATTTCTTGTAGGCTTATTTCTTTTCGCTTAATTTTCTGCTTGATCTCTGTGATTGACTTACTTATTTAATTGGAAGGAGTTGTCTTCAATCTCTGAGATTCTTTCTTTCGTTTGATCTACCCTGTTCTTGAGGCTTTCCACTGTGTTTTGTAGTTCCCTAAATAAGCCCTTCATTTACAGGAGATCGGTTTGATTTTTCTTTAATATTTCAATTTCTTTAGTGAATTTTTCTTCCAAGTCCTGGATTTCTTTGTGTGTGTGTGTGTGTGTGTGGTTTCTTTGTGTGGATCATCCATTTTTTCTTGCATATCATTCAGTTTTCTTACAATCCATGTTTGAAATTCCCTTCTGTCATTTTAGTGTTCTGAGTTTGGTTAATGTACATTGCTGGGAAGCTGTTGTTCCTCTTCGGGGGTGTGCTTTCCATTTGAGTCATCATACTTTCAGAGTTCTTTCGCTGTTTCCTTCCCATCTGGATCAGTTGTTCCTTCTTGCCTTTAGATTTTCATTTGGATAATGACATACTCTGTTTAGTCTCTGAGCCAGTAGGTGGTGTTTGTGGGTGAGATTCGATCACACTCTTTATGATGAATCAGTAGATGCAGTAAAAGTGTGTAGGATGACCTCCCTGTCAGTAGGTGGCACTTGCTGGGAGTAGTGAGCTGCAGTGCTGTTTTTGGGTCCTGTAGCCAACTTTTGTTCCTCTAGAGAGGCCCTCTTGTGCCTCGGGTGGTGGGTGGGGCCCTGGGACTTCCAGGTGTGTCCTTATTCTCCCCCTCAGTGGGGGCAGGACCAGAGTGAGTGTGGGTGGGGTTGGGTTGGGTAAGCCTGCCCTCAGGCTCCACAACTGCTGTTAGCATGGGTCAAAGGTCTGTTCTTTGTTTTTGCGCAAAGCTGCCCGGAGGGGCTGAAATGGCTCGGCTCACCTGAAAGTCTGGGCTTGGGGGTGGGGCTGTCCGAGACCTATTCTCTGGAGCAGGTCTTGCTCCCCTCCACCTCTCCCAGGCCTCTGCCAGCAAACGGGACCTCAGGCTGCTGGATCTCCCCTGGCTGTGACGTAGGCCGGGAGGTTCCCTACCCAGGATTACAGCCTCAGCTGGGTGCACAGCCCTCTTTTGGGAGGAGGGTTGCCACTCAGGCACTCTGATCTGCCCCTGAAGGCGCACACTCCACTCCTCAGTAGGCTCTTTCACAGATCTCCCTTCTGTGCCCCTGGGCAGTGAGTTCGTGACCTGGGTGTATGCGGTCTGGTCTGCAGGTCTGTCCCCTGGGCCCTGGAGATCAATCCCTGTCCCTGCCAGGGGGAGGGGTTCTGGTCTTGAATCACCTGCAGGGTACTCAAGCTGGATCTATTTGACTCCACCTCAGGATTTGCTCCGCTCTCCTGGAATCCCCAGGCAAGCAGCGCCTGGGAGGGCTGGCGGGTAGGGAGCTCTCAGTTTGAGTACTCCTCAGTCTGCTGTAGGGCCCCAAAAGGAAAGGTCCCATTCCTTGGAGATGCCTCCGTGTGATGGCTAAATTGTCTCTCTGTGTACCCACGGATAGGGAAGGGGAAGGAGAGAATGGAGCACTATGGCATCTGCCGATAGGCTCAGGTCGGCGCCCAGGGAGGTGCCCCGAGGGAACTGGGAGCCCGGTGCTGTGTCCATAAGAGGCCACTGCTCACTGGTGGCAGCCATCTCTGGGCTGGTGTCGGCAGGTCTCTCCAACTGCTCAGGAGCCCACCAGCAGTCCGAGATGCAAGGGAGGTGGAAGTTAACCGCTCCACCTACCCTTGTTGCTGGTCTCTAAGCCTCTTGGGGACCTTTCTCCTTTCAGTTCTCCTCCACAACGTCTTCCCGTGGAGTCTCGTGTAGTTTCAGGCACCCTTCCTTCCGACCCTCACCCGATCTGTGTTTCTCTGCTCGTTTATTTTTTTTTCTCTTTTTTCTAAAATTTGTCTTTTTTGCAGAGATGCTCTGACTGGCAGCTTTTCTCTTCCACCGTCTTGGCTCCTCCCCTCAAGAATTCCTTCTTTCTTGACATTGTGGAATAGTTTCTGCAGGATGGGCACCAGTTCTTCTTTGTAGGTCTGGTAAAATTCGGGTGTGAAACCATCTGGTCCAGGATTTTCTTTTTAGGAAGGTTTTTTATTGCTGTTTCAATTTCAGTATTTGATATCAATGTGTTCAGTAATTCTATTTCTTCCTCATTGAGCCTAGGGAGCCTGTGTGTTTCTAAGAATTTGTCCATTTCCTCCACATTTTCAAGTTTACATGCATAGAGGTTTTTACAGTATTCATAGATGATATTTGTATTTCTGTGGCACCAGTTGTATTTCTCCTTCATTCCTGATGTAGCTTATTAGAGTCCTTTTTTTCCTGCTTCTTGTTAATCTAGCAGAGGCATGTCAATTTTATTTTTTCAAAGAACCAACTTTTTATTAATCTTCCATATAGTTTATCGATTTCATTTAGTTCTACTGTCCTCTTTGTTATTTCTTTTATTCTGCTGGGTTTGGGGTTGTTTTGCAATCCTTCTATCTTTTGGGTTTTGGCATTTATGGATATAAATTTTCTTAGCTGTGTCCCAGATTTTTACTACTTGTGTCTCCTTTATCATTTAGTTCAAAGGATCTTTTTATTTCCATCTTAATTTCCTCCTTAACACAATAATCATTCAGCAGAAGATTGTTTAGTTTCCATGACTTTGTGTAGAGATGAGAGTTTCTGTTGGAGTTGATTTCTAATTTTATTCTACTGTGGTCTGAGAAGAATCATGGTATAATTTCTATTTTTTTAAATTTTTTGAGACATGCTTTGTGGCCTAGGATATGGTCAGTCTTAGAGAATGTCCCATGAGCTGTTGAGAAAAATATATATTCAGTAGTTTTTCAGTAGAATGTCTGTAAATGTCAGGCCCGTTTGTTGTAGAGTTCTTTTTAAGTCCATTAGTTCTTTGTTTATTTTCTGTTTGGAGGATCTTTCCTGTTCTGTCAGAGGAGTGTTGAAGTCCCCTGCTATTTAAGGTATTGCTGTGTATCATTTTGTTTAGATCAAGTAGGATTTGCTTTATGAATCTCAGTACACCTGAGTTAGATGTATAAATATTTAGAATTGTTATGTCTTCTTGTTGAATTGTACACTTGAGCATTATAAATTGACCATCTTTGTCTTTCATTACTTTTGTTGATTTGAAGACTAAGTTATCTGAAATCAGAACTGCCGTGCCAGCTTTCTTTTGGCGTGTATTTGCTTGAAATTTTGTTTTCCATCCCTTCACCTTGAATCTGAATGCATCCTTGTGGGTTAGATGTGTTTCCTGAAGACAGCAGATACTTGGCTTGTGTATGTTTGTCCATTTGGCCAGCCTATGTCTTTTTAGTGGGCAGTTCAAGCCATTTGCGTTTATTGAGAGAATTGATAAGTGGGGCAGATATCTGTTCTGTTGAGTTGAGCTTTTTTACTTGGTTTTCTCTCTTGGGCCATTGTTGTATCTGGCTTTTGACATTTAGCTTTTAGATGATTTTACACTGATGAATGTTTATTGTGCTGATCCGTGTGTAACACTGTTCTGAGTACTTCCTGGAGGGCAGGTGTTGTCTTGATGAATCCTTCAGTCTTTGCTCATCTGAGAAGGTCTTTATTTCTCCATCATATAAGAAACTTAGTTTTGCAGGGCACATTCTAGGCTGGGCATTATTTTGTTTGAGAAGAGTCAGAATGGGGCCCCAGTCTTTTCTTGCTTGTAAGGTCTCAGTTGAGAAGTCAAGTCTGGTTATTCTGAGGGGTTTTCCTTTCTAGGCTACCTGCTTCTTTCGCCTTACAGCTCATAGGAGGAAGGGCCTCCCAGGTGGTTATTTTGGCCAGTCTGATTACTATGTGTTGTGGTGTCTTCTTGTTTACAATGAATCTCCCAGGAGTCCTTTTAGCTTCTTGCACCTGGATATCTAGATTTTTAGCAAGACCTGGGAAATTTTCCTCTATTATATCCTCAAATAGCTTATCCAACCCTTGGATGTTTTCTTCTTCACCCTTAGGGATGCCTATGATTCTCATGTTAGGCCTCTTCCCCCAATCTCACATTTCTTGTAGGCTTTGCTCTTTTCTCATATTTCTCTGCTCTCTGCGACTGACTCATTTAATTGAAAGGTGTTGTCTTCAATCCCTGAGATTCTTTCTTCTGTTTGATCTACCCTATTATTGAGGCTTTCCACTGTGTTTTGTAATTCCTTGAATAAATTCATTTCCAGGAGTTTGATTTTCTTTAATACTTCAATTTCTTTAGTGAATTTTTTTCCAAGTCCTCGATTTTTTTTGTGGTTTCTTTGTGTTGGTTATCCATTTTCTCTTGCATATCATTGAGTTTTCTTACAATCCATGTTAAAAATTTTTCTTCTGTCATTTTAGTGTTCTAAATTTGGTTGATGTCCATTGCTAGAGAGCTGGTGTTCCCCTTTGGGGGTGTACTTTCTGTTTGATTCTTCACATTTCCAGAGTTCTGTTGCTGATTCCTACCCATCTGGATCAGCTGTTGCTTCTTACCTTTAGATTTTCATTTGGATAATGACATGCCCAGTTTAGTCTCTGAGCCAGTAGGTGGTGTTTGTGGGTGAGACTTGACCACACCCTGTATGATGAGTCAGTAAATGCAGTAAAAGGGTGTGTGAATTGACCTCCCTGTCAGTAGGTGGTGCTTGCTGGGAGGAGCAAGCTGCAGTGTTGTTTTTGTATCCTGTAACCAGCTCTTGTGCCTTAGGTGGAGCCTGGGACTTCCAGATGTGTCCTTTATTCCCCATCTCAATGGGGGCAGGTAGAAGAATGAGGCTGGGCAGAGCTGGGTTGAGTGAGCCTGCCCTCAGTCTCCAAAAATGCTTTTAGTGGGGGTCAAAGGTCTGTTTCTGCTTCTGGGAAAAGCTGCCAGCAGGGTCTGAAATGGCCACACTCAGCCAACAAGTCTGCGTGTGGTGGTGGGGCTGTCTGAGACCTGCCGTCTAGAGCAGGCCTCACTCCTTTTCATCCTCCCCTATTCCACAGTTTCTCCTGGGCTTTGACCAGCAGGCAGAACCTCAAGCCAGTGGATCTCCCCTGGCTGTGATATGAGCTGGGAGGTTCCCTGCCTGAGCTGGGAGTACGGCCCTTTCCTGGAATGAGGGCTACCCCGAAGGCACACACACCTCTGTAGACTTGTTCACAAATATCCCTCCTGTTCCCCCTAGGCAGCATGAGCGAGACCTGGGTTTATGAGATCTGGTCTGCAGGTCTGTTCCTGAGTTCCCAGAGATCAATCCCTGACCCTGCCAGGGAGAAGAGTGCTGGTCTTAAGTCACCCACAGGGTGGCCAAGCTGGATCTATGTCTCTCTGCCTCAGGATTTGCCCCACTCTCAAGTCACCAGGCAAGCAGCACCTGGGAGGCCTGGTGGGTAGGGAGCTCACAGTCTGAGTACCCTTCAGTCTGCTGTAGGGTCCCAAAAGGAAAGGTCCCGTTTCCTGCAGTTGCTTCCAGTGGCGGCTAAATTGTTTCTCTTGGCAGCCACTGGTAGGGAAGCAGAGAATGAAGCAATATGGTACCTGCCGATAGCTCAGGTCTGCGGGGCAGGAGGTTCCCCGAGGGAGCTGAGAGCCCAGTTCCCTGTCCATAAGAAGCTCATCGCTCCACTGGTGGCAGCCGTCTCTGGGCTTGTGTCAGCAGGTCTCTCCAACTGCTCAGGAGCCCAGCAGCAGTCTGAGATGCAAGGGAGGGGAAATTTAACTGCTCCATCCACCTTTGTCACTGGTCTCAAAGCCTCTTGGGGGTTAGACCCTGCTGATGCTTTTCTTCTTTCAGTTCTCCAGCGTTTCTTCCCATGGAGTTTCCTGGAGCTTCAGGCACCCTTTCTTCTGACCCTCATCCAATCTATGTCTGCCTGTTTATTTTTTTCACTTTCTTCTAAAATCTATCCTTCTTACAGAGACACTCTGGCTGGCTGTTTTTCTTGTCAGCCATCTTGCCCCAATTTGCTTTTTATTAGTATATGACCCTGGTAACTTTGACAATCTGGGCTAAAATTCTGTGTGAACTCCATTTAGGACAGAAGATGACAGAGCCTCAGGGAACTCACATTGGACACACACCCAAGATGTCCAGAACCAGACATTTTGTAGAGAATTATGTGGATTCAGGCCAAGTTGTGGCCCAATTCTGAACAGTTATCAGAGATGTGAAGTTGTCATTAGAATGCTTTGGGGAAAATGAAGCCCCCCCCCCCCCACCTTCTAGCTCTCCTGGGAGTTGGAGTAGTGACCTTGGGCAAGGTCACTCAAGATGGACAGGATGGATTTAACTGCAAAGGGCAACATGGAGGCTCCTGAGTCAGCCCTGATGATACACAGAAGAGGCTCCTTTGGGGTGATTATGCTCCTCAAATAAGCTCCCATATGAGGAAGTAAGACTGCTCCTAGAGGAAATATCATTAGGGATGTGGCAAAGCATTTGCACAATATCTTGATGACTCCAGTAAGAATGATGTAAAATTATGAGCAGAGGAGGTGCTAAATCTCCAGTGTTCAAACTGGTGGTTAGGGCTCCTTTCTTAGCTTGGGTTCTCTAGAAACCAATGGGAGGAAAATTCTTTGTATTAACACTTTCTTGGGAGTGCATTCACAGGCAAAGAGGAATGAAGATAAAAGGCAAGTGAGTCAGAGAAGGCAGGATGGCAAAGATAAGATAGTGCATTCCCAAGCTGACCACAGCTTGATGGCAAGATGACCTCGGCGTCATGCAGAAAGTCTTCCAAGAGGCCATATAAGTCTTCTACCTCTTTGAATCAGGCTTTAAAGATAGGGGGACGAGATAAAGAAGAGTTCCTCCTCATCTTGTACCCTTATAGGCCAAATTTATATTCTCCCATGCATCAGCTTCCACACACTTCTAGGTTGCACATGCAGTGGGGGCCATGTGGGTCCCTTGCTGTCTCAGTCCTCAGGAGCAATAAGCAACCCTCAGGCAGACAGTGCACAGCATGGGCCTGAGGCAAGACACTGTCAGGACAGACTCAAGAGAGACTGAAGGATCAGGGCCAGCTGGCACCACTGGACCTGCTTTCTGTAGTAGAAGAGGTGGTGGCAGCAGATACCTGGCCCCTTGACCACAGGACGGTGCAGACTACTGTAAGTGTCACTCAAGTCAGAAAGCAAGGCAAGGGCACAATCTAGAGTGGTACATTTCCCATCATCTCTTGATACTCAGGAGGGCACTGAAATGAAAGGAAAATAAAGTCTGCCTTTCAGCCCCCCAGGAAAACCATGGGTCAAAAAAACCTAAAGTTTAGAAGATGTCACCCAACAACTAAAAATACTTGGCAATGGCAGTACTTTCATTGTTCAAAACAGTGGGATTAAAAAAAAGATCAAAGCTATGGAAGCCAAACGATATCACTTTTAATGCAGCAAAAGAGTCTATAAAAGGATGTCACTGTTTGAAAGAAGAGATCGGGACAGTTAACATTTTAAATGGTTTGGGGTGGGGAATCTAGGAGGATCTTTATAATCTTCCTTTTAGTATTCCTTTTGCAATGTGATATGAAAGAAGAAAGACAAAAAGAAGAATAGATAGGAAAGATCATACACAGGCATCTTTTTAGAAGAAGCTATTTGGGAAGATGAGTATGGACTATTGAGAAGGCAGCATTGATCAGGCAGGTAATTGGAAGGGAAATGTACCAGGGTTAGTAAGAAGAAAATGGAATGGGTAAAGTCGGTGGATTCAGAGTACTGTGTGGATTACAGAAGACCTTGTGGAGAAACAAAATAAGGAGAGGGATCTGCATAATGTTTGATTCCTGTAGCCACAAAGCAAAGTAAACCGAGTACACAGAGTATGCATCTGATAGCGGGGCTCCTCTGCGCATTAGCAACATTATCATGAGAAATACACCCATGTGCAAAGGAAGTAAATAGTTATTGGAGGTGTCGCCACAGGTGGGGACACCTGTGATGGATCTAAGAGCTGTTTATGCCCCCAGCATAAAGAATGAGATGAAGGAGAAGAACATGAATTCTGCAAACAGGGTTAAACAGAGCCTGTGTGATCAATAGGGTTCCTGGGTACATCTCATAGCCTGGTTTTTACCACTTTTATACAAGTCAGGGTAGGTATTAAAAATATGCAGCTACATATTTGTACTGATTCCCAGTTCTACTTAACAGCACTGCTACCTTAAGGAACCCCAGAATGAGGAAAAGATGGAAGCGAAGTGCTATTTGTTAACAGCTGGGTACCTGCCTAATTCCAGGCCCAACACTCCTTCCCAAAGAGGCCTTCTCTGATAATACTGAGTTTGGGAGCATGATTGGACCAAGAGATAAGGGTGAGAGAATAAAATGCCTCACTTTAACATTGGATGGCTGGGTTGATCGAGCAAAGTCTTAGTTCATTCTTCAGGGCCTGGCCCTGGGTACTTATCACATGGAAACAGGAAGTGGAAAGAGGGCCTACTGGGCAGGGAACAGAAGTGACAGGAGGCAGCCTGAGGCCTGGATTCTGTCTGCAGAGCTCAGCATCTGCCCACTAGAAAGAACAGATCCAATGAATGCTGTAGGCTCTGCAAGTTAGATTTGCATCTTTCCCTTTTGTTGGGAGGAGCTATTTGGATGGACAGGTATACAGGAAGGAGCATCCTATAATATTCCTTCCCTAGATGGGAACCTACCTAGAAATATTAGGTGACAGAAAAGGTGTCCCCACTTCAACACTCCCTGGCCCCTTCGCATAGCATTCAGGACCTCCATTTCCACCCTCACCTTCCAAGACTCATGACAGACACCCTCTGTCCAGCCTCTAAACAACTGGGCCTTCCTTGAGCACATTCTTCATGTACCTGCCTCCATGCATTTGTTTGTGCTATTCCCTGAGCCTGGAATGCTCTCCCTGACATACTCTGGTGGTAGATGTCCTTCCCATTTTTTCAGGTCCAATTAAAGTGGCAGCTCTGGCATTCACCCTTCTTGATTATCTGGGTGGAAGTATCTTATTCTTTCTCTGAATGCCTGGAGCCCTGTGTGGCTCTCTCACATGGTTAATCACATGCTGCCTTGTAATACAGATATTGAGGACAGACACTGATTTTATTTATCTTTCTATCCCCTCACTGGTACCTAGGATGGTGTCTAAGATAATTACTATGGAATAGTAAGAGTTCTGCAAATATTTGCCAACATGAATTGAATTCAAATGTTCTTAATGGAAAATAAGTAGAAGGCTACAGGCAGAGAAGTGGAAGTGACCAGCATTTCTTTCTCCTTTACTTGCTGCTTAATAAATGTCACTTCACATCCCATCATAGTGGAGAAGGTCCTAGAGGTGACTGAACCAAGTCAGGAAGTGAAAGGATGGGAGACATGAGAGCCAATTAATTTTTTTTCGCAAATGCACAAACTGTTGTTCTTGAAATGGACAAAAAGCACACTCTGCTGCAGTACAGTGTCATTTCACAGCATGACCCATCTGCTATAATTGCTATGTGCACATTTGTTCTGATATCTAGTCTGATGTGTGCATCAAAGACCAAATAATGAAGCCAATGAGAATTAGTGAGAATAACCTCAAACTGAAAGAAGGAAATGGCACTGAGAGCAAGCATGAAACATAAGTGGAGCAATTGGAGAACTAGCTGGCAGTTGAAGATCATTCTAGAGTATCCTGGAGGTCGGATCTCCTAAACAACACATTTAGCAATGAAGACTTTCATTGACCTGAGAAGAGGTTGGGACTGGAAACCAGAAAGTCTAAGTTCTTCACTTTCATCTCCCCTGGCAATTAGCCTTCATTGACCACAATTTTTTCATCTATGAAATGATTCTGAGATACTGCACCAGCCATCTCCCAGGAACTACGGAGTACAAGACAGACACTCCTCTTCCAATTCATGTCCTGAGAAACCCTGGCTTATAATTGTATAAGAGCAGCTGCTCAACTAGGACAACACGATTTGTGTCCATTCATTCCAAAATCATTTCACAAGCAGCTCCTGTGTGCCAGGCTCTGCAATATGTTCTGGGAATGAAAAAAAATGAACAATACAGATACCTTCTGAGGCTGAATAGCATTCGAGATGGCTCTAGACAGGTCCTCTTTAGGTGTGTGCACTTGCACAACCTGCTTTCTATCTCTAAGCCTTTTACCTCTTCTGTAAAAATGCGATGACAGTAGAATCCAACTCAAAAATTGTGAGGATCACATAACGTAAAGATGTGCTAAGCTCTTAGCAGAATGTCTGGCACTTTGGAGGCCCTTAGCAAATGAGAGCAGTGATGATGATAATGATTTGACTATCTCAGAGTAACAGAGCAGCTGAGAGTGGGAGTTAATCACATGACAGCTTAAAAAAATTAAAAAATCTGATGTTCTGAATAGAATCCTTTTCTTGGGTTTGGCAGCTTAGAAGTTCCACATATTTCCACTCTTGGCTGGTCCTTGCAGCAGCTGCTCTGGTCAATTTTTCTGAGTTCCAGGCTTCAGTGCTGAACCTCCAGCTTCTGCAGTTGGGACTCAGGAATTCTGAGTAGTTCTGCGGTTCATGGCATCTTCCCATCCTGGGAAAGGATGAAGCAGAGGCCTGGGGCAGCCCCTGAAAGACACATTTGTTTTCAGTTTACAGTTTCTCCAAGGTGCCATTTTCTGTATTTGAGAATAATAGACTGCCAGGAGTGACAGAAATTATGATTCAGAGAGAGTAAGTGACTTGCCCTAGGCCCTTCCTAAGTGTTGGAATTGGGACTCCAACTCCAGCTTCCTGTCACTGCAATGCTCTCTCCATTGTAGCTGTTTTCACTGCACTCATTGCATAATGAATGATGGAAGAGGAACAAGGAGAGTTTGGTGGCCTTGAATCTATATCCTTCTTGATATGTTGCCATCGAGAAGTTCAAACAAGTTCTGAGGTAAACTTTGCATAGCATTCAAAATGATATGGTCTTACTCTGCATGCTAAAGGATCAGCCCAAGTCTCCCTCCCTATACATCCAAAGCACCTGTGCTTTTATTTTTATGGGGCAGCAATGTGCTAGGGTAAGGTGGGTCACTCCTTCAGGCTCAAGGAATGACACATGATATATGTGAAGCCAATCACAATAATCCCAAGGATTGACTTAGTTCTAGCCAATAACATATGGATATATCTCTGTTAGGGACTTCTAGGAAGAAATTTTCTCTCTGACCAAAAAGGAAAAACACTTACTATAAAGCTATAGTAACCAAGACAATGTGGTTTGGACAAAAGAATAGATGAGTAGATCAATGGCACCAAATAGAGAGCCCAAATACAGACTCACATAAATATAGTCAACTGATCTTTGACAAAGGAATAAAGTCAAGACAATGGAGTAAAGATAGTCTTTTCAATGAATCATGCTAGAACAACTGAGCATTCATATGCAAAAAATTAATCTAGACATAGACCTTATATCTTTCACAAAAATTAACTCAAAATGGATCATAGACCTAAATGTAAAATGCAAAATTATAAAACTCCTAGAAGGTAACATGGGAGACAACCTAAATGACCTTGTGTATGGTGATAAGTTTTTAGATACAACACCAAATGCACCAATCCATGAAAGAAAGAATTGATAAAATGAATTTTATTAAAATTAAAAACTTCTTCTCTGTGAAAGACAATGTCAAGAAAATTAGAAAACAAGACACATGCTGAGAGAAAAATATTTGAAAAAGACACATCTGATAAAGGACTATTATCCAAAATATACAAAGAACTCTTAAAACTCAAAAATAAGAAAAACAACCCAATTTTAAAATAGATCAAATACCTTAACAGATACCTTACCAAAGAATATATACAGGTAGGAAATAAGCATATGAAAAAGTATTCCACATGATAGGGTTACCAGGGAAATACAAATTAGAACAACAAGATACCACTACACATTTAGTAGAATGACCAAAGTTTGGAACATTTATGCTATGGTTTGAATGTGTCCCCTCTGAAATTCAGGTGTTGAAATTTAATGGTGAATGTGATGGTATTAAGAGGTGGGGTCTTTAAGAGGTAATTAGGCTTTGAGGCCTCCTCCCTCAAGAATGGGATTAAGGTCCTTATAAAAGAGGCTTCACATACCATTCAGCTTGCTTGCCCTTCTGCCTTCCACCATGTGAGGACACAGCCTTCCTCCCTCCCTTCTAGGGGATGCAGTGACAAGGTACCATCTTGGAAACAGAGAGCAGCACTTACCAAACAACCTAACCTGATAGTGCCTTGATTTTGGACTTCCTAGCCTCTAGAACTATGAGAAAATAAATCTCTGTTCTTTGTAAATTACCCAGCCTGTGGTATTCTGTTATAACAGCACAGACTAAGACAATTGATAACACAAAATGCTAGCAAGGATGTGGAGCAACAGGAACTCTTGTTCATTGCTTGTGGGAATATAAAATGGTACAATGAATTTGGAAGGCAGTTTGGTGGTTTCTTATAAAACTAAACAGACTCTTACCATACAATGCAGCAATTACACTCCTAGGTATTCACCCAAAGTACTTCAAAACTATGTCCACTCAAAAACCTTCACATGAATGTTTGTTTATAATAGCTTTATTCATTATTGCCAAAACTTGGAAGCAACCAAGATGTCTGTCCTTCAGTAGGTGAATGGATAAACTATGGCACATCCAGATGATAGAACATTATTTAGAACTAAAAATAAATGAGCTATCAAGCATAAAAGATATGAAGGAAACTTTAATGCATATTACTAAGTGAAAGAAAAGAAGCCAATCTGAAAAAGCTAGATACAACTATCTGACATTCTGGAAAAGGCAAAACTATGGAGTAAAAAGCAGTTGCCGGGGATCTCAGAGGTCAGAGGAGGGATTGCATTTTTCAATGCCCACACACATAGTAGTACACCACTGTTATAGCCTAAAAATAACTAGCAATTGATAAAGCTACTATACTAATAATATCTACAACAAAGGTATCCATCCAGAACATAGACCCCATCAATGTACCTACAAGCAAAGCCAAAGGTCCTTATACAACATATGCTACAGGCACACCCTAAGAGTGAGGGGAAAAAACAAAGTCCCATCTAAACAAAAGAAAATCCAAAAACAAGAAGCAACAGCTGCTCCAAATGAGAAGGAATCAGTGTAAGAACTCTGGAAATATGAAAAATCACAGTAAAAGAATCCCCCCGCCCCAATAAGGAGCACACCAGCTCTCCAGCAATGGATCCCAACCAATATGAAAATACTGAAATGACAGATAAAGAATTCCAAATATGAATTGTAAGGAAGCTCAATGAAATCCAAGAGAAAATGAAAAACTAACTCAAAGAAACCAGAAAAATAATTTAGAAACTTAATGAAAAATTTGTGAAAGCGATATATTAAAAAAATAGAACTTTTAAGAATAAAAAATTCATTTAGGGAAGTATAAACACAGTGAAAAGTTCTAAGAGCAGACTAGACCAAGCAAAAGAAAGAATTTCAGAGGTTGAAGAAAACTTATTGAATTAACCCAGTCAAAAATAAAGAACAAAAAATCAAGAGGAATGAACAAAGTCTATGAGAAATATGGGATTATGTCAAATGACCAAATATAAGAATCATAGACATCCCTGAGGGTGAAGAAAAAAGCAAAGGTCTGGAAAACCTATTTGAGGGAATAATTGAGGAATACTTGCTTGGTTTTGCTAGAGATTTAGACATTTAGATACAAGATGCTCAACACTTGGGAGATTCCTTGCAAAAAGGGCATCACCAAGGCATATAGTCAACTGACTGGCCAAAATCAATGTGGAAGAGGAACTGCTACCAGCAAAACCAGAAAAACCTCATGTTTTCCCATGAGGGGAAAACATCAAGTAACTTACAAAAGAATACTCATCAGATTAACAGCAGATTTTTCAACAGAAATCTTACAAGGCAGAAAGGAATGGGGTCTTATCTTTAATCTCCTTAAACAGAATAACTGCCAGTCTGGAATTTTGTATCCTACAAAACTAAGTTTCATAAATAAAGGAGAAATAAAGTCTTTTCCAGACAAGCAAATACTAAAGGAATCTTTCACCAATAGACCTGCCCTACAAGAAATGCTTAAAAGTGTTCTGTACATGGAACAGAACAATTGATAGGCACCATTGTAAAAATACCCAAAAATTAAAACTCATGGCTCTTATAAAAACAGTAACACCTAGGAGAGAACAAAGCAACTAGGTAACAGTCAAAATTATGATCAGAATAATATCTCACATATCAATACTAACATTGTGAATGGTTTTATTGCCTTCTGCTTAAAAAATGCAGATTGGCTGCATAGATTAAAAAACAACCCAAATATATGCTGTCTCCAAGAAACCCATTTAACTGACAAAGATTTTCATAGACTCAAGGTAAAGGGGGGAAAATATCCTTGCAAATGGAAACCAAAAGTGAGCAGGAGCAGCTATTCTCATATCAGATAAAATAGACTTCAAAGCAATAATGGTTAAAAAAAGACATAACAATCCTAAACATATATGCGCCTAACACAGATTCATAAAGCAAATTCTACTGGCTCTAAGGAAAGAAACAGCAAGATCATAATAGCCAGAGACTTCAACACTCCACTGACAGAACTAGACAGATCATTGAGGCAGAAGATCAACAAATAAACACTGGAATTAATGGGACTCTAGAACAAATGGACCCGATAGACACTTACAGAATATTCTATCCAAAAACTGCAGGATATACATCCTTCTCATCAGCACATGGGGCATTTTCCAAGATAGATCATATGTTAGGCCACAAAACAAGCCTCAGCAAATTTAGAAAAATTGAAATCATGCCACATATCTCCTTGGACCACAGTGAAATAAAACTAGAAAAATTCCAAGAACTCTCAAAATCACACAAATACATGGAAATTAAACAACCTGCTGCTGAACAATCCTTGGGTTATTGACAAAATCAAGACAAAAATAAAACAGTTTTTCAAATTGAATGACAAAGGTGACACAAGCTTCCAAAATCTTTGGGATACAGTAAAAGCAGTGCTAAGGGGAAAGTTCATAGCCTAAAATGCTTATATTGAAATAAAAATATCACAAAGTAACAACCTAATGTCACACGTCAAGGAACTACAAAAAGAACAAATCAAACCCAAAGCTAGCAGAAAGAAAGAAATAAAAAAGCTCAGACCAGAATTAAATGAAATAGAAATACAAAGGATCAATGAAACAAAAAGTTGGTTCTTTAAAAAGATAAACAAAATTGATAGACCACTGCCTAGATTGACCAGAAGTAGAAAATAAAGGACTCAAATAAGCTCAACTCAATCAGAAATGAAAAAGGGGACATTACAACTGATACCACAGAAATACAAAATACCATCGGTGAGTACTATGAAAACTACTATGCACACAAACTAGAAAATCTAGAGGAAATGGATACATTCTTAGAGACACACAAACCCCAAAGCCCAAATCAGAAAGAAATAGAAATCCTGAACAGACCAATAACAAGTAGCAAAATTGAAACTGTAATTAAAAATCTCCCAACAAGAAAAAGCCCCATCCCAGGTGGATTCACAGCTGAATTCTACTAGACCTACAAAGAACTGGCACCCATTCTACTGAAATTGTTCTGTAACAGTTAGAAGAAGGGAACCCTCTCATTCTACAAAGCCAGTATCACCTTAATACCAAAGCCAGGAAAAGACAGAACAAAAAGGGAAAACTACAGGCCAATTTCCCTTATGAACATAGATGCAAAAATCCTCAGTAAAATACTAACAAACTGTATTCAACAGCATATCACAAAGATAATCCACCATGATCAAGTGGGTTTCACCCCAGGCATGCAAGGATGGTTCAACATGTGCAAATCAACAAATGTGATTCACCAAGTAAACAGAAGTAAAGACAAAGAACATATGATCTTCTCAATAGATACAGAAAAAGCATTAGATAAAATCCAGTGCCCTTTCATCAACAAACTAGGCACAGAAGGAACATACCTCAAAATATTAAAATAATAAAAGCTATATGTGAGAAAACTATAGTCAACATCATAATGAATGGGGAAAAGTTGAAAGCATTCCTCCTAAGAACTGGAACAAGACAAAGGTGCCCATTGTTACTAAGTCTACTGCTACTGCAGTAGCATTTCTATATACTAATAGCAGTCAAGCTGAGAGTCAAATCAAGGCCACAAAACCACTTAAAATAGCTGTATAGAAAATAAAATACCTAGGAATATACTTAGCCAAGGAAGTGAAAGATCTCTACAAAGAGAACCACAAAATACTGATGAAAAAAGTCATACATGACATAAACAAATGGAAAACATCCAATGCTCATAGATTGGAAGAATCAACATAGCTAAAATGTCCACATTACCCAAAGTGATTTACAGATTCAATGCAATTCCCATCAAATACCAATGTCATTTTTCACAGATCTAGAAAAAATAATCCTAAACTTCATATGGAACCAAAAAAAAGAGCCCAAATAACCAAAGCAATCTTAAGCAAAAAGAACAAATATGGAAGTATCATATTACCTGACTTCAAATTATACTATTATACAAGTCTATAGAGTAACGAAAACAGCATGTACTGGTATAAAGATAGAGACATAGACCAATGGAACAGAATAGAGAACCCAGAAATAAAACCATATAACTATGACCAAATAATTTTTGACAAAGAAAACAAAAACATACACTGGAGGTGGAAAGGATGCCCTGTTCAATAAATGGTGCTGGAAAAATTGGATAGCCACATGCAGAAAAATGAAACACTATCCCTATCTCTTACCATACATAAAAATTAACTCAAGATGGATTAGACCTACATGTAAGACCTGAAACCATAAAAATTCTGGAAGAAACTGTAGGAAAAACTCTTCTAGACATTGACTTAGGCCAATAATTTATGACTAGGACCCCAAAGACAAATACAGCAACAACAAAAATAAATAAATAGGACTTAATTAAATTTAAAAGTTTTTGCACAGCAAGGAAAATAATCAACAGAGTAAATAGACAACTTAAAGAATGGGGAGAAAATACAAAGTGTACATCCAACAAAGAGTTAAATTCCAGAATCTACAAAGAACTGAAGCATATCAGCAGGAAAAAAACCAAATAACCCCATTAAAAAGTAGGCAAAAGACACAGTTTTTTCAAAAGAAGATATGTGAATGGCCAACAGACATATGAAAAATGCTCAACATCACTAATCATCAGGTAAATGCAATTTAAACCACAATGAGATACCAACTTACTCCTATCAGAATGGACATTATTAAAAAATCAAAAAATGTGGATGTGGTAAAAAAGGAAGACTTAAACACTGTTGGTGGAACTGTAAATTAGTACAACCTCTATGGAAAACAGTGTGGAGAACTAAAGAACTAAAAGTAGACCTACCATTTGATCCAGCAATCCCACTACTTGATGTCTATCCAAAGGAAATCAAATCATTATATCAAAAAGATATCTATGTTTATTGCAGCATGAACCACAATTGCAAAGATGTGGAATTGACCTAAGTGCCCATCAATTCATGAGTGGATAAAGAAAATGTCAGGTGTATATATGAATATATGCCATGGAGTACTACTCAGCCATAATAAGGCATGGAATAATGTCATTTGCAGAAACTTGAATGGAACTGCAGAACATGATCCTAAGTGAAGTATCTCAGGAATAGGAAAACGAACACATTTTCTCACTAATAAGTGGGAGCTAAACAATGGGTACACACAGCCACAAAGAGATGTAAAGGACATTGGAAACTGAGAAGGGGGCAGGGTGAGAGGGGGCTGAGGGATAAAATCTTAACTATTGGGTACAATATACGCTACTCTGGTGATGGGCACACTAAAAGCCCTGACTTCAGCATTATACAATTCATCCATGTAATAAGAACACTTGTACCCCCTGATGATATGAAAGAAAAATTATTTTAAAAAGTAAAAAAATTAATAAAAAATTATTAACTATAGTCACCCTATTGTACTACCAAGTGCTGGATCTTATTTTCTAACTGTACTTTTGTCCCCATTAATCATCTCCTCTTTATCTCCCCCCCCCCCATTACCCTTCCTAGCTTCTGATAACTGTCATTCTATCCACTATCTGCACAGCATGAGACTTTGAGGGGAATAAAGTACTTTGCTATTCAGGTGGTGGCCTGATTCTATGAAATGGCAGTTATTACCATTAGTGTGGCTCTGTTGGAATTTCCTGGCATGTGAGTCTAGGTCAGGGTTTCTCAAACTTGGCACTATTGATTGACACTTTGGGCTGGATAATTCTTTGTTGTCAGACACTGTCCTATGCATTTTAGGATATTTAACAGCCTCTCTGGCTTCTACCCACTAAATGCTAGAAGCAAACCACTCCTGAGCTATAACAAAAATATCTCCAGACATTTTAAGAACCACTAGTCTAGAGAGTTGTGGGAGATGCCTCTGTATGTGTAGTCATGCATCTGTTGGTCATAGGGTTTCTACTCCTTCACTTTAAAAATCTTCAGTGAACCTCTTTCTAGCTTAATTTTGTCACATCTTTATTTTCTTGGTTTAAATTCCTAGACATGTAGTTGCTCGATGAAAGAGTGGCAAGTTTTAAGTCTTTTTACTTTTAACCTCTAGAAAGATCATTCTAATTTCAAGTCCTATCAAATTGAATGTTTCTTTTTAATCTTTGCACAGTTCAGTGTGTCATTTTGCATATGGTAGGTCCTCAGTAAATACTTGCTAACTGACTGAATGTTAGCACAGGGGTTCATCCTTCTTTTGTCTACCAAATATCTGGGCATGTTGGTATATGGCACTTCACAATAATTTCTACATGGGCTGCATCTGAGAAGGCATTTGTGATATGCGGTTATTTCCTGTAAACCACTGCTTCTCGAGCATGATCCTGGAACCAGTAGCATCAGGATCACTTAGAAACTTGCTATAAATGCAGATTCTCAGGCCCCACACACCACTACCCTCAGTTTTAAAAGCCCACTAGGTGATCTTCTGAAAAGTAAAGTTTGGGAACCACTGCAATAGATAATAAAAATGAACCAATGAACCCTGCTTTCATCAGTATGGAAATAGCTGTTCTCTAGACTCCATTTAATGGCCTTTCCCCAGTAGGAGATGGCCAGCCTGCTTTTTGTTCACAAGAGGTTGTGAGACTCATAGTTTAGATGTCTGTAATACTCTCTAACTTCACCTGGTGCCCTGGTTGGTCCAGAGGCCCTTTCCATGCCCATACCTTACACTAGGGCCCCGCTCAGCCTGCCCAATGGCCCACGGCCTGGGAGCCAACAGCTGAGGCATTTAAATGAACAATGATACTTGCATATTCAACCTCATTTGCCAGATTTCTCATTAGATAGATAATACCCTATCTTGGCTGGATATGAAGTCTGACGTGAGCGAGGGGGCCATCTGTTCAGGGCTGGATCCTTTGGATATAATCAGAGACTGTGGGGCTCCTGGAGGCACTTCTGCCACAGAGAAAACCAAGTTCCTTGGGGCTGAACCACATGGGTGGCTGTGAGCAGGGTAGAGGAAAAGGTGGGGAGGTGCACACCCCTTCCAAGCTTAGTGAGCCTTTCCTCCACATGTGACAACCCCTGGGCACCCTTATGCCTTCCCAAAGTAGACACAAATTCAGGGTTCACCTTGGGAGGGGGCAGCTGGTTGGCAGGGACTTCGGTGCTTGAACCCCCACATCTGGTTCCTCTCATCCCCTGGGGGTCAGAAATGAGTCTGTACTAGCAGCTCTTGACATCTGCACTTCCTGGGGCTTTCAGGACCCTGCATGTGCACAGTTCCCTAGTTAGACTGTGGCCTCTCTTAAAGGAAAGGGCTCAGTTTTGCTTATAACGGTGATTTTTTAAACGGGACTGATTGCACTTTAAATGCTCATGCACTAAGGTGCCTAATCTTCAAGATTCCCAGGGAACATCAGGTGGCCCTGCCCACAGACATACTCCTGAGAAGTTAATTATACACAGAGGTTGAAAAACTTAATATAAAGGAATTAGTCAAGGCTCTTCATTGGAGCCAGTTCCAGGTACTGCTTTGTAATAGAATTTTTTAAATGGTGAAATGCGTCATCATTCATGCTTCACCTCTCTATTCCAGGTCGATGGCAGCTTATCTGGTGACCAATTTAGAGGTTCAGCAACTCAAGGAGATAAGGTTAAATTCTAAACAAGCCATAAAGCTCTATCCCTCCTCTGGCTGTGAGGCAACAACTGGTGAAAATAGTTCCATCTGATTTAAGCAGACCAAGACAGTGAAGAAAGCAGCCACGCTAAGGAAGTTGGGGTTATAGCAGTAATCGCTGAAATGGTACGAAAATGCTCATGGTCAGAACATGTTTACATGACTGGATGCCTCTGTAGCAGGGGATGGCACAGCATGGCATGAAGGGAGGGCACTGGAATGAAGGGCAATTGCAGGGGTTCTTGCTGACCCTTATAGGAACAGAGCATGACCAACTATCCTGGTTTTTAGCACTGGAAGTTCTACGTCCTGGGGAGCCCTCTCCATCCTTCGTGAACCAGGGTGGTTGATTACTGTACGTGGATTCTGGATGTCTGCACTAACTCCCTTTTCCCATGGCAGCCTGCCCTTCAGAGATGGCTGAGTTCCTTATGAGACACATTTTAGGTGGCTCTAGAAAGTAAGACAGCCTAGTGAGCCTTTTAAATCTCAACTACTTTTTCCTATGAAGTGCATGCTCCATGTTTGTTGATTTTGCAAGATTCTCCCGTCTTTCAGATCTATAGCTGGGGAACAGGAGGTATGAGAGTCCTACCATGGGGTAGCTGCCTATGTTGGAAGCAGAGTCTGCCCAGCACTGGGGCCAGACTCCCCCCAGGGTCCTCTGAGGCTTCTCCCAGTGCCTGCCCTTAGCTACCAGAGTTCCAGCAGGAGCTGTTGGGCTGAGGTCAGGTGTCTTGGTGGGGGTGTGTAACAGAATTATGATATTGCAAGAAGTGTCAAGGTCCTTCCCATTCAGTTACTTGGTTTATCACTGTTCTCATCCCTAGCACTCTGGTCAGGCACATTTCCCTTTCGAAGCTTATTGATGCCATTTTGGATTTTCTGACATTCTCTGTCTGTCTAACATTCTGAAAAGTACTTAGTTCCTGAAGAGTTGAAGACAGAAACAACAGAATGTGTTGACAGTATGGTTTCTGGAGTCAGACTTCCTGCATTAAATCCCAGGTCTTCCCCTTAATATGACCCTGGGCAAGTTAAACTCTCTAACCTCAGTTTCCTTACCTGTAAAATGGGGATGATATTAATAGTGTCTTTCTCATAAAGTTACTATGAGAATAAAATAAGTTAATATATGAAGTGCTTAGAGCACAGAATGAATACTATACATTTGCTTTCACTATTATTGCTGTTATTGCAAATGGAAAAAATTTAACAGACAAAGCTCCAAAACATACCACTATTATATGCTAGCTGTGGGGTCCTGAGCAATTTACTTCACTTCTGGAAGCCTCAGTTTCCTCATCTGTAAAGTCATACCTCACAGGTTACTTACGAGAATGAAAAGAGATGACAAGTAAAATTTCCAGCATAATGCCTGGCACCCTGCTCACTCTACACATGTTGATACTTTTCCATCCAGAATAAGGTAACATAGATTTGGTGCCAGAATTATTTACTCACGTTCACCAGATAATTATATATAAGGCCCTAACGGTGATTATCAAACCTAGTTCTTGGACTGTCATTGATACTAGTTAGAGTATAGTATATGCTAACCCTTATGCTTGATTAAAATAGACATCCAGGCTCTCCTTAGAAGTTCAATGGCAAAGGATGCCATAGAAAACTTCTCTGAACCCCATAGCTCTTGAGCTGATACAACCTCACTTCACACAAAGCATATTTTCAAGAGAGTCATGGAAATTGTTTACCAACTCCCAGAGGATTTGGTTACAACCCCAAGATTATTTCCCAGCCATAAATGAATGCTTTTGCCTGTCTGGAGCCAGCTCAGTACCATGCAGTAACTGGAGAAGAGCCAGCTAGGACGTGGAGATCTTTCTCCAGATGGTGCTCGACACTGCTGGCTTGGTCCCCAAAGATTTGCCTTGCATCTTTTGTCTCCTCTGTCCCCTGCTTGGATGGCATGGCCTTACACTACCCTTATTTTTTTATCTGATACCTCTCTGGCTCCCAAAGGCCTGTCCAGTCTTCTCTCCCCCTGCCTCCTGCACAAAGCAGGCTTCTGCATAACATCATGTTGTCTATTTGCCCCTCTTTCTCAAATTTCTTCGGAGCAACTAGCCTTCGGGCTTGGTATCTCACTCCATGAGTGGCCAAGCAACAAGACCCATCCTGACCCACAAATAGAATTCGCATCTCCAAGAAAGGCCAAAGCTCTCCTGCAGCGACCCTGACACATGAGTGAGCCCCGTGCCAGCCACTGCACTGGAAAGGCCAAGATCAAAATGTCTTCACCTTGCATGCATACGCATATGCTCTTCACTACCTTCCATTTTTATCAGAGTGCCGGATAAATGGTTAATGGACTCGAGACAATTGTTCTGAGTCACATTCTTGAATCTTTAATAGAGAAGATAAAGTACAGATAGTACCATTTGTATCTTTTTGTTACCTTCCACTGGGCATATTTCTGGCTATCTGAGTGTAAAGCTGAATGAACAGCATGGTTGTTTCATGGGTAAGGCTATGCATTCCTTATGTCACTGTTCAAACATCTATTAACCACCTACAATATGCCATTCCTGTGCCAAGCCCTGGGATTAAAGGTCAAATAGGGCACAGCATATTCGCATGACACCTGCATTATGGCGAGAGAGAGGAATAGATCAGGGATGACGGGACTGTGTAGTAAACCTGTGACAGAGGTGTGCACAAGAGCATCAAATCCTGCTGCTGTGGAGGGGGAGGGATAGAGCAAGCAGAAGCTTTTGGAAGAATTACACTAAGCCAAAGGCTGCTGGAACATCGGGTAGAGACCAGAGAGACGAAGATAATGGAAGGAGACTCACATCTCCTTTAGCCCTCAGTCCTTTCTGAATTTGTCACTGTAGACTGTTCTTTATCCTTGCTCTCTCTTTGCATTAGGGACTCTGGAACTTCACATAAAGGAACATGAATCCCTCAGTGTTTTTTTTTTTTTTTTTTTTTTTTTTTAGTGCAATAAAAAATACAAAATCTCTCTTCTTTAGAAAGTAGTGACTTGCTGTTTGGGGTAGTTTTTCTCTACCCCTTATTCTGGCACAACCTGTCATTTTAGTTTTTTGTTTGTGCCCATCAGGCCCTCATGATACAGGTTGCTCCCTGAGTAGGCTACCCTGGACCTCTGAGTTAGAAGACATACAATTTTATACCGCCCCATACCTGCATCTTTGGTGCTTCTCAGGGAGTCTGTAGTCATGGGAACAGGGCCAGTGAATTTCACAAGGGAAGGGTTTTCTACTCAGCTCAGGCCCATGCAAGTGCCAGGGGAAATGGCTGGGTGGGGGGAGCTTATAGGGGAAATAAGGCAGCCCCAAATATAAACCCGGCCTTCTGTGGGGTGTTTTGGTGGGGTTCTGATAATGTTGGTAGCTTAGTTGTTCTGGCCAACAGGAAATAAGGGTATAGCATCTTTTAAGAGACTAGAAGCCCTTAGCAAACACACTTGTAGTGGAATTGCAGATGGACTCCCATCTAAATTGCTACTTCTTTCCTAGGGAGCACCTTATTTTCTGGAGAGATCTATTGTTCCTGGAAAAATAAGAGCCCTTGTAGTCTTCTGGCCTGTCCCAAAGGGGCTGGCAGTCCCAGTGTCCCAAAAGTCGGGATGGATGATGGTGTGGGATGTGCCTAGGGGCTAGGGTGTGGGGCTCCCAGTCCCCTGAGGTTCAATGTTGCCCAAAGCCCTTTAAAGCCTGCTCTGGCCAAGGCTTCACTGGCTGTTTGTGATTATAACCAACCATTATCTGGGTCTGAGAACCTCGCATAACCTCACCAGTAATTCGTAGCTAGGATGGAATTTTGAGTCCAGCATTAGAATTTCATACAAGGGCCGATTAGAGAAAATGTTGCATCACCCCTCACAGTTCATGCTTCAATAAAGTCCAAAAGAAAAACCACAGACTGTTTGTGATTATTTAATATTATTCTGGTACATGGTCTACTCAAAATGCAACTTATTCCAATAAATTGTAATAAAATAAAGCATATTGTAATTGTTAGCAGAATATGGTAGAGGAGAAGATAATTTAAAGGAATTTTTTTTGTTTTAGTCAAAGTTAGCTTTTCCTCCATGTGTACTTCAGAACTATGTAACTGATACCATTCTCATTCTTTTAAGCAACATAGGGAAGAAAGAGTGGATTTTTAAAAAAATTCCCTTTTGAAGAATAATCCAATCAAAAGAATGTTGCACGGTAACATTGAAAACACTGAAATCACTTGGAATAATAAATGCAAAATTCTGTAAATGTAAGGTGGTATGATTATGCAAGAAGAAAACAGAAATAAGACAGTTAAAGAAGTAGCTTCTTTCTGTAAGGAATTTTCAAAGGCTGCTTCAAAAACAGAACTATAGTCATCAGTCTCAGGGAGTCGCGACCACTGGTGTGTCAGTTCCAGTACCTGTTCTGCTTTGTTTTTGCTTCTGTCACAGCCTGTCCTTGAGACTGAATAAATATTCCATCCTCTCCTCTAATTATCTATTTATGCATTTAAAGAGGAATCAGGAGGCTGGCTGAACATTAAAACCGAGCATGACCTCCAAAAGAACATGAGCCAGGAAATAAAATGAGGTGCACTTTGCATCATGACGGAAAGATACCGACTGGGGAAGTTGAAGCAGCTCTTGCTCAGACATTGAAAACAGGCCCTTATCTTTTTGGTGCCACAGTTTCCCAGACACAGTCTGATGGATCTGGGAAAGCAGGACTCGCACTAGATGTTACCTCTTTCCTTCTCATGTATCTAGAACTCTCTCGGGCATGAATAAGCTACGTTCCTTCTTGGCTGGTGACCTCGGGCAATTACAAGGACTTGAAGATGAGACAGGTGAGGACACTGCCAACCCACGGATTGCCAGGTCCATGTGGCTGCTCTGGCTGGCTTCATGTTTTCTTCGTCACTCGCCACACTGTGAGGAATCCCCCTGAACTTCTGTGCCTGGTCAGGGAGAACGATATTCCCAAATAGAGCAGGACTGTTCTTCAATCAAAAGGAAGCACTGACAGCGCTCCCCTGCAAGAAACTTTGTACCAGTTAAACCATCACTGGCTAATTTAAGTAGGAAATGGGGATTGTTATCAGAGCATTGGGAATATTGTTAGAGGAAAATATATTTTTAAAAGTTTATGACCTTGGGAATGGTGGGGAAAGATTTCTTAAGCAAGATGAAAAGCACAAACTATGCAAGAAGATTGATAAATTTGACTACATTAAAATGTAATTAAAATCTGTGTCAAAAGACACTGGAGGCAAAGTAAAAAGCAATCATAAACCTAGGGAAAATATTTTCAAAACAAGTACATTTTTCATCTCATGCATTATAATTTTCACCTCCAGAATTTCAATCAGGATATTTTTATATCTTCCATATTTATTATGTTCCATCTTTCCTCTAGCTTTTGAGCTTTGGAACATATGGAATATAGTTATAATAATTTTTTACAGTGCTTTTCTGATAACTGAAATATTTATGCCAGTCTGAGTCAGTTTAGTTTTTGATTTTTCTTCTTATTGAGGGCTGTTGTATTTTTCTGTTTCATTTAATGCCCGATAATTTTTGATTGCCTGCCAGACATTGCAAATTTTACCTTGTTAGGTGCTGGATACTTTTGTATTCTTGTTGGAAACAGTTTGATTGTTTGGAACACTGCTTTTAATATTTTTAGGTGTAACCATAACAACATTTATTCTAGGGATAATTAAATCCACTGCTGAGGTAAGTGCCTTCTGACTACCCAATTTCCTCTGCATTATAATGTTTTCCAGTCTGGCTGGTGGGAACAGGAGTCAGGAAACAATACTACATGATCAGGGCTTTCTGAACAAAGATTGCTAGCACCTGGATTAAAGGATTTTTGAATGGCAAACAGGACTTGGGAGTTATAAAGACCTCTGGAGAGGTTTATATAATACGTAGGTCCCCTGGAGCTATTTACTTATATTCCAAAGGATTATTGATTTAGGAACTTTCACCTCTTCTCCCTCAAAGGGCTTTTATGTTAAAAGCAAAGTCTCTTCCCTTTTTTCTGGAAGGAGGAGGGGTAGGTGTGTCAGCTGCCCTGTGAAAGCTCCGAGATTCATAATTTCAGGGTTTCTTTCCTGTTCTACAAACTCCACGTGTATACAAGTGCTTTCTGCTGTCATTGCATTGTCCTTTGGGGAACTGGAGCCTGAAGAACTGACACAAGGTGTTCTCTAAGTAAAGAAAAGTTTGTCTCTAATCCAGAAACTTCAGATTTCACAAAGGATAAAATTAATAAATATAGATATAAAAACTTAGCAGGCACTATTTCCAGCCCTGTGTGAATTCTGAGTATCTAATTCTTTAGCACAGTCCTTTCCCCGGTGTTGGGTGGTTTTATCACAAGCATATGCTGATCAATACTCTGCTGCATCCCTCTGCAAACCTCCTGAATGTTCTCTGTTTATGGTTCTTCCCTCTGATGTTCTGTCTTGTGAATTGTAGCCACTTAGCATCTCCCCGGACCCTTAACTCTTGTTTCCTCAACTTAGGAAGCACACCAGGCTTTGTCTGTATTTCCCCTTATTGTGCTACAGCCTGACAATTCTCTCAGGGCAACAAACTAGGGCATTGCAGGACTCGGCTCACTTTCCCTGGGACCACTGATTTTTTTGGTTGATGTCCAGTGTCTTGAAAACTCTTGTTTCATATATTTGGTCAAGTGTTGTAGTTGTTACAGAAGGAGGGTAAATCCAAATACTCTATCTTAGATGGAAGTAAAAATCATATTGCAGGATTTTTAATAGAGAAATTTTTAAAAAATACCAACTGCCCATATCAGAAAATAAATAGTCTTATAAGCATACAGTGATATAAAATACAACAATGTATGTTAGTAAAAAAAACTCACATACTATTGAGCTCAAGGCATATGTACAACTGTTTCCACTCAGTAAAAGTAAAAAAGCTTAGTACTTATTATTTCATTGATAAGTGTATGTGTGTGTATAGTGTAGATTACAAGTTTGTTTAAAAATTAATCATCACTTATAACAGTATAATTATTGGTGCAACTATGAGAAAAGTTACTGAAGCTCTGACTTCCATGAGTAAATCTGGTGAAAATGATAATATCCGAATGAGTAAAGGCAATCAAGAAGCACACACGTGTGTATCTTTCAAGGGAACATCCTTGAGATGGGTATAATTTGAAGAAATTAATAAACTAGAAATGGTACAGAAAAAGATGAGAAGATAGGTAATGAATGGCTAATTTTTAGGTCACTTCTTAGAGAATTAACATGTTTCACACAGATTACTGAGGGTTTTTATATAGAGAAGACTAAAGAAAATTAAAAGTTACAAGGAAAAAGCAAAACTATATTTTTACCCCACTGAATTAACAATATGTATTTTGTTATATTTACTTTTTAAATGTTTTTAAAGAAATTAAACAATATAGATACAACCAACATTCCTGTATATGTCTCTGTTCTTAACTGCAGAAAACAGAATCAACTCTGCTGAGTTTCAGCAGAAAGGGGTTTTTGAAGGGTAATAGGGCAGCATGTAGAAGCTCAAGGAGGGCAGAGAACCAGCCTTGGATGCACATAGCCAGGATCAGTGCAGCTAGAGGGCACGACCCATCTTACCATGGGGCGCCTGTAGCACAGCACTCTGCTGCTTCCACCCAGTACTCAGCACCTGCGATGCTAGGGCTTGGAAGCTAAACCTCTGCCACGATGCCTCAGAAGAATCAGGTGCTTTCAACATGAAGCCTATCAGGAGTTTTCCCAGGCAGACAACCATCTCACCACGCTCACTTCCCTATCGCAATTACACGAGTCTCTGCTTGGCAGAACTCCAGCTGCAAGAAACGTAATTGTGTTCCATTCCCTGACAAGCTAGAAAGGGCTGGTGTGAGTGTGGGGTAGCCAGTCAACAGCGTGTTTCTCCACTCCCTCTGACTCCTGGTCCATTCCCCTGTAACCCTTTACCCCTTCTCTCCGGAAAGTAAGCAAGGTACACATTTATCTATAAGCAGTATACATTTTAAATTTATATACATTGGATTTTCCTTGCATGGTTCTACAACTTGAATTTGAGATCTATCCATTTTCACATATTATTAGTTGGTACCCTCCATCAGAATATATGCCATTTGAATTTTTTCATTTATTTTTGTTTTTATTTTATTTTACATTTTTATTCACTTTTGATGGATATTTGTTTTTATTTTTTACTATTATAAAGACTGGTAAAATTAACTTCATTATACGTATTTCCTTGGACATATTTATAGAAATTACTCTGGGACATTTTCCCAAAATTCCCTGAAGAATCACCTGGAGGTACTTATTAAAAATATAGTTTCCTAGGCTTCTGCATATCACTCAAGGACCAAACAGAATACTGGGAACATTCAAAATAACTGAAACAGGCTCAATTACAAAGGGACTATTTATAAAAATGTGGGTAAGAGCAGGCATTTGTGCAGTGACAGGTAAACTAAGATCCGAAGCAGCGGAAGGAATCACGTACGAGAAAAGCAGGGTAGAAGAGCATCCTGGGCGTTGAGAGAAGACGGAGCTAGCCAGCTCTCCTATTTTAGGGTTGCTGATAATTGGATTTAGGAGCTTTGCACTGATATATATGTGAACATGGTATGTAGTTTTGTGTATATGCACATTTTTATCATGAAATTATAGAAAAATAAAAAAAATAGATCTAGGTGAGTGGAAGGGAAAAAAACTTTCTAGTGACTTCTGTTTGTCTGCCAGCTTCTCTTTCTATCCACTTTTGTGTTTCCCCTTGAGGAACTGTCACTCCCCTACTCCTGGTTCTTGAATTGTGAACCACAGTGTCTTCTTTCCACCCTTGTGAAGAAGTGAACATAAGGCCCAAATGGATGCTTCCTCCAGGAATCTGAGTCTTGAATGGAGTGACTTAGGAGAGAAGTATTTGGAGTTGTGTCATTTGGAAGGCAGCTCCCTAAATAGGCTGCCCGTTACTTTCTGTTCTCTGTGCCCCACTGCCCAATGCCAGCTGTGTGGTACTTCTCCTTCAGAGACAATGCTCTATCTTTAATTCTGTATGTCACTCAAAAACTTCCCAGTGAATTCCTTACTCCTTATCTGCTCAAGTTAGCCAGTGTTGATTTCTGTTCTTTGCAGCCAGATTACCCTAACTTGACAGAAAACCAATCCAGGTAGCATAGTAATCAACGGAGCTCTTCAATCATAAAAGGAGCTGACAGTCAAAGATCACGTGACATTTGTAGAAAACTAACCACCAAAAAGATAATAACCAAAATGAACACATAGAAAAACTGACCTCAGAGTTAACAGAGGCACAAAATATGAATACAAAGTTATATTTATGAAACATAAACGTTATAAACCTTGACCAAAAAAATATTAACAAAAAGAATGAGGCTAGAGCGATGGAAGTATTTAGAGTTATAAATGCTTTCAATTTCTCACCTTTTAGTGAAAAGTCAACAAACTCCTTAATAATTCAAGCCAGAGAAGTATGATATTATTTAAACTTATAATATTCAACACCAAAAAACTAAAAACCAGAAACTATTTAAAGCAACTACTTTAGGGTACATAGATTTGTGGATTAAAAAAAGGAGGACTTTTAGATTCTTCTGCATGGGGTGAGTTTTTTAAACTATATCTAGTTATTACTTTGATGAAAAATCAAACCTAGTTTAAATTTTTAAAAATAACTTGTATTATACAAATGATGCATATTATTAGTTAACATCTGCCTATATTTAATTTTTAAATAAGAAACTATGTCCACTTAGCTAGGGTATTCAGGAACCTCCAAATGTCATTGTTGACCAATGACTCTTCCCCAAGGGTCTCCAAGTATGAAGTGTGTACACAGCAGGTAAAAGCAAGGTAAACAGAAGACAAAGTAACACTTTGGTCCTAGCTATGGTCGTATTTGACAAACTAATGTGTAATACTGTGAACTAGTTATCTGGGCTGTGACACACCTGGTAGTCATTTTACTCCTTAAATAATCTTGGAGTCAGTCAATCAGGCTGTGAAGCAGGGTTGGTCTAATTTCCCCACCTATGCCCAAGGCAGATCAAGCACACTAATGAGAGAGAAGTCCAGTCCAAAGCCCATCTGCCATCACCAGAGAATACGAAGCCTCAGAAACAGAGCCCAAGAGCGAAATAGTTTCCCTCCTGCCAACTGATGCAGAAAGGGGAGATAATCTACAGACAGTAAGCTGCCTGTGCCTCTTCCACTTTGCAGCAACCCACAGCTTTGCACATTTTTAGTTACATGGAAGCTGACATCGAGGAGAGAAGGACAATGCCACCTAATGGTTCTCAGCCTAGCTATACATTGAAATCACCCAGACAACTTTAAGACATGGACTGCCACACTAGAAAAAAATTTTTTTTCCTTGGGGCCATGGTGTTTTATTATGAAAATAGAATAAAAACTTCAAAAACAAAGTGATCCTTTCTAATTTAATGAAAAATTTGTTATTTTTTATTGTTTTCTGTGCATGAGTTATATGCAACTTGAAAATAGTTCACACAGCTCCCAAGGTGAAGAGACATTTGAGTTACATAGGCTTCACGAGACCCCGGGCTCAAAACTAGCATGAGTTAAATACAACTCCTGTGGCAGTTAATGTGTTAAGACCTCTAAGTCTCCATAAATTGATTTGTTTTCAGATATACCTTGGACATTTGCACAGGTGGAATATGGACTAACAATTCTGAAACTATTTTTTCTGTATACTGGAGTCAAAAAATAAGTCAATGGGCAGTGGATGGTGGGAGTCAGGTTTCTCATTGTCAGAGGGGGAAAATTACAGATCAGTAAGAAGGGAAGGCTAGAATGAAACTTGTGGTGAGCGATTAGAGTTGGAGACATCTGTATGAACTCATGTTTAGCCACACACACACACACACACACAGTTACCAAAACAATTACAGATATGTGTGTACACAGAGGCTAATACACAAATGTATATACCTAGCACTGTCTGCTGAGACCAATGACCCTGCAGTAGCAATGAGCATTCCTAGTTCTCAGATCTTGGTTTCTACTGACCATTTCCCAATGAAAGGAACCAGGTCTCTTTGGAGAAATGGCTGATTCTAAGGCCACAGCAAGAAAAGTACAAGATGAGCCTGGAGTATCTTGCACTACCAGAAACTAAGGCAGTGTTCACTATAAATCACTTAGGATAGTATGAACATTTTAACAATGTTGATGCTACTGATTCATTAGCATGATTATGTTTTTCCATTTGTATCATCTGAGGTATCTTTCCTCAATGTTTCATAGTCCTCCTTGCAGAGATCTCCCACCTCCTTGGTTAAGTACATTCCTAGGTATTTTATTTTCTTTGTAGCTATTGTGAATGGTAGTGAGTCTTCAATTAGATTCTCAGCTTAACTGTTATTGGTGTATAGGAATGCTACTGATTTGTATACATTTTGTACCCTGAGACGTTGCTGAATTTATTTATCAATTCCAGGAGTCTCTTGGTGGAGTCTTTGGGGTTTTCCAGGTAAAAGATCATATTGTCAGCAAAAAGCGAGAGTTTGTCCTCCTCTTTCCAGATTTGGATACCCTT
>NW_012135525.1:5633952-5656806 GCF_000956105.1 Propithecus coquereli | reverse complement strand
GTAGCTGGGACTACAGGCATGCGCCACCATGCCCGGCTAATTTTTTCTACATATTTTTAGTTGTCTGATTAATTTCTTTCTATTTTTAGTAGAGACAGGGTCTCACTCTTGCTCAGGTTGGTTTCGAACTCCTGAGCTTAAACGATCCGCCCGCCTCGGCCTCCCAGAGTGCTAGGATTACAGGCGTGAGCCACCGTGCCCGGCCTGTTTCAGTTTTTTTTTTTTTTTTAAAGAAAGAATGCTTTCAACTTTTCCCCATTCAGTATGATGTTAGCTGTTGGTTCATCATATATGGCTTTTATAATATTGAGATATGTTCCTTCTGTGACAAGTTTGTTGAGGTTTTTTATCATAAAAGGGTGTTGAATCTTGTCAAATGCTTTTTCTGCCTCTATTGAAATGAACATGTGATCTTGGTGGTTGCTTCTATTTATGTGGTGAATCACATTTATTGATTTACATATGTTGAACTATCCTTACATCCCTGGGATGAAGCCCACTTGGTTATGGTGGATTATTTTTTTGATGTGCTGTTGGAGTCAGAAAAACTAGTATTTTATTGAGGATTTTTCCATCTATATTCATAAAGGATATTGATCTATAGTTTTCCTTTTTTTTTTATTGTGTCCTTTCCTGGCTTTGGTATCAAGGTGATACTAGCTTTGTAGAATGAGTTAGGGAGGGTTCCCTTCCTTCTCTATGTTATGGAATAATTTCTTCAGTGTGGGTACCAGCTCTTTGTAATTCTGGTAAAATTTGGCAGTGAATTCATCCAGATATTAGCCCTTTATCTGGTCTGGATATTTTTTTTTTTTTTTGGTTGGAATTTTTTTTTTTAACCGTTTGAATCTCACTGCTTGTTATTGGTCTGTTTAGTTCTATTTCTTCCTGATTGAGTCTTAGGAGGCTGTGTGTTTCCAGAAATTTGTCCATTTCCTCAATATTTTCTAGTTTATGTGCATAGAGATTTTTGTAGTATTCACAGATGATGTTTTGTATTTCTGTGATATCAGTTGTAATATCTCCTTTTTCATTTCTGATTATATGAGTCTTCTTTTTTTCTTAGTCTAGCTAATGGTTTGTCAATTTAATCTTTTTCAAAAACCAACTTTCATTTCATTGATCTTTTGTGTTTTTTTCACGTTTCATTTAATTTTGCTATAGTCCTTATTATTTCTTTCCTTCTACTAATTTTGGGTTTGGTTTGTTCTTGCTTTACTCATTCCTTGAGGTGCTTCATTAGGTTGTTTATTTGAAATCTTTCTACTTGTTTGATGTAGATATTTATTGCTATAAATTTCTCTCTTTGTTCTTTTTTTGTATCCCATAGGTTTTGGTATGTTATATTTCTATTTTCATTTGTTTGAAGAAATTTTTTATTTCCTTTTTAATTTCTTTGTAGACCAATTGGTCATTCAAGAGCATGTTGTTTAATTTCTGTGTATTTGTATAGTTTCCAAAGTTCCTCTTCTTATTGATTTCTAGTTTTATTCCATTGTGGTCTGAAAAGATACTTGGTACTATTTTAACAATTTGTTGATACTTGTTTTTTGGCCTAATATATGGTCTATCCCAGATAATGTTCCATGTGTTGGTGAAAAGAATGTGTATTTTCTAGCTGTTGGATGAGATGTTCTGTAAATGTTAGGTTCATTTAATCTACAGTGCAGAATATCTTTTAATTGGGGAATACCATTTACATACAAGGTTGTTATAGATAGATGAAGACTTACTCCTTTCATTTTGTTAGTTTTCTGATTGTTCTGTGTATTCTTTTTCCTTTCTTCCTCTTCCTTATCATTGTGCTCTGGTGGTTTTCTATAATGATAACATTGAATTCCTTTCATTTTGTTATTTGTGTATCTGCTCTACCAGTGAGTTTTGTACTTTTATGTGGTTTATAATGGTAGATATTGTTCTTTTGCTCCCAGATGTAGGACTCCCTTAAGCATTTCTTGTAGGGTTGGTCTAGTGGTGATGAATTCCCTTAGCTTTTGCTTGTCTGGGAAAGATTTTATTTCTCTTTCATTTCAAATAATAGTTACTGGTTATGTTATTCTTGTCTTCCAGTTTTCTTCTTTCAGCACTTTGAATATACCATCCCATTCTCTCTTGGCCGGTAAGGTTTCTGCTGAGAAATCTACTGTTGGTCCGATGAGGATTTCCTTATATGTGACTTCATATATATATATATATACATATATATATATATTTTTTATTTTAGAATTCTCTGTCTTAGCGTTTTGATAGTTTAAATATAATGTGCCTCAAAGAGGGCCTTTTAGGGTTGAATCTATTTAGAAACTTTAGCTTTCTGTTTCTGGGTATCTATATCTTTCCCAAGATTTTGGAAGTTTTCTCCTACTGTTTCATTAAATAAGGTTTCTATGCCTTTTCCTATCTCTTCTTCTGGAACTCCTAAAATGCAAATGTTTATTTGTTTAATGGTGTCCCATATGTCATGTAGGTGTTCATTTTTTTTTCATTTTTTTTTTTTTTGTCTATTTCAAGAAACCTGTCTTCAAGTTCAGAAATATTTTCTTCTGCTTGATCTACTAGTCTATTGTTATAGCTCTTGTGTTTTTTATTATATTTATTGAATTTTCAGTTCCAAGATTTCTATTTTTTTATGACATCCGTCTCCTTGTTGAACTTCTGATTCATATCATGAATTATTTTCCTGACGTATTTGTATTGTCTGTGTCTTCTTATATAACAGTTTCCTTAAGATTGTTATTTTGAATTCCTTTTCATGCATTTCATAGATTTCCTTTTCTTTCGGGGTCTGTTATTGGAAAATTATTATGTTCCTTTGGAGGTGACGTGTTTCCTTGCTTTTTCATGTTTTTGTGTCCCTACGTTGATATTTGCATATCTAGTGTAACACTTACTTCTTCCAATTTTATGGGGTAGCTTTCACAGGGAAAGACTTTTTCCTGTAGATGTATCTATAGTGTTGTTTGAGTAGGGGTCTTTGATTCTGGTTCTCAGTGGATGCAGTAGTGTAGCCTCTGTATGATTTCTTCAGCTATAATCACTATCAGTGGTGTCTACAAGTTCCTCAGTGGTTTGACTGTGGTTGTTTGTAGAGGATGTGGGGCAGTTTTGCTAGGGACAGTGATGCCAGGTAGGTTGGTCCTTGGGTCTCTGGGTAACATGCACAGGTACACGGTGGTCCTGCTACTGGAGGGGGGCAGGGTTGCTGTTGCCAGTGGTAGCCCAGGGCAGGATGCTTTCAGGTTCTGGGGAGCACACACTTTGGCTCCTTGTGTCTTAAGTTTCCTTGATGTGTTGGACCACCAGTTTCCTGGGTGTAGGGCACCGCCTTGGCTCACATGCCAGCAACATGGCTATACCTCTGGATCCAGCTGGTGTTATAACAGTGCAATCCTCTGGGTGGATGTGGGGGAGATGTTGGAAAGACTCCCTCAATCCATATTTATTGAATAGGTGAATAAATGGTTCAATATCTTCCAGTGGCAAGTGTAAGAAATTAGAAAAAAAAAAATTCTTGCCTCTGAATCACAGAGACATAACTTATGACATAAAATGACTGCATATACTTTAAAAACTATGCAGTTCTGGTATAAGTTAAAAACATATAATAATGCCCTTATACTACTTTAATCAACCTTTGTAATTATATACTGTACCACAGAGGAAAGACAAAATGCTCCTAAGATGAAAAAAACCTGCTTTTCATTTTTCAAGGACTAATTTAATTTAGCATCCCGAGGTGCAGAGCTACTTTCAGAAATCCCGGCTTTTACTCTGTACATATCAGTGAACAAAACTCTTACAGATCAAGAATTCTTGCCATCCCCTGAGAAATGTGGTAGGTCACTTAAAAACTTTATCCCTACAGCCAAACTCATCTTGGCAGATGATCTTATGGCATATGTTTTCTGACGGAGAAAAAAGACTACAAGTATTATCAGAGAAAGGAATCAAGAAAGAGGAGGGAGAATGATTAGGAATGAATGGTGTGTTGTAAAGCAGGAAGAGCAGGATGGTTCCAAATGAAAACAAAGAGTCTGCCTTTCCTTCCAATGTCAGGAAAATTGGTCCTGGCCTAAGAAGAGGTTTGGAAAGGACAAAAGGCAAAGAAACTGCCTTGACAAGACTTAGTCCAGTACCTCTCCAAGGAAAATATTTTAGAAAAATTATACTACAGAAAGAAGATATCTCAGATTTGTCATATCCCCTGGGACTTTTCGTTTTGTTGTTCTGAGCCAAGAAAAAAAGGATTAAACAAGGTAGTCTCACCACAAATGGAAGTGCCCACAGATTGCCCACTCCTCAAATTCCTGAGCATATAGGGCAGATGTGGGAAATTGGGATGATGGGAACTCTAACCAAAAGATGAAACGAGGGGCCAAAGCATATGTTTATCAACCTCCAACTAGATATTGTAGAATTTCTCTTCCCAGATTCTGAACATAATGGAAAAATCTTTCATTGTCTGAGATAATATCTAATAAGTGGTTCTTTATAAGCCAGAAAACTGAGTTAAATGGAGGGCTGAGAGGTAAATGCATGGAAAAACTGGTGCAATCTGAATGACAACACATATTTTATGGGAGTGTGATAGATATGACCACACTCTCTTTCAAACCAGGCAAACTGAGAGAAGGTCATTTCTTTCCTAAGGTTAAAAACTTAACCTCTTCGATCAGAATAACACATCCCCCTTTTTGAAGGAAATTTGGCATGCTTAAAAATTCAAGAAAAGAATGTTTTGTGCTCTTTTGGGTAGATGCCTAATAGTGCTATTGCTGGATCGAATGGTATTTCTATTTTTAGCTCTCTGAGGTATCTCCAAATTCTTTTCTACGATAAAGACATCTGCACCCGAATGTTTATGGCAGCACAATTCACTATTGCAAGAATGTGGAAACAACCCAAGTGCCCATCAATCCATGAGTGGATTATCAAAATTTCGTATATGTTTACAATGGAATATTACTCAATCATGAGAAATGACAGTGATCTAGCACCTCTTATACTTTCCTGGATTAAACTTAAGCCCATTATCCAAAGTGGGGCACCACAAGAGCAGAAGAATGGGATCCATTTGTACTCACCATCAAATTGGTACTAACTGATCAACACTAGGTTGATCACATGGCAGAAATACTCTCTAGGGATTAGGGGGATGGGGGGCAAATCTACAACTAAAGGACACGGGGAGCACTAAAGGGAGGGAAGGGCATGCCTTTAACCCGCATTTGGGTGAGGCAAAGACATAAAGTGTAACTATAATGTTTGTACCCTCACAAAACCCTGGAATAATAAAAAATAAAAAAAAAATTAAAAAAATAAAAAAAAATTCAAGAAAAGGTTATATGAAATAACAATGAGGTGCCAATGCTACTCAGAATTTGTTAGGCTTCAATTATCAGCAATTATTTACTGAACTCCCACTATGCATTAGGTACTGTGGGAGGCACTGGGGAGACCAGGACAAACAAGCGAGAACATCACTTCTGCATTCCTCACTTGCAGTCATCTCCTGAGGAGCAACAGATTCTTTGAAAGTGACATAGATTCAGTTTTCATTTCAGAATCTATAGAAAACATAGCTCTAAATTTCTGGTAATACATGTCTGGAGTCCTGACCTAATCATGTGAAGGGACAGAGACAAGCATTATACTTGGAGAGAAGGTACAAGTTATAAAAAAAAAAAAAAAATGAGACAGCTATTTCTGTCCATCTCTGTCAAAAGCATAGACATGTTGGAATTGTGAAAGTTATAAGAACAAATCTATTAAACTTGACCAATATCTGACATTTCAGAGTGAGGCCATAGTTTTATTTCTTAGTATATCATTTTTGGAGATCACTACTGCTTTAAATAAAGCTGTGGGAGCTTGTGAAATTATTTATCCTCTAAGTCTCAGTTTCCTAGTCTGCAAAATTTGAATAATAATACCTACTTTACAGAGTAGTTATATGAATAAGTATAATAATCTCTCTATAGTGCTGGGTACAGCTGATCCTCAAAATGGTTGATTTCTCCCCTTTTCATTTTTTACAAATAAATGGCTGATTGATGAAGTGGCAATTTCTCTGTATTTGAAATGTTCATACCTGAAAAATTGGAATGAGGAGTAACTGACAGAGATGATGTAGACACAAATCATTCATGAGGACGATGTGCAACTGAATTGTTTTCCAGCTCTGAGATTCTACAAAAGCCTTGATTAGATGTTGCCATGGAGCTTCAGTTTCCTCTTTCTTAAGAAGCAAGTCTGGATACCCAATCTGCTTTAGAGGTTCAGACCTACTTAGTTGTTTATTAAGCACCTGATGGGGGAGGCACATTCCAGGTGCCTCCAACATGTTATAGTTTTCAATCCCTTCAACACCCTCATGGGAAAGAGATTTTAAAGATGTGACAACAGAGCATCAGTAATGTAAAAATTCAATATAAACTCAATAAGTGAAAGAGTCAGGGTTTGAACTCAAGGCTTTCTACTAACTCAAATCCACATCCTTCCCCTCAACAATACTCATTTCAGGATGTGGTTAAATTGGAACTTGATTTATCTGGCAGAAGGGGCCATGGGTAAATACGTGTTTTTTAACTTTTGGCCTCTAATAATGAGACTCTGCGTATCCTCCGTTAATTTTACAACTTTAGCACGAGCTGCCTGTGTTTCTTGCTATTGCTGGGCTGCTTGGACAGCATCTCACCCCTTGTGTCCTCAGAGCATAGGTGTGGGAACTAGAGTAAAAGCCAAAAATTTAATGATTTTGTACTCCCAATGCATGGGGCTCTGGGCTCTCAAGCCCTCAGCTGAAAACACAGTGGGAGAGTAATGAGAAGCAGATGCATTGTTTCTCATCTTATTTAGGTTTTAAGGCAGAGAAGTCATTGTAAGTCACGTTTTTTGAAGTCACTGAAATATTAGGAAATATCTTTAAATGTTTTGTCACATCACAATTCAGTATGGAATACGAATTGCATTTAAAATTTCTCATCCAGCCTGAAGACAATTTTGCCCTGAGGTATTTACCTGCAAGTTTAGCAAACCAGGCACCAGCTGTATTTCATAACAGGCTGGAGGGATGCCCCAGAAAATAAGGGTGCTCTGGAAGAAGTGCTAACGTTCATTAGGTCACCTGCGGATGACAAGAATTCCTCTGTTAGCCTTTGCAGCTCATTTATCCCTGAAGGAAACTCAGTCTAAAGTTCTCTATTCTTAAGTGAGCAACAGAAGCTGAAAGTTGAAAACAGGAAAGCAGCTCTCTTTTAAAAGGTCTGCTGAGCTCTAGTTCAAACCAACAACATCTAGCAGATGATTTAGATACTATTTTGCATCCTGAATTCAAGGCTTGCGTTAAATATTTGCAGCATGGAAGGCATTAAATTTAGGAGATAAATCCCCGAACAAAGAGTTCTTGACTGCCATCTATCTAAGAAGTAAATGAGTTCTACTCCAGTATTTGCGATGATCTGTGTGTTTTTGAGATCTTGTGCAGTTACTATGGAAATGGCAGGTTTTAAAAAAAAGGTATAATTTCCGTTAGTACTGCAAAAATGACCCTACTGAGCTCCATGCATTAAATGAACTCTGCCCTGTAACTTCATATAAGGCACAAAGGCCTCCAATCTCTTTCATTGCTCTTCTTATGAGAAGCAGTTGACTCCAATAGTTTGTGATAGCATTAAAGAAATATAGTTTAGCTAAAAGCTAGAGCATATATTTAAGGCAGCATATTTCTTTAGAACTATAATATCAAATGATGATTCATTTATATTAGAAGTTTAGGAATGTGAAATAGTTAGCCAGCCTCAACTGGTAGTATGCCATTTAATTTTATTTTTCAATAAAAAACTATTTGTTATTCATTGCAAAGTTATTCTGAGGCTCCAAGGTAAGCAGAGAAAAAAACGTTTAAGGTCTGGGTCACATTTGAATTGGTCAGGAAATAACAAAAGCAAAATAGATGAGTTGTTATCAGATTTCATATTTTTATCATTTGGAATATGTCTAAACTTATTACTGTTCTGACTGCACTTTTCATCAAAGGAATTGACATGCAGATTATACACCACAGTGATTTGAATATTAGAGACTTGAGAGCCACTCTTCCTTATTTGCTGACGGGCAATGAGCTATCAGAAAGGCAAAGAATCCTGCCAGGGAACGAGGAGAGTCATGTTTTGTCTTAACTTATGCTTTTTTGTTTTCACACCATCCACACCTGGGCTACCTAATTACTCTCTGTTGTCTGGGATGGGCTCCCTACTCACACTTTCAAGAGGTGATCTTTCTTTGCCTGTTGTTTCATCACAGCCCTCCACCCAACTCCACACATACATATTTAAATTCTATCCTTTTTATAAATCCCAGATCAGATGCAAGTTCTTTTTGATGTTGTCTCAGATGGTCCAGCTAGCATCACTAAAATTTCTACATATAAAAACTTTTTCCAAACTACCAAGTCATTTATACTCTGTGGCACTCATTGTGTTTTCCCTTATGAATCCAATAGCTTCTTTTTAGTCTTCAATCTTGTTAATGTCTCTACATCATTTCGTATCATTCACCAGACCTCTCTGCCCACGCTGTAGAACTGTTCTCTCTTGGTTGACCCTTCTCTCTCTTAAAGCTCCTTCTCAGGCCCCCTGCTGTATTCCCTTCCTTTACATACCAATTGTTCATTCATTCATTCAACAAACATTGAAGTTACCAAGTAGTTACCAAGTACTAGGCTAAGTGCTGGGGATCTGCAGATATATGATGACTAAGGTGTACTCCCCTCCCTCAAGAAGTTTACAGCCTAATGGAGAAGAAAGATCAGAAAACCAAACATCATAGTTTGACGATTCCTTTTCCAGACACACGTAAAGTCCACTGCTATGAGAACATAGAGGAAGAGTCTCCAAAATCCAGGCAGGGGAATGAATCAAAGAGGGCTTCCTAGAGGAGATGATCTTTGAGCTGAGTCTTGATTAATGGGTAGAATTTATCCAGATGAAGAAGAGGGTGAATTTAAGCAGGAGAGGATTTTTCAGGCAGAAGGAACAACACGTGACAGGGTATAGACATACAGAATAACATGTTTGGGGAAATAAGGAGCTTGTGTGTTGGGAGGCAGTGCGGTGTAGTGGGGGAAGATGTGGTTCCCAGAGTTGGATCCTGGATGTGTGACCTTGGAGAAATTACTTAATCTCTGAACACCTCAGCGTTGTCCTTTATACAGAGGGAATAATAATATTTACCTTGTGATGTTTTGAGGGTGGTTTAATGATAAATAATGTAAGGAACGTAGTGTCATATCTTGCAGTGTAGTAGATACCCAGTAAATTGTAACTATGATTACTATGGTAATAGTGATCGGATGGTTAATTTCATGTTTCAGTTTGGTAGGGCCATGGTACTCAGATATTTGGTCAACCCTTATTTTGAATGATTTCTGTGAAGATGTTTTTTGAATGAGGTTAACATCTAGACCAGTGGACTCTGAGTAAAACAAATTGTCTCTATAATGTGGGTGGGCCTCATCCAATCAATTGAAGGCCTTAGTAGAACAAAGATTGATCTCTCTCAAGCAAGAAGAAATCCAACCATTAGGTTGCCTTTGGACTCAAACTGCAACTCCTCCCTGAGTTTCTAGCCTGCCAGCTTACCCCATCAGGTTTTGAACTCATCAAGCCTCCATAATCATGTGAGCCTATTCCTTAAAATCAATCTGTGTGTGTATGTGTGTGTACACATGTCCTGTTGATTCCATTTCTCTGGAGAGCCATGACTGATACAGATGGCTTACCAGAACCCATATCCACCTGCCTACCTGTGATATCCACCCACCTGGATACCTATTAGGCATGTCTGATTTAACATCTCCAAAATCGAGCTTCAGACTTACCCTCCTCACAAAATCCCACTTTCCTTACAATCTTTCCCATCTCTGTAAATGTCAACTCCATTCTTACAGTTGTTCAGGGCCAAAAACCTTGATGTCATTCTCGACTCTTCTTTGTCTCATACTCTACATCTGATTTGTCAGAAAAGTCTTGTTATCTCTACCTTCCAAACACATCCAGAATGCAGCCACCTTTCACCATCTGCACCATTATCTCCACGGGCCACACTACCACGGTCCACACTAGAATAGCTTCTGAACTAGTCGTCCCTCACCTGCTTTCCAGAAGCTAGAGAGCTGCTGCTGTTCTTTGCTTAAAACCTTCCACAGTTTCCCTTCTTTCTCAAAGGCCCTACACAATCTGACCCTCCTCTTCTCTGACCTCATCTCCTACTCCTGTCCTCTGGGTCACCACTCTCAGCCACTCCATCCTCCATGCTGTTCCTCCAACTCAGCACCTTTGCAAATGTCTGAGGGCCTTTCCCTGTGCTCTTTCATCTGCCTGGAATGCCTTTCCTCCAGGTCTCTGCTCAGGGCAGTGAGGCTTTTTTGGAAAATCCTGTCTAAAATTGCATCTCCCTTCTCTCAATACCCACTTCACACACAATTCCTATCCTCACTGCTTGCTCTATTTTCCTCCTTAGCACTTATCACCAGCTAACCTGCTAGATTTTACTTCTTTCCCTGTCTCTCCCTGCTAGAATTAGGCTCCACCAGAGCAGGCGTTTTAGTGGTCTTTGTTCGGCGCTGCATCCCCAGTGCCCAGAACGGTTCCTGGCACATAGTCAGAGCTCAAGAAATAGCTGCTAAATGGCTGAATGATAAGATGACAGTGGTGATGATGAAAAGGAGGAGGAGGGACCCCTAAAATAGAAGCTAGAGAGTTTATCAGGGTCCTGATGTGTTATTTGTGATATGGGAACATGTCTGTCTCTCAGATCTTCCAGTCCCAGAAAATCCAATACTTGGAGGTTGAGACACACTCACTCCCATTTCGACCTAGAATGCTTATTGAAAAGACAGGTCACTGGGTTTTACTTCTGGAGATTCTGATTTAGTAGGTTTGGGGTAAGGCTTATAAATCTCTGTTTCAAAAAATGACATTGATGCAGGTAGTCCTTGGATCGTACCTTGGGAAACATTGATTAGAACTGAGTCTCAAATTGTATAAGCAATGTCTGCCTCAGCGATGCATCTTATTTGGCCCAGAAAGTATTGGCTAATGAAATGCTTAGGAAAAAATACATAACTTATCAACATTTAAAAATTAAAATATTTCCTATATTATCTGTCTTAGTCTATTTGGGCTGCTATAACAAAATACCATAGGCTGGGTGGCTTATAGACCAGGTGAGTGATTTATTTCTTATAGTTCTGGAGGCTGGGAAATCTAAGATAAATGTGCCAGAAGATTTGATTTCTGGTGAGGGCACCTTTTCACAGACAGTACTATCTCGCTCTGGCCTCCTTACATGGCAGAAGGGGTGAACAAGCTCCCTCAGGCCTCTTTTGTAAGGCACTAATCCCATTCATGAGAATGGAATCATCATGACCTAACCATCTCCCAAAGGTCCTACCTCTTAATACCCCACTGCACTGCGAATTAGGTTTTAACACATACATTTTAGGGGGACATAAACATTCAGACCATAGCACTATCTGTATTTCTATATTTCTATTTTAATTTGATGACATGCAATACTGGATCTACCTCCCTAGATGGCAGAAGCTGGGTGGTAACTGCAGTTTTCTTTGAAAAAGGATGTATACTCCAGGTGACCACAGATCCTGCCCCTCTTTATTGTGTCTTAAACACTATATTCACCCACATTATTCATAGCGTGCCAGAGGCATTTGAGTCCAGGACCCCTGACCTAGACCTTCCAGATGAAGACTGGAATGGGCATGGTCTCATGTCAGCACAACTCTCTACATATCCTGACATTTAAAAAGGCTGTTCCATCTGGAACCAAAAATCCCACAACAGGAAACACAAAGCAAACTTCTGTGAGGGGCATGAGGAAAGTTACCTTTTTATTATTTAACTGATGATTCTCTTCTAGAGGAAAAATAAAGCACAGGTAATTTCCAAATCAAACTCTTTATGTATCATTCAGTTTTATTGGTAAGAAGCAATTAATTTTACTAAAGATGAGTCCATTCAATTTTTCATCATTAACCTGTAAAAAATGAGTAAGGATCAGTTCTGGGTTCCTCAGAAGGACCCTGCTGAGCTCACCAGGAGAAAGCCAGGCAGTTTTAGAGTCATGCTCTAGAAGAAGTATTCTGATTAGATCAGGCACTTGCTCTCTCCTCGCTCTTTTGGTCAGCTTGGTGGTGCAGCCTCAGTTGCAATACTGAATTGTGACACTCAAATATAATCCAAACTAGTCCTAAGTAAACTTGTCCAAATTTCCCTAAGAGCGGATTAAAAGAAAACAGTCAGCTACCCTGTGGAGGGCTCAATATAGACCCAACATAAACATGCATGAACCCAGACACTCTGAGGGAGCAGCAGCCATGCATCAGCAAGAACCACAGTTGTGACACTGAAGGACCAACATTGGCAGAACTGGTGGCTCACCCATTAGTCTGGCAGGCAATTTGGTGAAATATGACTGTGAGGTTGGTGGCAAACAAATGTAATGGGCTCTCAAGGAGTATGCCAAGACATTTAGGGCCTTACTAAAGAAGAGAGGGGACTCTAGGTTCTAGTGATCATAATTAGTAGAGACTTAGTCAAAGGTATTTACCATTGTCACTGTTACCCTGGACTTGACTATATTCCCTCTGCTTCTAAGGCACAGGAAGCAGTGGCTACATAGACAGTAGAATCAGCTTTACACATGAGTTTAAATGTCACTCTTTCCCTATTCAAAGGAAAAAACACATAAGATTCTTCTTCCTGCCTATTTATAGGAGCTTTAAAAAACTATTGATCCATTCCAAACCTACTCACGCTATTAAAGTGGTTATTTTACTTCTTTCACCATCAAAGCGTCTGTTGTGAGATCCTCTGAGACTACCAAGTGCATAAGATGAGTGACTAGCCTGACGTTATACTTGGCCAGGGCTGGCAGCCCCAGCCTAGTCAACCAATTTGCAGACAGATGCCATTTTTATATTATTATTAGTCACGAGAGGAACTCAACAAATGAGTATAGACCAGTACAAGCAAAAACACACCCCACTCCTGGAAAACTATCAGATGATGAGAAACTAGCCTCCCGTTTCCATATAAAAGGACAGCACATTAGAAAAGGCATAGGCTTTGAATTTCCAAGGACTCAGTCGAGATTCAACCTATGCTACTTCCTGGAAGAGTAGCCTCTAGCACTTTACTTGCTCAGTCTTCTCCCCTGTAAAATGAAGATAATGCATACTCTACAGGGTTATGGCTCAAATGAAAAATAATATGGGTAAAGGATCTAGTCCATGGTTGACTTACCAAGGCTCAATGAAGGGTCTCTAATTTGGTTGTTCCTACACAAAGAATGTCTGTCACAGAGAATCAGAGAACCACAGAACTGAATGGAACCTTGAGGTTTTCTAATCCTACTCTCTTTGGAAAGCAAAAAACATTTCAGATAAGGGATGACCCAGCCTTTGCTTCAAATTGTCATTTTCCATTAAAATTAATACTAAGATTACCTTACATTGTTTGAGTACTATGTGTTAATGCTTACTTTGATAGTTAATGCTCACTCTGAGCATATAACACGAGTACTATTGTTATCATCTCCTGCTTTATAATGGAGGACTTGGTGCCTTAGGGAAGTTCCATAATTTGCTAAAGGTCAAACTGCTGACCTGCTGACCTTAAATCTGGATGCCCTCACTACCCTCCTATGTTGTCTCCCATGTTCAGACTTTTAAAAGGTTGGTTTTGTTACCCACATAGCCCTTTTATTTTTATTTTTTTAGTTTTTTGGTTTTTTTAAATAAAAACCAGGCAAATGGAACATGTATACCTTCCAGACATATAAAGCCCCTGCTGTTAGAAGAGCCACAAAAAAGTAAATACACCTGACTCACAGGACTTCTGTTTCTGTGAGTCATTTCATTTAGGCTCCGTTCCAACAAATTTGGAAGCTAAAACAATTTAAACACCCTTGGCTTTTTCCATGGCAAAGTGCAATAGAGCACCTTTTCTGAAGTCTCTGTCCTAGAAATCCTGGCCTAAGGTTCTGCTTCATAACTTTATATGTTGAAGAGCTACATGATAATTTTCAATTGGGTTATTCCAACTTAGGTCTAGTGGTGACACTGTTACAGGTGTAGCTGTGAGAAGTTGAATCTGTGAATTTGAGGAAAAAGGTAAATCTGGTAGAGCCCTTGAAGCTCTGGTTAGAGGCAGCCTAGGAGTCAGATCAATCTAGAAGGCAGGCGACTATGTTCATTTGAGGCTTTATTGCTGGCAGAAGGCAGAGTCTTGAGGGTAAGGGGGAAGACAATGCTTCTGTAGGAATCTTCTGTGTTTTCAGCTGTAGGGGTTCAAATATCAACAGGGATGGTGGTCTGGCATTTTGGAGGCAAGAGCGTGTGTCCGGTTTATAACAGCAATGTGTACTCTGTAAATATTTTCAGGATCAATGAGTAGGACTGTCTGAGGTAGGTAGGGAAAAGTAAAGACTAGGAGAACAGTCTTACCAGCACTGACAGCAAAAAGGGACATTATTAGGGTGATTAGGAGAGAAGGAGGTTACTCCTCAGGCAAGGTGGCCAGTCATAAATGATATTTACTGTAAAATGACACGAAACTCTGTTGTAAAATAGGTGAGTAATGGAGGAATGGGTATATCCAGCCACAAAAATGTTTATAGTGTTTATAACTGGCCATGGGGATTATGGACCGTCTTATTTCCTCCTTTTTGTTTATTGTTTTATTATTTCATTTTCTTATTCAAGTTTGCAGGAGTTTTACTTAAACATTATTCTTGGATTCATTACATTTTGCAATCAACTTTAAATTGCCTTTGTCATTTTCTCTGATAGGAAACTAAGATATGTAGGTCAGTTGAGCCTTAATGAGGAGAGTTTTTCCTTAACTCTATCTGCATATCCATATCAGCCAGCAGTCAAAAACAAATTTGCCTTTCTTAATGAATCTTTCTGTCAGTTCTTCACAGCCCTGTTTCAGGAGCTTTTTAGGCTCTCTCAGGTAGCAGACAGGAAAGGGAGACTTACACTTCATCTTTGAACAGACAATACCCTATTTTCTTATATGCAACCCTATGGATAATAAAATCCCATTAAATTTCAGTAGCTATTACAGATACTTACAACAATGTTATAAGAACAGCTGCTTCAAGGATGGAAAACATTATTCCATGCAAATGGAAACCAAAAGAAAGCTGGCATAGCCATTCTCATATTAGATAACAGATTTCAAATCAACAAAAGTAAAGACAGTCATTATATAATGGTGAAGGGAGCAATTCAACAGGAGGACATAAGAATCCTAAATATTTATGCACCTAACACAGGTATACTCAGATTCATAAAGCAAATCCTACTTGATCTAATCAAAATGACAAACAGCAGCATTGCAATAGCCGGGGACTTTAATACCCTACTGACAGAATGGAACAGATTCTCCAAATTCAGGTGCTTATCAAAAAAAAAAAAAAAAAATCCATCATGACCAAGTGGGCTTCCTCCCAGAGATGCAGGGATGGTTCAACATATGCAAATCCATAAATGTAATTCACCACATAAATAGAAGCAAAAACAGAGAACATATGATCCTCTCAGTAGACGCAGAAAAAGCATTTGACAAAAGTCAGCACCTTTTTATGATAAGAACACTTAAGAAAACGGGCAGAGACAGGGCTTACGTAAAAGTGATACAAGCCATATATGACAAACCCACAGCCAACATCATACCAAATAGGGAAAAATTGAAAGCATTCCTGCTTGGAACTGGAACCAGACAAGGTTGCCCTTGATCACCGCTTCTCTTCAACATAATGCTGGAAGTCCTAGCCAGAGCAATCTGACAAGAGAAGGAAATCAAGGGCATCCAATTGGGTTCACAGGAGGTCAAACTATCGCTCTTTGCTGATGATATGATCTTACATCTAGAAAACCCCAAAGATTCTGCCATGGGACTACTGGAATTGATAAACAAGTTCAGCAAAGTATCAGGTTACAAAATCAACGTACAGAAATCAGTTGCATTCCTATATGCCAACAATAGTCAAACTGAGAACCAAATCGAAGACTCAATACCCTTCACGATAGCATCAAAGAAAATAAAATACCTAGGAATATATTTAACTAAGGAGGTAAAAGACCTCGACAGGGAGAACTACGAAACATTGAAGAAGGAAATAGCAGAGGACATAAACAGGTGGGAAAGCATACCATGCTCATGGGTCAGGAGAAGCACCATTGTTAAAATGTCTATACTTTCCAAAGTCAAGGCAATCCCTAGTAAAATACCAACATCATTTTTACAGATCTAGAAAAAGTAATTCTACGCTTCATATGGAACCAGAGAAGACCCTGTATAGCAAAAGCAACCTTAAGCAAAAAGAACAAATGGGGAGGCATCCATTTACCAGACTTCAAATATACTACAAGGCTATAGTAACTAAATCAGCATGGTACTGGCACAGAGACATAGACCAATGGAACAGAACTGAGAACCCAGATAGAAAATCATCCTCATATAGTCATCTAATCTTTGACAGAGCAGACAAAAACATACACTGGGGAAAAGAAGCCTTATTCAATAAATGGTGCTGGGAAAACTAGATAGCCACATGTAGAAGACTGAAACAGGATCTGCACCTTTCACCTCTCACGAAAATCAACTCACGGTGGATAACAGACTTAAACCTAAGGCATGAAATTACAAGAATTCTAGAAGAAAATGTTGGAAAAATTCTTACAGACATTGGCCTAGGTAAAGAATTTATGAAGACCCCTTCTCCAAAAGGGAATCACAGCAACAACAAAAATAGATAAATGGGACCTGATCAAATTGAAAAGCTTCGGCATAGCCAAGGAAACTATTATGAGAGCAAACAGACAACCTACAGAATGGGAGAAAATATTTGCATGTTACACATTCGATAAAGGACCAATAACTAGAATCTATATGGAACTCAGGAAAATTGCCAAGAAAAAAAATCAAAGAATCCTATCAAAAAGTGGGCAAAGGACATGAACAGAAACTTTTCAAAAGAAGATAGACTAATGGCCAAGAAACATATGAAAAAATGCTCAACATCTCTAATCATCAGGGAAATGCAAATCAAAACCACAATGAAATATCACTTATCTCCAGTAAGAATGGCCTTTATCAAAAAGTCCCAAAACAATAAATGTTGGCGTGGATGCAGAGAGATTTGAATATTCATACACTGCTGGTGGGACTGCAAACCAGTACCACCTCTGTGGAAAGTCATATGGAGATACCTCAAAGAGCTACAAGTAGAAATACCATTTGATCCAGCAATCCCATTACTGGGCATCTACCCAAAGAAAAAAAAAAGACATTCTATAAAAAAAAGATATCTGCACTAGAATGTTTATAGCAGTACAATTCACAGTTGCAAAGATGTGGAAACAACGCAAGTGCCCATAAGTACATGAGTGGATTAATAAAGTGTGTGAGGGGTGTGTGTGTGTGTGTGTATACCATGGAGTTCTACTCAGCCACAAAAATCAATGGTAATCTAGCACCTCTTGTATTATCCTGGATCAAGCTTGAATCCATTCTCTAAGTGAAGTATCACAAGAATGGAAAAACAAGCATCACATGTACTCACCATCAAATTGGTTTTAACTGATCAACGCTTAAGTGCACATATGGTAATAACATTCATTGGGTGTTGGGCAGATGGGAGAGGGGAGGAGGAGTGGGTATATTCACACCTAATGGGTGCGGTGCGCACCCCTGGGGGATGGACATTCTTGTAGCTCTGACTCGGGTGGGGCAAAGGCAATATATGTAACCTAAACATTTGTACCCCCATAATATACTGAAATAAACAAAAAATTAGAAAAAACAAAACAAAGAATTAATTGTGAATTAATTAATAAATAATTACTTGAATTCATTGTGATTGTGTGTTTAATTGTGATTCTGTGTTTTCACCTGTCTGGGGGATCACCGGTAATATGCTGAAATAAAAAAAAGGAAAAAAAAAGACTATAATCAAATAAGCTCTTGAGAAAGCTGTTTGAAATATGCAATAAAATATTATCGTTAGACAGTGAGACATGCACTTGAAGGGTGGTGGCTATTTTACATGTTTGCTCCCAACCAAAATTGCTCTCACTCCCAGGATCTTCAGAACCGAGCTTTGCTGATGGTCTGGGCATGTCTGGAGGGCTGGAGGGCTAATCCCTAGGGCTCTAAACAGGAAAGACACATCCCACCAGAAGAGTTAGTCAGGTTTACAAGTTCCAGCCAAGAAAAATAGGTCAGAGTCAGAGGGCAGAGGTGAGGTTGAGTACAGCACAGCGTCTGTCTCTCAGCATGTCCTTTGGAGCATCCCTTTCAGAGTCCTGGATTGCTTCTGGAAAGAACTTCAATGAAGAGGAAGTTAAAAAAGAAAAAAAAGCCCAGCAACTTTATAACAAAATCTCAGTAAGACCAGGAGAGAAGAGGCAAGGCTGTGTAGCAGACCACAGCACAGACAGAGATGAAGGGAAACTTCTTGACTTGAGGAGGACTTTGGAACATGGAACAGACAGGCTTCCACTGGGAGTGGAGATGAGAAGCTGGGGAGGTGAGAATTGGGGCAGCTGCCACACAAGAAGCTCTGGCAGGAAAAAAAAAAAAAAAGAGTTTACCTCAGTAGCGTAAACAAGAGCAGAGAGAGATGACAGAATTTAAATTGTAGCCTAGAGGAAAGGCGAATGAGCCTGTGGGGTATTCCCTAAGCAAGTGTGGAGAGGCAGGCAGAGGTACTTGGGGCAGGCTGATATTTGCACCAGAACCAGAGAAATAAGTACTGTATTATTACTCTTCATGATGCTGTTGTGACTTACAGAATTTGAGTTATATACTTATAATTGGTACAAAGTGACTCCTGCCTTTGCATTTAGTCCCTGAGGCTAGAGACTGCATGCATCTAGTGCCCTCGTCCCTAGGATGGCATCTGTATCACAGATAAGACTCCTTGTTGGGTACTGCCCTCTTCTGATAAATGGAGGTTGTGGAACTTCAGTATTCTAAGCTTGGCAATCTTCATGTAATTAAGAGGGCCCCAGATTTCCTTGGATTCTTCAGCCTTCAGAAGGAATCTTTCCCCCATATCAGTATTCTGGTGTTCCCATCTGGTGAACCTTGGGAAATCCATTTTTCTTTTTCCTAATGGATTGCTCTTTCCAAGTATTTTCTGGGAATTTCCAGGAAACACTTAAATATTCTAAAATTTGGCTCTGGTCGTTTGTCACCTGAAAAGAGAACTACAATGCAGGAAAGAAAGCTTAAATACAGGCATTGCTCTTTCCAGAGCCCTTGGAAATGTCCCTCCACGGGATTCTTTACTGTTCCAGCGCTATGCCTACCTCCTCCCAGCAAGGATGCCTTGGATCAGAAGCTCCCGGGATTCAGGCTCACCGGATGTCAGCCCCAAAAGGAGATTGTCATTTCCTCCTCCAGGTTATGGCCCACCCCATTTTCTCTGTTTAGATGATTGGCAGAGGAGACAAGACATAAGTTGTCTACAGGGGAAAGTCCCACTCTTGTTTACAGGGTATGATCTGGACACCCCAAGGCACGAGATGAGTCAAGTGAAATATTTGACCAGAGTTATGAAGTCAGAATTATGCTACTTTTGGGGGGATTGAGAAGACTAGTAGACATTGGGATTTGGCAAATCCTATCTGGTTTGTTTTATGATACAGCCTCCAGCACCAGGTGAAGACATGCCAGGTTTGCTGCCTCATCTTTCCAGCCATCAACCAGTGTCAGCTTCCAATGTTTTGTGGGTTGTCTTTGTACATAATACATGTGTTTACATATGCATCTCATAAGAACACCATCATAGAATAGTTTTTATAAACAGGGATGTCTAGGTTAAAAAAAAGAAAAAAATATTAATCTGTAAAGATACAATCATATGTCTAGTTTATAGTACTAAACAGAGCCTTTAATATCTAGTCAGAAGCAGGGTTCTCTGAGGGAAATGGGTGCGTTTTTGTGTTTTATCTGTATAACTAAAAGCACCTGCCCAGATGGCCTTTTCCAAAGGCAAATACTAGTTTTTACTGCACAATAAAAATTTTACTAACAGCACTTAAAAGGGAAGCTTCCAGCTTTGAAAATTTAAATGTTCATTCACCACTGGCCTCTTTGGACAAAAATAATAACACAGTTGAATAAGACCTTGAGAATATATATATTTGTGATTATGTCCACCCAATTTAAAACAATTTTAAAACATATTTGAATGATTCTGGTTAAGGATACTCTACTAAGATAAATATTTGGATAGAAGCAGTGTTCTTCTGGCCTATTTCATTTCCAGAATATTCTGAGTTAGGATCTATGAGGAGGAAGAGAATAATTACTTGGATTTTATTCTGGAATAACTTTCTTACAGGCCAGCAGAACTCTGTGAACTAATAAATATTTCTACAGCCACTGCTTTTACATTAGAATAAAGATTTCTTCTTGTCTTTTAAGTGTTTCTTTGGAAAAATATTTTAAACTCTCTTGAGTCTTTTTAATATTCTAAATCTTAGCCTAACTTTTTGAATCACTACTTTCTGGCTTTTCTGTGGATTGTGTTTTTCTGTTTGATCGTCCACAGTTCCAATCTAATAAAAGATTTAGCCAGGCTGAACTTAGTCAAAACCATAGAGAGGCTACCCAGGCACAGTTCAACTTCATGCTCATCTGGACAGGAAGGAAACTTCTGGGATTGTGCCGCCTGGACCTGTCCATGGCCTTGGTGATAAAGTCTCAGTAGAGAAAACTGCCTGTATGTTATTTCTTTCATTCTTCTGGATTTCACTCTACTTCCATTTCTGTTCCTCTGGGTTTCGCTTATTACCAATATTCTCCTAGACAATGAGACAACTGCCTGATTTTATTGTACTAAATTTTATACAATGTTTTGCTCACTTTCTCATCCTTGTTTTTTTCTCCCTTCTTTTTCTAGTAAAGGTCCAAAGGAGACAAGGGAACCAGCCGCATATATCTCTGGAGAAAAGACTTCCCAAAAGGGGAAATAGCAATTCAGAGTCTCAAAGAGGAACACGGCCTGTCTGGGATGGATTGATCAAAGACAAGAAGGTAGAAAAGATGAAGTTAGGATGAGAACTCCACTCTATCAGCTATACCTCTGGAAGCCATACAAGGGCTTTGGCTTTCACTCTGAGTGAGATAGGAGCTACTGGAGGATGCTGAGCAGATTTAACCTTCAGGTCTAAGAGGCCCACACTAGCAGATATATTGAGATACACTATGAGCAAGAAAGACAAAGAGGTGCAGGGTGGGAGCCAATTGAAATAATCTAAACAAGAGATGGTGGTGACTTGGACCAGGTTGATAGCAGTTGAGATTAAAGAAGTGTTTGGATTCTGGATATATTTTTCAAGTAGAGCCCACAGGATTGAATGTGTCATAATGAGAGAAATAGAGACATTGAAGATGAATTCAAGAATTTTGCATGAGAAACTGGAAGAAAGGTGTTGCCATCAACTGAAGTGGGAGTGGCTGAAGGTAGAACAACTTCGGGAACAAGATCAAGAGCTCAGTGTCTTTGAACATATTCATGTTGGGATTTCTAATTGATATCCAAGTATACATGTCAAGTAGGCAGGTGACTTATGTCTGGAATTCAGGGGAGTGTTCCAGGCTGCATATATATGTAGATATGAGAATCCTCATTGTATAGATAGTATTTAAAGACAGGTGAATGAATGGAACCAACAAGAGAGTAAGAGTATAGACAACAAGGAGAGGAGGTACATGGACAGTAGTCCTGTGTGTCCAGCTGTTTTTGTGCACTATGTCCCATTACTACAGATATCTCACTGGCATGGCAGTCTGTGCTTTCCCTTTTCAAGGGAAAATGCCCAGAAAATAAACATCTATCAAGGGTGTGTTTGTTTTTGTCTTTCTCCCACACATTCATTCGCAAGTGTGTGTTTTCATGTGAGTCTATGTGTTTATACATTTTTTTATTGCTGATTTGGAACTATGTTTAGTGTCCCAGATTGATTGGAAGAGAAAAAGGTATTAAGGTTCACTAGAAGAAATAAGTGATAATTCTAGAGAACAGTGTACAGTCCCTGACACCTCGTAGAGAAATTGATGACACAGAAGGATTCTGCTGAATGTGTACTTGCTGCCACAAGAGTGAGGTGAAGTGAGAGCACTGTTGCGGCCTAACCAGATGGAGGAAAGATTGTTCTGCTGACTGCACAAGCTCTGCTCCTGGTTGCCTTGGTTACGGGAAACTCATCACACACGCAAATGAAGTAAATGGTAATTAGCCTGGGAGCAACAGGTGACCTAGCTAGCACTACCTTGGGGGAAGATCTTGTGGCAGGAAAAGGATGCGGCAGGAGACAAGGAACTCATTGTGAATAACAAGGGTGACACTAGGGCTGCCTGTTCAGGAACCTCTCACTGATGCAGAACTTTTTACATTTTCCATTAACTTTGGTCAGCCTGAATGTAGCTAACCCACGGTATTGCCACCCTGGTCCCGTCTGATGCCATTACTGAGTAGAAAGGCACCCTAGAGAGAACAGGTGGGTGGAAGAACAAAATAATTGTTAGAAATCTTCTTTCTTCTCACAAAAGGGAAGAGGACATTCTGAATGTAGCTGAGCATTTCAGCATTAATTTCCTTGTAAATCTCTGTGGGTACCTACCCCCAGACACTAGCTATGCATTATTCCAAGATAAGGCAAAATGGAAAATAAATCATTTAATAGAATCTATGCACGTGGTTCTGTTTGTTCAAACCTTCATAATAAATCCAAATCTCACAAGTCACATA
>NW_012135525.1:5621526-5622867 GCF_000956105.1 Propithecus coquereli | reverse complement strand
CTGAAATAAAAAAATCAAAAATAATAAATAAATTTTTTAAAAACTATGGTTAGCAGGTGGAGAAGATACTTTAGGACAAAACATTTTTATCTAGGGCTTCTGAAATCATAACCCTGAGATATGAAAGAAGATGCATAGTTTATTAACAGTGATTTGGTAGGAGAAAAAAATGGGAAGCATTTCAGTATTGAATATTCAGACATCAACAAAAGCAGAACATTAATCCTCATAATTTAAATACAGGAGTAGCCACAGGAGTCTGATGCTGGTGAGGTGATCTAATTAAGATCTAAAAAGGGTTTGAAGCCCCAGAGTTAACTCTTCAGTCCTCTCCACCCTATATGAGCTCTTACTCCCTACTCTGCTACCAACTAACTCTTTCAATTCTCTACTTCAGTTCCTAGTCTCTACTTGCCACATTCTCTAAGATTTCCTACTTGATGTCACTTTGCTCTCTGCTTATTTTCACTGTGAATCCCATTCAAACTAAATCATCAAAAGATAATTAGACTGGGTGGAACTGTTACTATCTGGTATGAAATGCCCCTGCTGGGCAGAGGTCTCAAGGTAAACCACCTCGAAGGCTACAGACCACAGATAACTGCCTATAGCTCAGACATCAATCTCTGGTCAAATTGGATATGACCAGGTTAGCCTGGACCCATGGTACAAAGTGGGGTGGCTTTTGGGTAAAGAACCACTGGAAAGAGGAATATAAAAATAACAGGCACTTAGTATGAACTGTTAAATACACACTCCACATAGACACAAGCCTGTTCCATCTACTTCACATCTGATTCCTGTTCAGATGTACTACTGAGCAAGGCTGGGACTAGGTGAGGGAGGAGAGGTCTGCAGTGTAGGATTTTCAGAGGTGTTCACCCTCAGGGTTGTGCCAAAGCAGAGTCAGAAGCTGAGAGTGAATGCCCCCTTCAATTTTATGCCATAGATCCCTCATTTGCTTCTCCCTAGTTTTGGCCTTGCTGCAGAGAGGCAGTTCTCTTTGTTTTGACTTCCTTTCACCTTCTATCACTTGAATTTTAACAGTGTGTCTACCACTAACTAATACTGCCATTTCCAATATGAAAGTCCACAGAGTTCTTAAAATTTGTCCATAGGGTTGCATTATTCTATGGAGAGATAACACTTAGTAAGTCTTCTTAAAGCAATCCTAAATAACAAAAACAAAACAAGGAGGATCAACTACAGGTTTTATTTCACCTTCGTAAGGGTTAATTAACAATAATAGATAATTCAGGCATTTCACTATCAATTTTGTTTCCTTCTGTATTGAAAGCAATAAGCCCATGTACTTATTTTCTGAGCTGAGGCTTCGGTGAA
>NW_012135525.1:5618531-5621476 GCF_000956105.1 Propithecus coquereli | reverse complement strand
TGTTTTTCCCTACATTGTTGATCACAGTCATATATAGATTAGAAGCACTATTAAACTTTACTTTTTTATAAGTTTCAAAGCACTGAGGCATTAAACTAGCTGGAACTTGGGTTGATTCTTCTCTCGGGGCTTCAATTTCCTCATCTGCGAAATCAGGGAATTGGGAAAGATCAGTAGCTTCTGGAAATTTTGGATTTTACAGGCCAGTAGGATTTCCACAAATAATTTGGCATACATTAAAGTGTTGTCAAATTTTTATGTTTCTAAATGAGGATATTAGTAAAACAACTACCACCATTATGTCATAAAAGAAAGAACATTTAACAAAAACCTTACAACAAGAAAAGAAAATGAGCTTGTATCTTCTAGGTTGTCCTTATTTTTCTCATTTTGCTGCAGACAAATCCTGGAAGAAACATATCATTAGACCTAAGTTTTGGAACCACAGGAATTGATGATATGAAGTTCCTTCCTGAATTTACATTCTGTGATTTCTAAAACAAAGTGCTAATTATGTAGAATTGTTAATGAGCACAACAAAACATCCAGAAATGGAGATGAGTTGACCTAACATTTTTGAGAAAAATTTTGTAGTGTAGTCATCAGGACTTTCATTGGAATGGGACTCGTTAAGTGTAAGAATCTCCTAGGGAGTTTTTAAAACATCCTAATGTACAGGCCAATGCCATTCTGATTTAATTGGCCTGAAATGAAACCTTGACATGGATAGGTTTTTTTTTTTTTTTTTAATACTTCCCAGGTGATTCAAATGGGCAGCCAGAATTGAGAATCACTGTGGAAACCTCTGAAGTCAGGTTTGAAATTTAGGCCTTACTCCGTCACTTACTATGTGACCTCGGCAAGTTATTTAAACCTTTCAACCCTCAGTTTTCTCATCTAAAAAGTAGAGATTATGAAACCTATTTCACTGGATCAAATTAAGATCAAATGAGATAATATATGGGAAAATCCCTTTGTAAACTATAGAATACTGTGTAATAAATGATTTGAAGATGTTATCATTATTGTCCCAATGAAGGCAGAGAGACCAAAGAGCCTAGAGTGTGTGGAAGTGATAGAACAAAGACAAGCCTGACTGTAATGGCAAATAGTGGAAAAATGAAGATGGGTTGGAGCTTGGGTGTATGACAGGTAAGTTGAACTTAAAGCAGAAGTTTTGTATTACTCACTAGGGTATTGAAAATATCCATATATAGCAGCTATAATTTATTGAGTACTTCCTATGTACTAGGCAGTGGTGTAAAGCAGGTGTTATTATCATAATTTTACAAATGAGGACACATCTCCCAAAGCGAAGTTAACTTATTATCCAAAGGTCACCCAGCATGTAAAGAGGAAAGCCAGGATTTGAACTCAGGTCCATCTGGCTCTAATCCCTGTACTCTTTGCATATGTCAGGACACCGGGGTGACAACTCAGTTCTGGTTTTTAAACAGTCACTTCGATATCTAATTTTGTAAGCTAATTTGTCAACTCTTAGATGAGGAAAACATTTCAAACCGAATTATGCCAGTTAGGTGAAAATATGACCTACAGGTAAACCTAGCCTTGGTGTTTGGTGAGACCAAAGTTTATGGAATGGAGCTGATCTAGGAGAATTTTCGTTCTCTCTCCCAGCAGATAACCCTCTCAATTAGGAACTTTCATCCATCTCATTCTTGTGGATTTCACTGTCAACAAAATAAGAGATTGTTTGGCAGCAGTTCAAAATGTTCCCTGTCTAGGTGTACTTGCATTTTAATAGGGGATTCACCAAGCTTGAAATACCCTTAGGATCCAAACAAATGAATCATTTGTTATGAAATTTTAAAAACTGTGGTCAATAAGAGTTTTTCCATCAGAGGGGTGTTGTAGTCCCCAGCTATTAAGGTGTTGCTGTGTATCATTTTGTTTAGATCAAGTAGGACTTGTTTTATGAATCTGGGTACACCTGAATTAGGTGTATAAATATTTAGAATTGTTATGTCTTCTTGGTGAATTGTACCCTTCACCATTATATAGTGACCATCTTTGTCTTTCATTACTTTTGTTGATTTGAAGACTGAGTTATCTGAAATCAGAACTGCTACACCAGCTTTCTTTTGGCTTCCATTTGCATGGAATATTGTTTTTCATCCCTTCACCTTGGGTCTGAATACATCCTTGTGGGTTAGATGTGTTTCCTGAAGATAGAAGATACTGGGCTTATGTGTATTTATACATTCGGCCAGCCTATGTCTCTTTAGTGGGCAGTTCAAGCCATTCACATTTATTGAAGGAATTGATAAGTGGGGCAGATTTCTGTTCATCCTGTTGAGTTGAACTTTGTTTTCTCTCTTGAGCCACTGTGGTAGCTGGCCTTTGACATTTAGCTTTTGGATGACTTTACACTGTTGAGTGTTTATTGTGCTGATTGCTGTGTAACACTGTTCTGAGTACTTCCTGGAGGGCAGGTCTTGTCTTGATGAATTCCCTCAGCCTTTGCTCATCTGAGAAAGTCTTTATTTCTCCTTCGTATAAGAAATTTAGTTTTTCAGAATACAAAATTCTGGGCTGGGCATTATTCTGTTTGAGAAGAGTGAGAGTGGGGCCCCCATCTCTCCTGGCTTGTAAAGTCTCAGTTGAGAAAAGAAGGCTCTAAAGGCAATCACAGCAACAACAAAAATAAATAAATGGGACCTGATCAAATTAAAAAGCTTCTGTACATCCAAGGAAACTATCACAAGAGCAGACAACTTACAGAATGGGAGAAAAATATTCACATGCTTCATATCTGATAAAGGGCGGATAACTAGAAACTATATAGAACTCAGGAAAATCACCAAGAAAAAAATCAAACAACCCTATCAAAATGTGGGCAGAGGACATGAACAGAAACTTTTCAAAAGAAGGTAGACTAATGGCCAACAAACATATGAAAAAATGCTCAACGTCTCTAATCATCA
>NW_012135525.1:5607140-5615459 GCF_000956105.1 Propithecus coquereli | reverse complement strand
GTGTAATTGTTTTGACCCATAGATGTTGGTGGAAGTGACCCTATGTAACTTCTGAGGCTATGTCATAAATGGCCATGTAGCTTTTTCTAGACTTGTTTACCTTTCACTCCCAAACAATAGATTATTACTTATTTTCACTATTTTAACCATGTTCAAGTGTTCTGCTTAGTGACAGCCTTGTTTACTTTTAAAGCCTTGTGTCAGCTATTAAAATTTATGTAAAAGTCAACTACCCTAAGACTGCCATTCTATGAGGAAGCCCAAGCCATATTGAGGGGTCCTGGCTGAGCCCAGCCTTTGAGTTGTCCTAGTCCAAGTACCCAATATTCGATGAAAGAAACCTCCAGATCAGGGTTTCCCAACTGTAGTGCTATTCACATTTTGGGCCAGATAATTCTTCATTATGGGGAGCTGTCCTGTAATTATAGAATGTTTAGCAGCATCTCCGGCCTCTAACCACTAGATCTAATAGCACTGCCTTTCCACAGCTGTGACAAACAAAATTGTCTCTGCCATTACCAAGTGTCCCCTGGGGACAAAATCACCCCCAGTTAGGAACCATTTTTATTTTTAGATGAATTCAGCTCTCATCCCTTTGGGTAAGCCTAAGGGATTTGTGTCTTCTCAGCTTATATCCCAGACATCATGAAGCAGAGAAAGCAATTCCTCCCTACTGCACTGTGTCCAAATTCTTGTCATGAAAAATCTCTAAATATGCCCTTAAAATTGTTGTTTTGGGTTTTTTTTTTTTTTAAATGCAGTACTAGATAACAGAGCATGTGAGAAGTCGTAATTTTAACAACTATGGAATTGGATGGTGATTGCTGCAGGCAATCCATATGAGGGAGAAGATAATGAAAACTGAAGATGTTTAATCATAAGTTGAAAAGTGAATGTGAAAGCCAGAGGTTCTCCTTGGCAGCATATAAAGAGAATAATCTCCTGAAAGCTGAGGATCAGGTCCCAGAACTCAATTATAAAAATAGCAGAAGTATGGAAGACGTTGAGTTCTCAAACTTGGCAACTTTTCTATGCCAAAGGCAGGGATTTATTTGAAGAAGAGGGACCCTGAGACATGGCATGGGGAAATCTGGGTTGATGCTCTCAAAAATCTTGAATCCCCAGATTCTCCTTAATCCTCTGGGCCTGAAAAAGTAGCCCAATCCTCTCTGTTAAAGTTTGGTTCTCTCCATTTGCTTAAAGATGATATACAGTCCTCTGCCTTGCAAGATAACATGAACCCTCTTAAGGATCTACCTTCAATTCCTTTCTTGGTTACCAGGTCCGTAACTAGGCTAAGTCACAACTCAACCTAGCAATGGAATTGCTGGGACTGATAAGATAGGAAAGGATACACTTTGGAGAGCTGCAGGTCCTAGCCAATGTGGACCAGCAGGAGTTGGGAGAGCATGTATGGGACTAGATCCTGAGGCTGCTGTTTCAATCAGGGAAGAACATAAAGGTAGATAAGGAGAGTTTATATAGGAGAGCTTTTGAATAATATAGTATTTAGCATCCCCAAAAGTACCTTAGGAGACAGTGTTACTATTGTCTATGACCATGGCTCTTAGAAGCTTAGATGAAGACAACACTAAAGAAATGCCACACATGCCATGGCAGACAGTAGCTAGTAAAGAAACTGAACTGCACCTGCTACAATGGCTATACCATGTCATTTAGGGAAACTCACTAGCCCACCCTGTTCTGTTGGAGGCCCCAGAAGATACTTTACTTATCAGTGAGATAAGGAAAGCATGATTCCTCAGGGAGAGGGGACCGGCATTGATGAAAAGCTTGGTGATAGCTCTCTCTGTAGGCTGTAGCTAATGGTAGGAGATCCTGTTATAGAACTGAGTTCACCGATGGAGTTTTTCTGGATTTCTTGAGAGTGATTAGTATATTACTGGCTTCCATTTGATGTCAGTGATAAAGAATTACTGCCAGTATTAAATTAATAAAACATGTCAAATTGTTTCTATAAGAAACTCTGGTACAATGATAAGGAATAGTGGAGGATTTGCTGTGGCAAGAAATTAGGAGTCACTGAAAATTTGTAAGCCCTGGAGATAGTCATGCACTGTTCCAAGGTTAAATTTACATTTACCCCTGTCCCTACACAAGATTTCTTAGGCACCTCTAGTCACCAAGATAAATCCCTCAGTGCATTTTAAGATTTCTCTGTATTTTTCCTTCATGTGTGTGGCTTTTATGATGATGTTTAGTCCTAAATCATTTGAGGGTACAATTAATGTGTTTTCTCTGTTTCTTCTGTATCTTTCAGCTGATCTATAAAGATGTGACAAGAAGTGGTTCTTAGTATCCATTTTTGTCCCACTTTGCCAGGTATTTGTCACTGGCTGGGTACCTTCCTATTTATGATTAGCATCTCTCTGCAATGCCAGTGAACTCTTTTTAAAAATCTAGTTATTATTCTTTCTTTCTAAGCATTTTCACTAAACTTTTCTGGGGTCAAGCACTAAACAACTTATTAACATTTAGAATGGCCATTGTCTAAGGCAGTATTTAGAAATTACTTAATGAGTCAAATTGGTTCTTTATCATATGTTAAAAATATTCACTCTGTTAAATCAATTCCCTAGGCTTGCATATTCTGTGGAATATGTAATTTTTGAATAAAAATATTCCTTTTAATAAAGTATCCCAAAAATTAGCAGCAGATTTTGCTTAAAATAAAGGAAGGATGAAAAGAAAGGAATGAAGGGAGGGCGGGGAGGCAAAGGAGGTAAGGAAGAATCATGTGTAACATGGACTCTGTCAAGCTCCTGTTACCTTTTCTCATGGGTGGATGTGTGTTGGTAGTAATGTAGTAAGTTTCCATGTAGAAGATCTATATTTTAGTGGTTAGTTAGTGCTGCTTAGTCAATACTCATGGGGTTTGGTTAAGAGACATCTGGTGGAAGGTTCTGTTTTTTTAATATAGATAGACTTCCCTTTTCAAATCATTCCAGGCATGAAGTATAACTGACAGACAAAGTGTATACGTCTGTGCTCAAATATATCTTAAAAAAATTAAAATGTAACCCTTCGTTCTTGAAGTTCTGATTAAAAAGAAAAGGTGAAACATGATTGAAAGAAATGCCATGAGTAGGCACAAACTGGCATATTCTTTAATCTCAACTATTTAAAATTGATCGTCTAAAACTGGTAGTCTCTGGTATCTGACCATAAGCTACTATCTATAACTTCTTTATGGTTATTGCTCTTTGGGATGAGTTTTCTTCAAAGCATGGATAGCAGAAGTCTTTCTGCCTCCTTGGTTGCTTGTATTTCATTGATTTACTTAAATCCCCCAGTTCAGACCCTATTTCTCTGTGTCACACTAGTGTGAGTAGTCTAGTGGTCTGCTAAAGAGAAATGAATTTTCATGAATGTCCTATTTCTGCAACCTTGGACTGAAACTTTTTTCTTTTTTTTTTTTTTCACAGCTCATTTAGCATCAGAATGGACTGAAACTTTCCATGATGAAAGCTTGCCTTCCCAAATAAGATGACCATTCACAGAAGCAGAGACTAAGGAAAGACCTTTAGATATTATAGAGTTCATATCTTTTATTTATAATGATAAATGAGAGACGAAGAGATCTGAGATCATCCCAGAAAGGAAAAAGAACTCAAAGTTCTTCTGGGTTAATTTATCTTTTCTGTTTTTATCATTTTCTCTACTTATTAAATATTTCTCTCTTCTTTTCAATTCATTCTCAGTAGCTTCCCCTTTCACACACGATCATCACCACTGAGATGATTCTGTTAAACATTCCCCTTGGCACATTCTAACTTGGTCTTACCAAATGTCAGTGTTCCACATAAATTTCTATTGGGATATTTTCTGAAAAGGGCCTCTTTGGCCACTGTAACTTAAACACATACCAACGAACATATAATATGAGGGGCTATATATGTTTTTTTCCCATAATCTACTCCTGACAGAAAACCCTAATGTGCTTTTCGATTCTGGGAAACTTTAGATAATTTTTTTTAAATTTTAGGGTCCTCTATTAGCTAATCTCAGAAGTTTAATATTTTTAGGTTATCAAAACTAAAATGTTCCTTTATTTAAACACCTGCCTATCCTTGACCGTCCTTTGCTACCAAACATAAAATTTGGATCATTGATTTTACTCTGTCAATATCCTTTTTCTAAAACTTCCTCTCATGTTAACTTTAACCATCATTCAGAACTGGTTAAACATATGGATCTTTAGAATTTTGGTGTTACTGACAAAAGACAGCTTTTCATTAACTCCACTCTTCTGGAATATCTCTTCTGTGATTGCCTTTCTTGTATGCCAGAGAACTTCTTTTTCATTTTTGACTTTTAGTCCTGTTAACCTTGAATCACACTGGCCCAGTTCAACCATGTCAACAATTCAATGAATTCCAAATTATAGCTAGCAGCCAGATTGAAAGAACATTAATTGACATAAACTGCCCTGAGAATATGGGTTGTATAGGGGAGACAAAACAGAGAGCCACAATTCTAGTCCAGGTTCAGGTCCAAAGAGCTTCCTTGATTGAAATTCCATCAGATTGTTCTGGGAATTTGGCTATGGGAATAAAAAAGCTAAAGAACATATGAAGCCATATTTTTTAATGCCTCTCTGTCTAGTAGTTTAACACCATGATGTTTTTCTGTAGATTTAGAGGTTTCTCTGGGTTTTTATTAACTAGTTTCACTGGTGTTTTTACAATTAGTAAAGTAATATATTTTCTTTGTGAAATACTCAGTTTCCTAAGGAGCAAATAAATTACTTATTTCTGTCAGCTCGAGATAACAACTGGTAATATTTTGGTGTATAGCTTTTCTAACTTTTTCTATGAACATACACACATGTATGCATATTACAAAAAATTGAATCATTCTGTTCTAATGGTATTTTCACTTGAGCATCTTTCTATATCAAAGCTATCATCCTCATGAATGATTCCATTGTATTCTCTTTTGTAGACATGGCCCAATATCATTAACTTGTACCCATTTTTAAGTAACTTCTAATTTGAAGCTCTTATAAATAATACTGGAGTGACCATCCTTGTTTATCTTTTATATCCATTTGTCTAATGTTTCCTTAGGATTAGTTTCCATATGTTGAACTTCTGGATCAAAGAGAATGTACATTTTAAGGGTGTAGATATAAACAAACTGTCTTCCAGAAAGTTTGTGCCAATTAGACTCCCGATCACAGTAGAAAAAGACTTTTCTCACAGTACACCCCATACCAACAAGATTTAGCATTCCTTTTACATTTATTAATCTGAGAGCTGAAAGAGGAATCTTATTTTAATTTGCTCAAATATTAGTAAAGTTGAACATCTTCCATGTTTGGGTTAAGTCTAACTAGAAAGCAAAGATCAACTTAAACACAACTTGGATCTCAAATTGATTTTAACTAAGTATGACGGCGAATGCTGTCTTTGGGACTATCAAATTACTGAAGTTAGAAGGTCTCTTTATTGCTGAGCCTCTTACAATGACTGATGTTTATTGAGTACTAGGTTTATACCAGGCATTTCCCCACATTTGTTGAATTTACTCTTCATGATAACACTGCAGTAGATACTACCATTTTACCCATTTTGTCAATGAGAAGACTGAGGAACACAGAAGGTAAATAATTCACCAAGTAATTGGAAGAATTAAGATTTAAACTTAGGTACTACCTCTAAAACTCATGCTCAAGCTCTGTTATTCTGATGGTTTATATATTAATATAATATACACATACCCAAGACATCTTGGGGGAAGAATGTTAGTGTCTTCTTCTATGCTATGTAAGTTTTAAAAAATTACTATTAAAATAAGAGTAATAAGAGGTTTCTTCTGAAAAAATTGTTTTCAGAAAGTTTTAAATTATTTTACTTAAATTTCAAATTCTAATTTTAAAAGTATATATGTATAACTAAAATTGCTGGTCTGCATTTGGGGCTGAATACAAAAAGTTTCAGAAATACAGATTTAAACATTCATAAATTTAGATGGTTGAGGCTAAGTGCTAAAGCCTTCACTTTATAATTTCTCTGAAAAACAGAACTGTTTTTTCACTGACTTCCCTTCTGCCTATTAATGAGCTAGTTTTTTCTTTTTCTGAACACCTGAATTTTCAAGTTGAACTACTATTTCTTAAGATTTGGACAGCATACCCAAGGCTACAAGGTTGGATGAGAATATATAAAACAAGTTTATGTTTAAAAAACTTTTAAATGCATAAGCTAATGTGTTTGTGTGGCCGGTGATACATAAGTAATGAAAAGGCAGCTACTGTGAATGACAGGAAAAGTCAGGATGAAAAATTACCTGATACTGTCTTATGGTAATGAGGACTAAAAGTATGAAAAACATGGTTTTGATTTAGAAGACTAATTATCCAACAACTGCTAGAAAGTACTAATTATTTGCCCCAAACCAGTACAAAGTAAGAGACCTGAGTTCCAACGGGCAAAAACCTCCTTATCTTTGAGGAGATGAAGCTGTTCAGTTCATGTCATTCAGGCCTTACTGAGTACATTAAGAGCTTCCTACACTCATGGAAATCAATCTTTTCTTTGGGTTTAGGAGGCTTTAATCCCACCTCTTACGTGACCTTGCTGGGATTACAACTCACTGGAAGTACAAGGAAGCTCTGGTCTATTTGTGCGAGTGATGTTATCATTTTCTAAGTTTGATTTACAGATCGGAGGAAGGAAGCCAATGATATCTTTTGAGTATCAAGCCATAGGATATTTCACCTACAGTAACTGCACGGGCAGGTCATAGAGTTCTCATTTTCATATGAACATATGAAAATCTTCAGGCTGGAGAGAAAAGATCCCTGCATCCAAGGAACAGAAAGAGCACTTGGGAGACTGGCAGACACTCCCTCTCCGCTACTCATTTTTTTCCCTGCCTTTTCCTACTAACTTCTTAAATACTTAATGCTAAAAAGCTCAGTCACAAGAATGTGATAAAAGTAACTGTAGGAAAAAACCAAAACCTAAACAAGAAAGGCAACTCCACTGATACCATTGGAGATACCCTGGTATCTTACTGGGCCCAGTGGAGGTAAGATGCAAGGATTACCATTTTAAAAATTCACTTTCTACATGATAGACATTTCAGGTAAGGTATGACCTTTACACGAATTCTCTTCCAAATTCCAATTACTTTTCAATTCTTCATACAACACAGCTAGCTAAACTGTGAAAATTTAGTCATCTTTTGCTCTTATTTTACAGATGGAGAATTTCTTTTTCAGTCTTATTACAAAGTAGTTTATCTGAGTGCTTTTCTTCTATTGTTGCAATGAGATACACATATAGAAGTTGTATTAGTCTCTACATTGTCTCTCTTTTTCCCAGAGGACTAATAACAATGGCCAACAGTTATGTATGTAGCACTGCTCCGTGCCAGACACTGTCCCTAAGTGCTTTATTTGTACTTCAAAATCCCTCTCTAATGCAATTAGTGGGGTCCAAATAATTCAAAATGCCAAAGAAGCATTATTGAAAAGTTATCATTAGCCAGCTAGGAATTCCCTGGGACAATTCTAATCCATCCTTGTTCTGGCTATGAATTGATGCCATCTGGGAGCAAACAGGCTTCCAGGACAGCATGAGTGATTCTAGGAATCTCCTAATCAGGTGGCACCCATTTCTTCAATACAGCCCTGGGGGAAGGGATTTATTACTGATTTAGGCAACAAAAGAAGATCATTGCATCTCTGAGAGAAAAGAGAACAGAGGAAGAAATGGCCATCTCCCTCTTACTCATACCTGAATGGCGCTTCAGGACGGCTAGCATTGGTGAGGACTGACTCAGGAAATCTATAAAAACCAATCTGTTATTTGAGAAGAGTCACGAACCTGTCATTGGTTACACCAAAGTTACCACAGTCAGACCCATCAATATTCCTGCAGCATGACAAACACAGCAAGGTTGCAGAATCCTAACCGGGTAATTATTACTATGCTAGGGCTATTCTTGTCTCCTTTCTTTGCCTGCAAAACATAAGTGAAATTACTTTGTCATGTCTTTTATTCCTTGTCTTCTTACTGTTAGGTTCTTTCTTTCTATTGTTTCCTGCTGTTAGCAAGATTAAAAAGGCTTTGTATTCCAAGCCTCTGTTGACCTTTGGGACTTGAAAGTCCCCTACAAGGGAAAGCAAGCCTCTCTGAAATAAACGCAGGTTCACAGAATACCTCAGGCTTGCAGAGGAAACAAATGACTCGGTTCTTTTCAACTCACAGCACTCAGCAGGCAGAAAAGCAGCAATTTGAGGTTTCAGTGAGTCTGGGAGTCTCACAAGATAATGCTGACGGTTGGCAG
>NW_012135525.1:5603311-5605505 GCF_000956105.1 Propithecus coquereli | reverse complement strand
CAGCTACTCGGGAGGCTGAGGCAGAAGGATTGCTTGAGCCCAGGAGTTTGAGGTTGCTGTGAGCTAGGCTGACGCCATGGCACTCTAGCCCGGGCAACACAGTGAGACTCTGTCTCAAAAAGAAAAAAAAAAAAAAGAGTGGTAGTTATTAATACATAATGATTTTTTGTAGCTTACAAGATGGAGGTCAAAACTTTTAATATCAAATTCTTTGATCTGAATAAATGTATGCCATTCTACACATCTTAATAAGTATTAAAAATAAAGGCATCTTTCTCTGATATTTAGCTCATTCCTTAATATCTTACATTGCAATGCAGTCCTTACATCTGTATTGTGTGTTTATTTTCTTACGTTCTCTCCACAATGGTGAAGCTTTTTGATTATTTACATCTGGAATATCCATCTGATTGGTATGTGGTTCTCAAACTTACCCCCGTTCCAAAACAATCCATATATTTGGGCATGGGGATCAGACATTGCTACTTCAAAAAATATCCCCACTGGGGATCTCCTGTGCAACTAATATGGCAAGCTCTGGTAAGTCATCCATAATTTCTCCCTTTTTGTCAATTTCAATAACTTTCTTTAGAGTTCTCTGCAGTTCTGCATCATCATGGAGTTTTATTTTGATCTTGAAAGTCTTTTTCCTGTTTTGTTAGCATTTGCTTCTGTGTTCTCAGAGTTTTAAATTTAGCAACTCTTAAAATATTTCTTTAGTCATTTAAACCTTTAAGCCTTAAGATTTTGTAAATCAATTAGTGATTGATCTCAAAGTATGTGAAACACACTGAAGTTAATTTATAGCCATTTTAACCTTCATTTAAAAATATGAAACATTAATACAATGTGATATTGGCATGAGGATAGAAATATAGATCAACAGAATAGAGTCCAGAAACAAATCAATGTTATATTCAACAAAGGTGCCAAGACAATGCAGCAGAGAAAAAAAGAGTCTTTTCAACAAATGGTACAGGAACAATTGAATATTCATATTAAAAATTATATGAACATTGATTTATACCTGGCACCAAACACAAAAATTAGCTAAAAATGAATTATAGGCCTAAATGTAAGAACTAAAACTGTAAAACTTCTAGGAAAACACTGGATAAAAACTTTGTGTCCTTGAGTTAGGCAAAAAAGTTATAGGTACACACCAAAGGTGTGACCCATAACCAAAAATGTATAAATTATGCTTCATCAAAATTTAAAACTACTTTTTTAAAGATATTAGGACAAATCACATGCTTGAAGATATTTTAAAAATACATAGCAGATAAAGGACTTACCAGAATATATAACAAATTTTTATAACTCAATACAAATTAACATAAAAATTGGGCAAAGAAATGTTCATCAATCAGCTCTTTGAATGGCCACTGCCTATCTTCACCTGTCAGTGTCAATATCATTTCTAAATTAACTCTTGTGGTTTTCAGTTGGTCACTGAATGTTTTGTATGGATTGGTTAGCATGATCATATCAAAATCACGCTCAGCTGAAGACTGGGCAGACATACTTAAGCAGTTTGCAAGTAAAGATAATTGTTGAAAGGTAAGAAAATAAGTGAACAAATGAATGCAAATCTTATAAAGACTCTCATTTACCTCTGCTTTCTAAAGGACTACTCACAATTATGTTCAAGAATGGGTAAGGCATATTTCACTTCCAAACTACTAGAATGTAACAGCTGATGGAAGGTCATGGTAGAGTGTAGTAGGTTATGCTCCTGTAGACAACTAGAAAAATCCAGACAAGTAATAAAAATCCTATTTTTAAAAACATCACAGGTATGTGGAAACCTAAGGAGTAGTTGGACTAAAATTCCAGACGGGAGAATCATTTAAAGGTGAGTAGACAATTAGCTACCAGTTTTCCCCTGGGTCAATTGTCAATTTCAGGTGCAGGCTGTTAAACAGGGCTTGGCCTAGTATAAGGCTGATCCTGGGGAATAGAGAAACCAATAAATCTTTTAAAATCAGAGACTTTAGAAGCCTCAAATATTTGGTCAGTTTTTTGTAAAAGACATTTGCTAAAATCTCAAGTTGTATAAGAAGTTTAAGAACTTAAAAAAAAAAACAAAAACAAAATCCTAAAACAAAAACCAAAAACCTGACCTGACAAGGGGAATGAAATTTCTTGCAATGTTTAAGAAACACAGATCAACTAGGAGGATCCTGAAATTAAA
>NW_012135525.1:5601500-5603261 GCF_000956105.1 Propithecus coquereli | reverse complement strand
TCATTAGCCAGCTAGGAATTCCCTGGGACAATTCTAATCCATCCTTGTTCTGGCTATGAATTGATGCCATCTGGGAGCAAACAGGCTTCCAGGACAGCATGAGTGATTCTAGGAATCTCCTAATCAGGTGGCACCCATTTCTTCAATACAGCCCTGTGGGAAGGGATTTATTACTGATTTAGGCAACAAAAGAAGATCATTGCATCTCTGAGAGAAAAGAGAACAGAGGAAGAAATGGCCATCTCCCTCTTACTCATACCTGAATGGCGCTTCAGGACGGCTAGCATTGGTGAGGACTGACTCAGGAAATCTATAAAAACCAATCTGTTATTTGAGAAGAGTCACGAACCTGTCATTGGTTACACCAAAGTTACCACAGTCAGACCCATCAATATTCCTGCAGCATGACAAACACAGCAAGGTTGCAGAATCCTAACCAGGTAATTATTACTATGCTAGGGCTATTCTTGTCTCCTTTCTTTGCCTGCAAAACATAAGTGAAATTACTTTGTCATGTCTTTTATTCCTTGTCTTCTTACTGTTAGGTTCTTTCTTTCTATTGTTTCCTGCTGTTAGCAAGATTAAAAAGGCTTTGTATTCCAAGCCTCTGTTGACCTTTGGGACTTGAAAGTCCCCTACAAGGGAAAGCAAGCCTCTCTGAAATAAACGCAGGTTCACAGAATACCTCAGGCTTGCAGAGGAAACAAATGACTCGGTTCTTTTCAACTCACAGCACTCAGCAGGCAGAAAAGCAGCAATTTGAGGTTTCAGTGAGTCTGGGAGTCTCACAAGATAATGCTGACGGTTGGCAGCCAAAGACACTAGGTAGAGTATTAGTGCTGCAGGTTTAAAATGTTCCTACTTCCCAGGTTTTGAAAAATAGGGCTGCCACAAGCTTATTACATTCAGGCTGCCAATGGAATCTTTTTAATTTATCAATTTGGGGGGATTTTTACTTGTGTCCATTTGGCAAGGAGACATCACTGATTGCACACATTCATAAAGAGTTCTAGAGAAGTGAAAATGTTAAGCTGTAAGGGAGAGGTAGTATGTCATAGAGCAAAGATCATCAGCTTGCAAAGAAGACAGACTTGTGTTTGAATTGCAGATTGAAGAATTAATTCTACCTTTTTAGGAGAATCATTTAATACCTTCGTGGTTCCTGAATTAGTACACTAGACTCCTAACTTGTTTTCCATCATCCCTTCTTAACTGCTATACTTACAATTAAACCTAAAGTTAAATATGAATTCCTCACTATGGCCGATGAGGGCCTACCTCTCTCACCTTATTCCTGATTAATCTTCCTTCTTCTTCACTCCATTCCAGCCATACTGGAATAGAGTTGTTCTTTACACATACCAAGCACAGATCCACCTCGAGGTTGTGGACTTGCTGTTTCCTTTGCCTGAATTATTCACGTGGCTTGTGCCTTCCACTGCACTCACTTCTCTTCTCAAATTCATCTCTTAAGAGCAGGCTTCCCTAAACTAGTTATCTGAAAATTCACCTCTTGTCATTCTTGATTTCCTTACTTTGCTTTATTTTCTTTCTCAGTTCTTATCCGCATCTGATGCTATATTAGTTTACACATTGGCCAGTCTTTCCCCACTAGTGTAAACTACATATAGGCATATGTCTGGTGTGTTTTGTTCACCGCTCTATCCCCAGTGTCTAGAACAGTGCCTGGTATATAACAGGCACACAATGATTATTTATTGGCTGTGTCTTTGTTTCTCTCTTTAAAGGAAAGAAAAAAAA
>NW_012135525.1:5596189-5596716 GCF_000956105.1 Propithecus coquereli | reverse complement strand
AATTGAAATATTAAAGAAAAATCAAACTGATCTCCTGGAAATGAAGGACTTATTCAGGGAACTACAAAACACAGTGGAAAGCCTCAAGAACAGGGCAGATCAAACAGAAGAAAGAATCTCAGAGTTTGAAGACAACTGCTTCCAATCTAATAAGTCAGTCACAGAGATTGAGCAGAAAATTAAGAGAAAAGAAATAAGCCTACAAGAAATGTGGGATTACGTGACAAAACCAAACCTGAGGGTGATAGGGATTCCGGAAGGTGAAGAAGAAAACACTCAAGAGCTGGATAAGCTATTTGAAGAATTAATAGAGGAGAATTTCAGAGGCCTTGCTAAAAATCTAGATATACAGGTACAAGAAGCTCAATGGACCCCAGGGAGATTCAATACAAATAGGAAGACACCACGTCATGAAGTCATCAGATTGACCAAAATATCCACTAAAGAGGCTCTTCTATGAACTGTAAGGCAAAAGAAACAAGTAACATACAAAGGAAAGCCCATCAGAATAACTCCAGACTTCTCAA
>NW_012135525.1:5589612-5591959 GCF_000956105.1 Propithecus coquereli | reverse complement strand
CAGCTGCAACATCAATTCTTCCCTGAGTCTCTAACCCTGCCAGCCATTCCTGTAGGTTTTGGATTTGCTAGCCTGAACAATCTATGTCTCTCTTAATATACACATCCTATTGGATATCTCTTTCTGTGTATACATACACTCTGCTTCTCTGCATAACCCTAATACATTTATCAAAGAGAAATGAATACTTATTTTCACACAAATACCTGTACATAAATATTTACAGGTTGCCTCACATTGGAAACAATCCAGTGTCCTTCAATCAATGAATGAATAAACTACTTATTGTACATTCATACAATGGAATACTACTCAGCAATAAAAATGAATACAGTATCAATTCATATAACACATGTAAGAATCTTAAATTCATTTGTCAAGTAAAAGAAGCCAAATATAAAAGGCTGTACATTAGATTATTCTGTTTGTATGACATTCTTTAAAAAAAAGGCAAAAATATAGAATGTCAAACAAATCAGTTGTTTCCTTGGGTAGGGGGTAGGTAGAAGGGTTGACTACAAAGGGACAGCACGGGAGTTTTGCAGTGATCAAACTGCTCTCCATTATGGCTGTGGTGGTGGTTACACAATTCTATGCATTTGTCAAAACCCACGTATCTGTTTCCCTCAAAGAGTGAGTTTTACTGTATGTAAATATTTTAAAAATAAATCAGGATGTGAGGGGAAATCAAAATGGAATATAAATGTAACAAATTAATGTTTGTTACAAATGAATAATATAACCGCACTGAAAGGAATAAACACTGAGTCTAGTTGATAAATTGTTTCTCACAAGAGTCCAGATTAGCAATTATGAAATCATTGTAAGTGTATACTAGACTTGAAAAAATAAGTAAATATATTGCATAAAGCCGATACCATGGCACCAGCTTTTGAGAAAAGAAAGGCTTTATTGTGAGTTGGCTGACAAGGAGACAGGAAGAACACTCAAATCATTCTCCCTGAGCTGAGGGGCTGGGTCAGGGTTCTATAAGCATAGGGTAATAAGGCATCATCTGATTGGACCTTGCAGTGAGGTGATGCTGGGAGGCAGGATCTGACTGGATCCTGCCATGGGGTGACACCAGGGCTTGATCTGATTGGATCCTGGATCCTGCCATGTGGTGTCCGCTCCTTAATTTCAGTCCCCACTCCTCAATCTGAAAACTTAGGTTCCGCCTGAGGTTGCACACTTGGTTCATCTGGGTACGCTCAAGTTACATGACCTTCAACCTGGGGGTGTATGGTTACTGAAAAACAACTCACAGCTTTGTGACATAAAAGTTGAGCCAGATTGGTCTGGTGAAGTTACACCAGGTTCCAACTTCTGAGACGATAATGGCAAATCAGTAGCAATGAGCACACCTAGTGCCCAGATCTTGCTGTCTAAATATTATTTTACAATAACAGGAATCAGAATTTTTTGGAGAAAAATGATTGATTGCAGGGCTGGGACAAGATGAGTGAAGATTATTATTGTGATGTCAGAAAGTAAAGAAGTGCTAAAAAAAAAAAAGCAACAAACTTGAGGGCGTGTCAAAAAGCCATAGGAACCAACTTGAAAAAGCTCTCCATGGCTAAAACTGGAAAAATTTGTGCAATAAAATAGATAATGATAGCATTGGGTTATAACCCAAAGCATAAATTAAATTAATTATATAAATAAATGAGGGGGAGGGAAAGCTCATTCTCATAGAAGAATTCTAACTAATAAATGTAGAAGGAGTGAGGGAAATAGAAAATCACCATTAGAATACCCCTGTAATTATTGTTTCACTCAAGACTCCCCAACAGATGCTAGACTTAGTGGGCAAACATTTGAGGAGACAGGATATTTTGATAGACCCAAAGTACCTCATCTATGATATTTATTAATTACAAAGGAAATTAGTAATGTCATAATGGAGAAACCCAGAAGATACCACCTTAATCAAGTGATCAAGGGTAATATCACTAGGAATAAAACACATAAATATCATGTACCCCCCAATATAATGCACAGAAAAAGGCATATCACCTGTGTGTTTTCTCACCAAAAATGCCTAATGCCAACCTAATCATGAGAAAATATCAGAAAAACCCCAATTGAGGGAGATTCTACAAGATAATTGATCAATGTTCTTCAAAAGTGTGAAGGTCATGAAAGACAAGAAAGAACTGAGGAACTATAACAGACCAGTGGAGATTAAGGAGACATAACAACTGAATGCAATATGGGGTCTTGGATTAGATTCTGAAATAGGAAAAGGACATCAGTGGAGAATATGAGTAAAGTCTGGAGTTTAGTTAGTAGTAATATACTAGTATTAATTTGTTACTTTTGATAATTGTATTATGGTTATACAAGA
>NW_012135525.1:5587461-5589308 GCF_000956105.1 Propithecus coquereli | reverse complement strand
AAAGGTCTTTTATAGAATTCACAAAGAATTCACATAAAGAATTCACAAAACTCAAATAAAATAGTCAACAACCAAATTTTTAAAATGGGCCAAAGATCTAAACAGACATTTCACCAAGATACATGGATGACAAATAAGCATATAGAAAGGTGCTAAACATCATTAGTTGTCAGAAAAATACATGCTAATACCATAATGAGACACCCTATATGCATGTTAGAATGACTAAAAGAAAACAAACAAAACCGACCATACCAATGTTACCGAATGTTCGTCCCTTGTCCCCTAGGCCACATCAGAAGAATGAGGACAAGTGGTGTGAGGAGGAGGAAAGAGAAATTTATTAATTTGCTGGCAAATGAGGAGGTTGGCAAACTCCCATTTCAAAGTGCCAAATCCTGTTTCTGAGCAGAAGTACGGAGCTTTTAAAGGTTCTGACCAATCCCATCTTTGGCTAAGACAAACTTGTGACCTCTGTGCAGACAATTCCCTTGAGCCATCTCCTGTGTCACAAAGAACACAGGACACTCTCCTGCTCCCCCTGACCATTGGCCTGAGGCAGGGATGTAGGTTTTAGTTCTCGAAAAGGGTAAGGGGGTTTTTGAAGACACCAAAAACATTTCTACCCCTTTTCAGGCCATTTTCTCTGTTACACCAAGTGCTGAGAGTGTTCAGAATCATTGGAACTCTTATACATTGCTGGTAGGAACAGAAAATGGCACAGCCACTATGAAAAACATTGTCAGTTTCTAATAAAATTAAATGTGTGTTTATCATTTGACTCAGCAATCCCATTCCTAGAAACTTACTATGATGGTTAATTTTATGTGTGAACTTGGCTAGGCCATGGTACCCAGACATCTGGTCAAATACCAGCTTAGAGGTTGCTGCACAAGTACCTTTTTAGGCGAGATTAACATTTAAATCAGTAGACTTTGAGTAAAGCAGATCACCCTCCCTAATGTGGATGGACTTCATCCAAACAGTTGAAGGCAAAGAGAAAATTGAAGTCACTGAGGAGGGAATTCTGTCTCCAGACTGCCATTGAATACAAGCTGCAACATCAACTCTTCCTTGGGTCTCTATCCTCCTGGCCTACCCTGTAGATTTTGTGCCTATCAGCCTTTACAATCACGAGGCAATTTCTTAAAGTAAACTTCTCCCCACCCTCCTCCCTATTGTTTTTTTTTTTCCCTCAGGAAAACCCTGACTAATAAGATTTTGGCACTGAGAGTGAGGTACCACCATCACGGTATTCCACAGAACATTGCTTCTGTTCAAAGAACTCACTTCACAACAAATGAAATGCAGTAATAGACCCATACTCATAAATTCACTGGTCTTTCCCTGTGCCCCACTAACCTGCAACAGATGGCTTTTTCAGGGTGGCATTTTGCCCCCAGTTCTTGGTGTGCTCTTGGCCGAAGAATGATCAGATACACCAAAGTGTCAAGTCCAGACTATTATCTTGGAAAAATCACCAGCAGGTCCAATATGACGGAGTAAGCGTAGACAGGAAGCAGTTTCACACGAGCAGCTCTTTATTGTAGAATAAAACAGGTCTCTTTCCAAGAGTGGAGCGAGACCTACTCTTACACACTGACTCACTCTCTCCCTGAATTCTTGGATTGTTTTCTTTTATTAGCCCGGTCTGGGTGAGAACTTTTGAGAGGTATGGGATGTTATCAAATGATCAACAGGTGTCCTCAAAATTCCATCTGGATATACGAGCTCCCTCTCCAAAAGCCCACCTGGGATGGGGGTGTGAATCACATTGCAGATTCAAACTAATGGCATAGATTACTCTAGGTCACTTTCCAAATCCTATCACACCTGGGCTGGGAATT
>NW_012135525.1:5585133-5587411 GCF_000956105.1 Propithecus coquereli | reverse complement strand
TATTGGATGTCCGACAAGGGGGAGGGGAAAGGGGGGGGGGGGAGGAGGGGATGGGTATATGCATACACAAAGAGTGCAATGCGTACCATCCGAGAGATGGACACGCTTGAAACTCGGACTCAGGGGGGAGGGGGGTCAAGGGCAACATACGTAATCTAAACATCTGTACTCCCATAATATGCTGAAAAAAAAAAGAAACAGAATTATAGGTATAAGATCAGTTATCTTGGTAATTACATTAACTGTAAATACATTAACTATAAATGGATTAATTCTTTACATAATCAGATTGCAAGATTAGATTGAAAGCCACAAAACTCAGTTATGTGCTTGCTGCTTTGGGTAAAACATTTTAATTTTAAATTTTAAATCAGAAAAGTCAAAAGTGAAAGCAAGAGCTTGAAGATGTAGAGAGCTACAAGTGTGCTACTTCCACACTCACAATAAATTTTAAAAAGCTGTGCAATTTGGAAGTTCACAACTTTCCTTCAACCTCTCAGAATGCCAAGGTTTCAGGGTAAACACCTAACCTGAAATCTGGGGAGAGAAGAGACTTGGGATCTTGCTGACCTGGGCAGATGCAGCCAGACACTAGTAAGAATGCAGCTAGAAGGGTTGATCAATTGGCAGAGGCCAAGTATGAGCTAGTGAAAGAGTTGGAAACACCTGGGAGCCACAGATCCTGGGAGAGCAGTATCACACTCCTTTGCAAGCTTTTCCTACAAATCCTTTAGGCACTCACAGGGTAGAGTAGGGAGAATCCCGAGAACGTTTTCCACATGGTGTAGGCCTAAAAAGAGCACCTCCTATAGCTCTACCTAGAGCTTTTTCTTCTATTTCCCCTGTGGGACAAAGACTTATTATATTTGGGGGACAGGGAGGAGGTAAGGGCAAATGGCCTTAGTGTGATGGTAAAAACGCCTTGCAGAGGGCAGAAAATATTCTATCCATGTGGGAGGAGCAGGAATATATGCTGGGCCTACAAGTACACTGACAGGACTGGTAAGCATATCTAATGGCCATATTCCCCAAACTCAGGGACACAGTGCCTATATAAGACTGAGATTTAGTCAGGACTTCATAGAATTCCGTCCCTGTCGCTGTCCTCCCACCATCCTAACACACATTTAATAAAAGAAACAGTGGACTACTTCTGAGAAAGATGAAATCTTCAGACTCTTTCTGCAGTACAAAGGGAAGACCTAAAGCTGAGGGTGAAGCAGATAGTGAAACAGATGCACTGACCAGTAAGCCCCCCATCTACACACAAATTATCACTAGAGGAATCTGAAATCTGGGGTGTACTGAGAGTAAACAAAGCAACAATAAACCTCAAACCAAAGCTAACTCCTTTATTAACAGGAACCTCTACACTAAAGGCCTAGCAGAAGGAAAGGTGTGTCCACTTTCTGGCTTAAAACCTACTTAGATCTGTCTCTATTATCCTACACAAGGTATCTGGCTTTAAACAAACAAACAAAAATATTGTGAGTCACATTAAAAGGCACAAGGACATACACCATATGCACACTCCCAAGAGGCAAAGGAATCAACAGAATCAGATGTGGCTATGATCAAGATGTTGGAATTGTCCAGAATTTAAGACAACGTTAATTAGTATGGTAAAGGCTCAATGAAAAAGCTGGATAACTTATAAGATCACATGGATAAGTTTAACCGATATATGGAAATAATAAGAACCAGCATGGAAATGATAGAAATGAAAACATCGTAACAGAGATGAAGTCTGCCTTGTATGCATTCATCAGTAGCCTCAACACAGCCAGAGAAGGAATCAGTAAATTTAAAAGGTATCAGTAGAAATTACTCATGCTGAAACAAAAAATAATAAATGCAGGGGAAAAAACCCACAATAGACCATCAACTGTGAGATAATATCAAATTGTCTATATATGCATCATTGGAGTGCCAAATGAGAAAAAAGAATGGATATAATATTTGAAGAAATAATAGCTGACAATTTTCCAAAATTAATCCTGACAACAAACCAGATTCACTACATACAACTGTACACCTGTAGTCAAAAAAAAAAAAAAAAAAAAATCAGCCAGTTGATACATGCAGATTTAAGTTTTCTGAAACAAACTACCAATACGAGTTAGATTGCAACCAAATTTTCTAACCAGAAGGTACCTGCAAATATATAAAGAAGTCTGGCTACCAATTTCTACCTTTCTATAAAGAGTATACCAAAATAGCATATTGCAAAGAGACTGGATCTGGATCCTGGCTCCATCTTGAGAAATTTACTTATGGA
>NW_012135525.1:5569400-5573519 GCF_000956105.1 Propithecus coquereli | reverse complement strand
TTTGAGTATGATAATAGTCATTAATATTCTGGCCACAGATGCAATTCATTTAGTAAATGCCAGGCTCTTTGAATCGTGAAGTACCTAATGTAATTGCAGTCTGTAGCTAGTATGTGGCGATGGACTCCTGCATGGCCATGTGGATCTTTCAAGCCTCCCTTCAAACATTTATTAGAAACCTCAATGTGTGGCCCTGAAGTAGAGAAGCTTCGGTTTACATCCTCCTTTCCATTCTATTTCTAAAAAACTGCTCAGTTATATTCAGAATCAAAGAGGAAAGAATATTTTTCATCTTGTGCTCCTGGCTGAATGTGAAAATATTCTGGGCTGTTTAGAAGGTTGGTATAAAAAAAGCACAATTTAATCTCTCATATGTATGCAGCAATTGTTATGAAACCGGCAAGGTGGACTGTGTAGGCAATTTGGGTATCACCACAGTATTGTGTTGCTTTTTGCTTTTCCCAGATTTTAGCCTTTTCTTTAATGTTTCTTTAATGTTTAATGTTCTTTAATCTTGTTCATTATATTCATCAAAGAAATGCTTTTCCCATCAAGTGCATTTTCTTTTTTACTTCATTTGCCATTTAGCTTTTGCTAAGTACAACTGGGAGTAGCATTATTGTCTTAGATAATAGAAGAAAAATTAAATGTGTTAAAAAGCTGTCTGGTGCTTTTTCGAGGGGAAGGGGTCAGGCCTGATTGTCATGCACGAGCCTATTGGTTGATTTCTAATGGAGGACACAGGAGTAGGATTCTAGATAAATCCTACTGTAGGTTTTAGGAGCTCATGCAAGCCAAACACTCGCTCCTGCTCAGGCATCCTGCCCTTTGCAATTTGTTAAATTGTATTTCTCATTAGAGACTCACTGATAACACTTGTAAAAAGCCAGAGGAAAGTAGGTTTTGCTGCAGCTTAATTTGAGAAAATTGATTCAGATAAATTTAAGATTGTGTCCATTTTAGAGAAAAATGAAATAACTCATTATGAAAAGAATGGACTGCTTGCTATTACTCTAATAGGAAGCAATTTAATGAGCAAATCTTGAACTGTTGAAGCCAACTTTCTGGGATTTTGCTTGGTGGTTCCTAAAGAAAAAAAATTAACACAGGTTAGGAGGTGAGCAGATGCTGACATAAAAAACTTTGGAAAATACACAATTTTGCAAAAAAAATTAACATAATTGTTAACATTTTGATGTCCGTGCTTCCAGCCTATTTTCTTTGTGTGTATGTATGTGTATTTGGCACCATATTTTATACACTGCTTTGAAAACTGCCTTTTTAAAACCTACTTTTAGATTGTAAGCATTTCTCATTGCTATTAAAAATTTTTCATGAACATAAATTTAATGTATGCATAATGCAACCTTTACTTATGCACTATGATTTAATCAGCCATTCTTTAATACTTGGATGTTAAGTTTATTTTATAATACTCTAATAATCTTGATCCATCGTTGAAGTCCTAAAATATTTCTGAAAAATTCCCTATTTCCACAAGTAAATTAAATGGCAGAGGATGGATTCTGGATCTCCCTGTTTATCATAACTCACTCACTTCGTGAGAAAAGTTAAAATGTTGAATAGAATCATAGGCCTTAAGAACTGGTTATTCTGGGAATGTGCTTTTGTTTGTTTATTTGTTTGTTTGAGACAGGGTCTTGCTCTGTCTCCCAGGCTACAGTGCGGTGGTGTCATCATAGCTCACTGCAACCTACAGATGGGGAAACTAAATCACAGGGAGGTTATTTAGATGGTAGTGGAACAAACTCAGCCATTCTCATACCAGTGCCAAGGTCGTATGAGGTTCCCCTGATAGATCAGAAAAGGAAAGGGGTAAATTAAGAAAGACTTCCTACAGAAGGTTTCTCTGGCCAATAGAAATTGGTGAGAGTGATGGCGTGCCAGGTTTTAGCCTAGACCCCCAGAGATCCTGTGTCTTCTGGTCTCTTGCAGCCCTGCTTCTCGCATGGAAACAAGGCTATGTTGCCCTGTTAGAGGGGTAAGGAAGCACGTGGAGGAGAGCTAAGCCAACTCCCAGAAACAGAGCCCTTGGCTGACCTACCACCTGATTGCATGCGTGAAGGAGCCCAAAAGAGCAATGTCAAGCCTGGCCCCAAACTGCACAGTGAACCTGTAGACTCATGAGAAACAACAAATGGTTGGTGTTTAAGCCACTAAGTTTTGGGACGGTGTATTGCATAACAATTCCTAACTGATACAGAAATTGATGCCTATAACAATATCCTGAAATATGTGGCATTAGCTTTGTGTAAGAGTAGTAAGTAGAAACTAGAAAAATGATGGATTACATAGATAAGGTAGAAAAATGGTCAGGAAATTTTTAGAGGAGGCTAGAAAAATGGCAATCTATGTTATATGGTAATGAAATGGCTAGCAAACTGTTATTTCTGGTACCTTGGAAGGTGGAACAGGTCCCTAATGAACTTCTGGATTTGGCTAAGAAGATCTCTCGGCACAATGTTGAAAGTATCAATTAGTTGCTGCCTGATGAATATAATAAGGTACAGAAAGCAGAAGACGGACAACAAAATAAAAAGAACTGCCAAGTTTGCAAAATATGAAGTTTGTAAAATAAAAAGTTTTCTCATCTCTAGCCTCTTGAGCCAGTATAAAGTCCAATATAGGGTGTGCCAGAAAGACATGGCCTTGGGGTAAAGATGAACATAGAAACAGGGAAGCCAATTATAGAATTTAGGCAAATAAATGTTGATCAACTGAAGAAAAACCATATTTTGTTAGTAGTGAGAAACTAATATGCAAGGAATATAGAAAGCTCTGAGATAGCTGTAAAAATTAGAACATGCATTTACTTCTAAGCCTGCCAACTTCTATTCCTTTTATACCAATAATTGTCACCATTCTCTCCTCCCTATTTGCTCTCCGATTTCTTTGTTGCTTACTCCCTTCTATCTCTCAATGATGCAAGCAATATATTAATATCAATTTAAAAGTACCTGGGAAGGAGGAAGCATTGGAGAAATGAACCCAAAACTCAGCATGAAGTTTCCCCTTGAGGCATCTGCCAACTCCTAGCTGGGCTTACATAAGACAAAATAAGACAAATCTCTGAAGAAACAGGTTGCAGCAACCGTGAGGCTAAGTAGCTGAGCAGAGATTTTTGGCAGTCATCTAGCACTAGGTAGACAGAAGTTGGAGTTCAAGATGGACAAGGTAGAGAAGTTCTGGGAAATGACCTCATGCTTTCAGCTGAGAATCCAGAAAGGGAATTAACTAAGGGTTAGGACTAAGCCATAGCATTAAAGGCCATCCTGAAATAGACGAGGTTCCCATTATCTATTACTGTTTTGTAAACCATCTCAAAACTTAGAGGCTTAAGATAACAATGTAGTATCTTTCATAGTTCTAGGAGTTGACAGGCTCTACCCAGGGTGGGTCAGTATCCTTCATGTACAGCCAGACAGTGTTTGAGACTACAGTTATTTGAAGGCATCTTTGCTCAGTGCCTGGAGCCTGGGCTAAGAGGTTTGGAATAGCTGGGGAGTGATCAAGCACTTATCTCTGTAGGAGTTCTTTCCACATGACTAGTTTGGGCTTCCTCACAGCATGGAAGACTTAGCGTAGCTGGACTTCTCATATGATGACTGGCTTCCTCCAGAGTGGGCATTTCAAAAGACAGGGAATAGAACTGCCAATCTCTTAAGACCTGGGACAAAAATGGCACAGTATCATTTATGCCATATTAGATTGACCAAAGCCATCCTTGAGTCCACTCAGTTGTCAGAGAAGGAGACCTAAATCCCTCAACCCAGTGAGAGGAATGTCAAAGAATTTGAGGTTATTTTTATTATGCCCTAAACTAGCTCTAACAAAGCTTTAAATTCAGCTTCAACTGGATGAAGCTTATCTTCACATGTTTTACTGGTCCATCAGAAAAATTTAATCTTCCAAAGAGAAATATTACTTCATTCAGAGACTGTATAAGTTTTTCATGTACAATGTTTGACAATTCAATGAAAAATTATTAGAAATGTCTAGAAATAGGACTAAATAACCAAAACCAAGAGAAAAGTAAACAACAAAAGACCAGATGTTAGAGTTATTATTTAGGGAATTTAAAATAAGTATCATTAATAT
>NW_012135525.1:5568281-5569350 GCF_000956105.1 Propithecus coquereli | reverse complement strand
CCCGCTAAGTCCGAGTTTCAAATATGTCCATTCTTCGAGTGGTGCGCATTGCACTCTCTGTGTATGCATATACTCGTCCCCTCCTCTCCCCTCCCCGCTGCCCAACATCCAATAGATGTTATTCTTATATGTGCAAAGTCTTTTAAAACTGCAGCTCTCCGAACTGTTTCAATACTATTGAATTGAGGCTTGGAAATGAGTTTTGGTTTTTGTTTTTTATTTTGAAAGTTCTCTAGGTGAGTCAAACACACAGCCAGGTTTGAAAACCTCTCTTCTATGTCATCTTCTCTCACTTATCTGAGAGACATAACTCTCCTTCTGTCTTAGATTAGAGTTGGCTATGAAACATGAATCTAAAGCCCAGGCTCACTTTTGTTCCTTTGAGTTCATCTGGGTGGCTTTCTGGTATGTGTGTTGGCAGTGTATGGGCAGCTGCGCTGATATTTCACTTCTGGTCCTTCTGTCTTGCTACTCTTTCCTGGCACCTACAAATTTAGACATGGCTCTACATTTTAGGCAAGCACATCTATTGAAAGAGCAAATATAGAATATGAAACATCTGATATTTAATTTAAAAGATCATTAAATGAAACTTCAACCTGCCCTTGTGACTTCTAAGTAAATGAGGTCAAATACATCTTTGAATGCCTCTCCACCAACACCTTGGGCATGCCTCTTTTCATTCAGGGTGGACCTTCAGGCAAAGCCATCGGCTGTGGATGAGTTGGGGTAAGTTAATTCTTCCAGTATTGATTTTGATGATTTGCTCATCAGTTTGTTTCTAAGAAAATGTTTTCTTTGAAAATTTACAGTAATTGTGTTCAGATTTTAGTGGTTATGAAAATAACCCAGGGAAGAAATTTTTTAAAAGGGAGATTTTGACCTTCTACCCTAAGATTGTATATAATTAACTTCGAGGAGAGTTCCAAAATCTGTTTTTAAATAAGTACCTTTTCACGATCCTAATGTGGCTGGGTCACTAGAATACCTCTTAAAAATCCTGGGTAAGAAGATGATCTGTGAAAATTTTATGTGTTTATGGCTACTCTGTAGCTGAAAACTAGCTCAG
>NW_012135525.1:5515109-5563986 GCF_000956105.1 Propithecus coquereli | reverse complement strand
AAAAGATGGACAGTTTTGCCTGAAAACTGATATTTACAACAAAATAAGATCAAACAGAAATTCTAAAACTTAAAAATACAACATCAGGTATTATGAATTCAGCAGATTTATTTTTGAAATGAGAATGGATCACTAAACTGAAAAATAGGTTAGTAGAAAATATTCAGATCTAAATACACAGAGAAGAAAAAAACTAAAAATATAGAATGAATATATGAAATACGTGGTTGATAGTTAACATGACTACCAGGTGTAATTGGAGTTCCAGAAAAAGAAGAGATAGAAGGAAACAGAAACAATTCATTTGAAGGAATACTGGCCAGCAATGTTTCAAAAGTTGAAAGACATCAAGCTTACAGTGCCAAGAAGTACTATAAATCCCAAGCAGGATTAATATTATACAAAGAAGACCACATTTAAATACAATATATTCAAACTAATAAAATAAAAATGTGAAGAGAAATATCTTTAAAGTAGCCAGAAAAAAGGACACCCTCCTTCAAACCAATATGATCAACAGTTGGCTTTTCAACAGAAATGTTGAATGCCAGAATTCAACAGGATGATTGATGTCTTGAAAGAGTTGGAAAGAGATAACTGCCAATTTAGAATTCTATATACATGAAGATAGCCTCATAAAATAAAGCAACATAAAGACAGATTTAGAAAAATAAAAAAATGAGAAAATTTGTTTCCGGAAGAGTTTCACTAAAAGAAATACTAAAAGTAATACTTCATGAGAAAAAGGGAAAAAAGACCTTATATAGAAACAAAATATTAGTAATGTATGAAAGACTGAAGATCACCTTGGAGAAGGAATAGAGGGGAAATCTAAATAAAATTTGATGATTAAGAAAAATAATTACAAAATCTTTTTGGTTTAAAAATATAAAGAGGGTTATAATACAAGACAACAATAGCATAGAAGGCAATAGTAAAGAGAGTTGAACTGCTGTTAGATTGCATTGTCTAGGAAGTAGTAAAAGAACTAATGTTAGGGGCTGGGCAGGGTGGCTCATGCCCATAATCCTTGCACTCTGGAAGGCCAAGGCAGGAGAATTGCTTGAGCTCAGGAGTTTGAGATAAGCCTGAACAAGAACAAGACCTCATCTCTTCTAAATATAGAAAAATTAGCGGGGCATTGTAGTGCATGCCTATAGTCCCAGCTACTCGGGAGGCTGAGGCAAGAGGATTGCTTGAGCCCAGGAGTTTGAGAGTTTGAGGTTGCAGTGAGCTATGATGATGCCACTGCACTCTATCCAGGGTGACAGAGTAAGAATCTATCTCAACAAAACAAACAAAACAAAAAACTAATGTTAGCAATAATGTAATAATGTCAGGAATACAGGAATACTGTCCTAAATTAAGATAACCATTAAAACCAGTATTAAGGGAGAAAATAGAAAAATAATTTTAAAAATACTTGATTAATTCAAAAGAAGGTAAGAAAGGATTTAAAAATATATGTGATAAACAGAAAATAAATAATCAGATGGTAGATTTAAACCCAATGTATCAGTAGTTACATTAAATATAAATGAACTAAACACTCCAATTGAAAGGCAAAGATTGTTAAAATGTATACAGAAAAACAAAGTCCAACTATGTGCTCCTTACAAAGTACAAACTTTAAATATAAAGGATGGAGGGCCAGAGTAATAATATGGAAAAGAATATATCATGAAACACTAACCAAACGAAAGCTGATATAACTATTCCAATGGAGACAAAGTAAACTTTAAGGCAATAACATTACTAGAAATAAAAGAGATATTTCATAAGAAGATAGACACACATTATATAAAATAAAACCAACAAATAAAAGAAGAAATTGACAAATTCAAAACCACAGCTGGAGATTTCAACTCAATAGTCTCAGTAATAAATAGAATAAGCAGACAAAAAACAAACAAAAAACCCCAAATGGAAAACAACAAAAATGAATAAGACATAAACAATATGAACACATTAATAAATGTGAACCAATTGGTCTATATAGAACAGTACACTAAAAAGCTATAAAAAAAAAGAAAAGAAAAAAGTATTCTTTTCAAGCACACATGAGATATTTGCCAGAATAGACATATGTGGAGGCATAAAGAAAGTTTTAACAAATTTCAAAAAGGTGAAAATTTAATATTATGTATTCAAACAAGAGTGAAATTAGGCTTGAAATCAAAACAGAAAAATAAAAAGCTGAGAAAATGACATTTAGAAGATTAAGTAGTATGCTTCTAAAAACCCATGGGTCAAAGAAGAAGTCACAGTCTAAAGTAGAAAATATTTTTAACCAAATAACAATGAAAATATAATATAGCAAGATGTGAGGATATACCCAAGGCAAAAAGAAAAAATTCAGCCTTAAATGCATGTCTTAGAAAACAAAACACGCCGAAATTCAATCATCTAAGCAAATATCTCAGGAAGAAAGAGAAGAGCAAGCAAGACTCTAAGGAAGTGAAAAATGAATAAGAAGGAAAAGACTAGACATGAATTCATAATAAACAAATATACAATAGAAAAAATTAGGAAAGTTACACATTGGTTCTTTGGAAAGATTAATAAAATCAATAAGACTTTAGCAAGATTGATCAAGAGAAAATATAAATTATTAATATCAGGAATAAAAAAGGGGATATCAGTACATATCTTATAGACATTTAAAAATAATAAAACTATAAGAAATTTGTGCTGATAAATTTTACGATGTGGATAAAATATACAAATTTCTTGAAAAATTCCTTGATAGAAAGAAATAGAAAATCTGGACACTTCTGAAACCAAAAAAGAAAATTTTACAGCCAGATTGTTTCACAGGTTAATGCTACCAAACATTGAAGAAAATCAGTATTCTTCTTACCCAAACTCTTCTACTAACGCCCAGTACTCTGTTAAATGCTAAGAATACAAAGAAGAATAAGACAAGGTCCTCACTCTCAAAATTCGAATGGGGTGACAGACCTGCAAACAATTAAAAAAATTACAATAAAATGTGCAGGGCACCACTGCAGAGGCACAGTGTTTTGGCTGCACACAGTTCATTTGGTCTTAAAGAATCTAGACAGCTTTGTAGAAAAGGTCCATTTGAGTTGGGTCTCCAGTGTTAGACAGGAGAACATGCCAGGCAGAAGAAAGGAAGAAGAGCTGGCCTTCTAGGAAGGAAAAATAAGAAGAGCAAAAGGCTCATCTTGAGTGAGCGTGGTATGTTAAGGTCAGGGTGGGCAGCCTGGTGTAACAGGCATAGGTACCTGAGGCAGCGGTACTGAGGAAAGGTTGTCGGTGAGCCACTCCTGTCTTATTTCCTTCACTTGTATTCTCTAGACTCCTATAGTTGAGTTCATTGCTTTTTTTCTTTCTTTCTATGCCTGCCTGTTCAAAATAACCTTGGCTAGAGGAATGGGGGGGAGGGAACAATAGAGGGAAGAGTATGGGATGAGGGTGGAGGGATTCTAGGATGTAGAGGGAGGAAAGATAGCTTTACCACTGTCTCAGATATGTGATCCCGCTGCCCCAGTGACAGCAATTGTACTCTAATATTGATCCAAAGTCTCAGCTATCCCCACTCCTATGTGTCCCAGTTTCTGTAACTTGGCTTCTGGTTTTGTTTTTCCTACTGACTTTCTTTTCATGCCAAGTTTTCTGAGAACTAGGGTACACTCTACCAGAGTCAGGGCTAAAATTGACGTGTTATTGGATAGATTGTTGGGATGGCAACATCCAGGCCCCAAAATTGGAATGAAGCGTCTGCGCTTTATCCTGAAGTCACTGCAGGACAATTAGATGTGCTAGGGAGACCAGAGTAATAACCATAACCAATCTGTTTAGCAGACAAAACAAGGTAGCATACAATTATGCTATTATATTGTTGATATAAGCTTCCATGTGGAACAAAATCACAGAGGCAAACAATAAAGCCTTCTGAAGTCAGGGAATGTCTCAAACGGGTGATGTTTTTCATCATGACCATCCAGGAAAGAACAGAGCATAAACAATTCCAAACCATAAAGAAACACAGTTATAAAATCCTGGGGAAAATATTGAGTGGGAAAAATATTGGTTATTCATGTCACTAAGGCTATATTGATAGGAAACCAAACCAGCCAACCAATGCAGTTAGACAACCAGTTGATGCAACGTTAGAAGAAAGCATGAAGTTTGCTGCTTAATTGATTTTGTGATTTGACTGAGATTGACAAAGCATCAAAGAATCTCTTGTCTTCAGAAAACAGGGGTAGGATCGATAGTCATTCAAAGGGGTTAGTTTCAAACAAATGGTTTGAAAGTCCCAAAACTAAGACTAGAAGTAAGGCCAAAGACCTTGAATGTTCTCTGTGATTTTTCCCTTGATTAATTGGCCTCTGGCAGACTTTTGTGTTTTTGTCTGGGGTTATTTTGGATGACATTCCTCTTCTCACATATCAAGACTTTCTATTGGGCTACTGCTGGTTCTTACTAGTATCTCCTCAAATGCTTTCTGTTTGACATCATTTTCTCCTCCTCCCAGAGATGAAAACAACAAGCAGCTGAAAATGTTAAGAGTACTGGGTGTAATTGACATTAGAAAATGCCTGGCCTCTTTTTGACTAGTTGGCACTAGGTTCTGGCCCAAAGTAGTCTGTTTACTGCCTGCAAACATTTTGTTGATCTGAGAAAATTTATTGACCTAAAAAAATAAAATAGGTTTATAGAACCCATTTGTATTTTCTGATAGAGAAATGCTGTGGTAAAGGATTTGGGGCAGTCATTTTGAACATTTTGGCTCTCATTTACAAGTCAAATATTTATTGAAAGCCTACTGTATTTCAGGTGTGATGTGCTTTGTGGGAATGTTTAGGGGAGTGTTTTTTCAAACTGAACATCAAGGTATTCATAGATGTTCCTTTGACAAAATGGTTTAGAGCCAAATGAGCTTGTGACGTAAATGTTCCCCTTTGCATCTGAGTGCATATTAGAATAACAAAGCTTCTGATAAGTCTTGCAGCAAAGAAACCTGCTTAAGTTTTCTTTGCTTAACCCAGTATTTCATTTTCTTAGATTTTTTTTCTGACCATGGAACACCTCCTTGTGGAACATTCTTTATATCTCATGAGATAGTAGGGGGCTCTGGAAAAAGGAAATGGAATTGGCCCTCTCTGCCCTCCCTGTATCTACTGGGGAGTGGAAATGAAAGAACTTTCATGGCACATCATGTTTTAGACAAGTGCTGAACAGAAAATGGTTGTTATGAGGAATCTGGTAATAAAACATGTGTTAATGACAGAAAAGGATTCATGTAAACATTTAGCCAAAGTATTTTTTCCTCTTTCCTTTTCTCCCTCTGTCTCCTTGTTCTAATCTCTATAACTTTTTTGGGGCTTTAGGCACAGAGAAGCAGTAGTTCTTTTTTCTCGAACTCTCGTAAGCCATGCTGCTCCCTTTCTTTCTGCCAGTTTTTTTGTGATTTTTTGATGCTGTTCATACAACCAATGTTAAAATGAGGTTTGGCTTCACATTTTCATTCACCAGATATGATAAAGCATCATAAGTCAAAAGCTGACTAACAAATATTAATAAGACATATTTGGAGAAAGATTCTCAGTGTGGTTGAGGGATGCACAGTTAGGAATCTGTCCCAAATATGAAGAGTGTACTGAGTGTGGGTAGGCCAGAGAATTACCCAAGTAGAACATCATGTTAATCATTCCAAGAGTCAATAAGGTCATTAAATCCTAGGTGATGTAGGTCAAATGGTCTGGTGAGTAGAAGAGCAACTCTACAAGCTTGAAACATACTGAATGGAGAAAATCTTCACTGAAAAGAAGAGCACTGGTAACTTTTAGAATTGGGAAAGAGTGAAGATATTTCTCCGGGAACAAAAGTAGCTCAGTTTAGCTCTTTTTCAACTGTAGACTTCAAAATAAACTCTAGGAAAACACCTGGTTATAAAAATGTCCTGTGAATTTTCAGGTGCCTCCAGGTATAGAGGGTGGTGATCTCCTGTTTCCTAATGGAGTTCAAAGCCAAGTACAGTGGTCCCCCAACCCCTTATCTGCAGTTTCACTTTTCACGGTTTCAGTTACCCATGGTCAACTGCAGTCTGAAAATATTAAACGGAAAATTCCAGAAGAAAGCAATGCATACGTTGTAAATGCTACATCACAACCTCACTTCATCTCATCATGTAGGCATTTTATCATCTCACATCATCACAAGAAGAAGAGTTCAGTACAATAAGATATTTTGAGAGCAAGACCACATCTGCATAACTTTTACTCACAGAATATTGTTATAATTGTTCTGTTATTATTAGTTATTGTTGTTAATCTCTTACTGTGTCTAATTTATAAATAAAACTTTTATCATAGGTATGTATGTATAGGAAAAAACATAGTATATGTAGGATTTGGTACTATCTACAGTTTCAGGCATCCACTGGTGGTCTTGGAACTTATCCTCTGTGGATAAGGCAGGACTACTGCAGGGCTATGCTGAGCAAGCATTTTGAAAATATTAAAAAAAACCCAAAAACACCACTCCAGTAATGAAATGTAGTATTGCTAGTAAATTGATAATATTTCATATTTATCCTCCCATTTGGTTTGGGAATATAATTTTTTTTTTTTTTTTTTGAGATGGAGTGTTGCTCTGTCACCTGGGCTAGAGTGCAGTGGCATAAGCCTAGCTCACAGCAACCTCAAAGTCCTGGGCTCAAGCAATTCTCCTGCCTCAGCCTCCCGAGTAGCTGGGACTACAGGTGCGTGCCACCATGCCCAGCTAATTTTTCTATTTTTAGTAGAGACGGGATCTTGCTTTTGCTCAGGCTGGTCTCAAGCTCCTGACCTCAAGAGATTTTCCCACCTCAGCCTCCCAGAGTGCTAGGATTACAGGCGTGAGCCACCATGCCTGGCCAATATCATAATTTCATTATTAGTTTTTTTTGTTTTGTTTTGTTTTTAATTTTAGAGGCAAGATCTCACTGTGTTGCCCAGGCTAAAGTGCAGTGATGCAATCATAGCTCACTGCAACCTTGAACACCTGGGTTTAAGAGATCCTCCCACCTCAGCCTCCCAAGTAGCTAGGACTACAGGCATAGCATGCACCACCACACCTGGCTTATTTATATTTTTTAAATTTTTTGTAGAGATGGGAATCTCACTATGTTGCCCAGGCGAGTCTCAAACTCCTCGCCTCAAACAATCCTCCTGCCTCAGCCTCCCAAAGTGCTGGGATTACAGGCCTGAACCACTGTGCCTGGCCCTGGTTTGGGAATATAATTAAAGATATGTGTTTCCCCAGAGATTGGTTTTCATTCATTTTTTCATCAAAGGCCCACTGATGGGCACTTCATTAGCATCCCAGCCCTTGAGGGGCATCCATTATAAGAGGGGAGACAGACTGTAAACAGACACTTGGAATACAGTGTGGTAACAGGCACTAGCACACAGTATGATGGGAGCACAGAGAGGGCAGCCATGGAGTCGACCCTAGGTTTGGGAAGGAGAGAGATGGTCTGGGGTATTTAGAAAAGCCTCTCTAGATGAAGGGATGCTCACTCTAGGTTTCCTGGGGGACAGAAGTGAAAGGAAGAGACTAGGAAAGACATTCTGGGTAGAGGGAGCAACATGGACCAAGACGCAGAAGCAGGAAACCTCGCTGTTCTGTAAGGTGGCAGCACAGGAGTAGGCGGGCCTAAGGGCAGGCAGTGCATCCATTTTATAATCCTGCCACAGCAAAGTACCACAAATTTATTATCTTACAATTCAGTAACTCAGAAGTCTGACAGGGGTCTCACTGGACCAAGGTGTGACAGGGCTACATTCCTTTCTGGAGGCCCTGGGGGAGAATCTATTCCCTTGTGTTTTTAGCTCCTAGAGGCAGCCCACGTTTCTTGGCTAGTGGCCCCTCCTTTCATCATCAAAGCCAGCAAGGTAGCACCTTTGTGACCCTGTTTGTGTTGCACATCTCTGTCTCTTACCCAAACTGGGAAAGGTTCTCCACTTTTAATGATTCATGTGATTAGATTGGGCCTACCTGGGTAATCCAGGATAATCTCCCTATTTCAGTGTCTGTACCATTAATCACAGCTGCAAAATCCCTTTTGCCCTGCAAGATAACATAGCCCCAGGTTCTGGGGATTGGGGTGTGGGCATCTTTGGAGGGTCATTATTCAGCCTACTACAGGCAGGGATGGCTCTGACCAGATACGCAAGGACCACATCATGGACGGAAGAGCCTGTGTGCTGGCCATGCTCAGGAGCAAGGTTCAGACTTCTCCTTTCAAGTTTGCATTGACTCCCTTGCCAGTGCTCTGCCATTTGGGGGCTACAGCCACTTTCTGGTCTCCATGGCTCATTGATAAAAAGAGTGATTGAGGACTAATTGCTTTCTATTACTTTCAATGGTGCCCCTGATTCCAGGCAACCTAACCCCTGTACAACTGTAATTAAAAAGCTATTTGTCAGCCGGATGCGGTGGCTCATGCCTGTAATCCTAGCTCTCTGGGAGGCCGAGGTGGGCGGATTGTTTGAGCTCAGGAGTTCAAGACCAGCCTGAGCAAGAGCGAGACTCCGTCTCTACTAAAAATTGAAAGAAATTAATTGGACAACTAAAAATATATAGAAAAAAAAAATTAGCCGGGCATGCTGGTGCATGCCTGTAGTCCCAGCTACTCGGGAGGCTGAGACAGAAGGATTGCTTGAGCCCAGGAGTTTGAGGTTGCTGTGAGCAAGGATGCCACGGCACTCTAGCCCGGGCAAAAGAGTGAGACTCTGTCTCAAAAAAAAAAAAAAAAAAAAAAGCTCACTATTTATCTGAAGGTACACACTAGGATAAAAGGGACTTAGACTTCCTACAAATTCTACCAAGCCTCTGTTTCTGCCAACTATCGCCATCCTTTCTTTTATATTTGATTTTTAGTTAAGTGCACATAAAAAATATATGACAGATTCTACATTGACCTAATTATTTGAACTTTCAAAGATAAAATTGGTCCCAAGTTAGTTCTTTAAATTATCTTATTCTGTAACTTATAGAAGAAATCTTTGAGAAAGTCCAGTATTTCTCAAGCTTTTGTTCTCTTTCCACATTGTTCCCATGTGCCATCTTCCTTAGTAATATCTCTCATTAAAATAAGTGATTCTTAATGGAACATAACCCGCATTTTGACAATAACTAATCTAGTCAATCTCTATAATTTTATGAACTAGGAAACTGACACCCTAACAGGTTAAGCATGACTTGTTCAACGTCACACAGCTTCTTAGCTACTTAGCCCAAAATCTAGGATTTGATCCAGACATCACTTCTGTATATATACTTTTAAGCTTCAGATTTTACATTAATTTAGTTTCAAATTTCATTTTATCTCAGGATTTCCAATGATTCCTTTGTTAAAAGCAAAATCATTTTTGCAATTTAGCCTCTTGGTAATTTTGGCTTGGTCCTACATTTTAGAGGTTTTACTATCTTTGCTGGAAAAGTAACATTTAAGGACAAACATTGACATGCAGTCTCTTTCTATGACCCACATCACCTCTTTTTGACAAGGAGAGATTAGCTTTATTGACTTAGTTCTTTTTTTTTAAAAAATCTTGTTCTCCTTATCTTCTTCTAAGGCTTCCGCCACACCCAGTTCCTCTCTGCTTCTAGTTCTCTTCCCGTTAATAATATCCCACACTCCACACGACCCTTTGTTTCCTCCTGGGTCTAATACCAGCAAAGGGCAGACACAAATAGCTGCAGCAGTGGCTGTTGATTTAGCCATTTGTCCATATTTTTACTTGGGTCTTCTCTGAGTCTTTCCCCCAGATGCTTAACTAATTTCCCTCCTCCTTGCTCTATTTTTTCCTCTCTGAAGAAAATGTACTCGGCTCTATCCACATGGCAGTTTTCCTTCAGCACAGGCAGAGAGTGAGATTCTCAAAAAAGATGGCTATATCGAGCATTTATGTAGCACCTTCCCCCTCAACAATTGAAAACCTTCCGTAGGGGAAGGATTTGCCATCTTGATTACATGGCCAATGAGAGACGGAGGTGGGGAGTAGGAGGAAAATGATACTAGAGGGTGGGAAGAAGATATATTGTCAGTTACACTTTAAAGATGATGCAACTAGAGTACAGATTGGGTCTGTCCAACGATTTCCTCTATCATCTGGGGCCTTAGGGGAGGTCATAATGTTGGAGCATTGATCGGCAGATTGGCTTGCCAAGAAATCAATCCAATCCTCCAGCGAAGATACCTAAAATAGAGAGATCTTCACAGCCACAGATGAGAGCATCTTAAAATTTAGGCAGAGCCAGCTGCTACAGAACACAGCAGGGCACCTTAATGAGAGGCACTGTGTATGGCCACAAGGTCCTGGGTTCAGATCCTATTCTGTTCCTTCCTCCTGAATCTCCATGAGGCTCCATTCTCCCATCTGTGAAGCAGAAATAGACAAATACAACTTTCAGGGTTTTCAGGATTAAGTGATGAAAAAGGCTGTGGCGCATTTGAAAACTGACGGGAAAGATCCAATAGACAGCAAGGGATTTACGATAGAGGACAGAGGGGATAATTTATAAAGCAAGATCCCTCCTGGTAAAAGCAGGGCAGGGGGACCGGTGTGGGAATAAGACTCAGTTGGAAAGAAGGGCCCCTACTCCACAGTGGCAGGAGGCATGGTGGAAGTATGGCTGCATAAATGCATGGGCTGGAAAATGGGGTGGAGGGAAGTTGGAGGATGTCCTCTCAGAACGTCTCTATTTTCTCTGTGAAGTAGGAGTTGATGCCATCTGCCTTGAGTATTGGGCAGTGTGAGACAGTTGGAGGATTGAGGACAATGGAGAAAGTATGGAACCCTCACCTTGAAGAAGAGGAGAGAGAACTGATAAAAACTCAATAGAACTTCTTGGCAGTGTTTTATGTCCTGTTGAGGATGCTGACCATGACACTGACCACATCATGGCAACACTCTGCCCTGTTGCATTTTCCGCAGTGATGCTCAGCAACGTTGGTTGAGAGTTGGATTCGCAGAGAGAGGCCATGTAGATGTGATGAAGGAATAATGGGCAGAGGAATTGAGGAAACTGAAAAGACAATGGTTGAAGTAATAGAATATTGAATGTAAATAGGATAGGGAATGGGGTGAGGGAAGAAGGATGCTGATGTTGTGAGTGTTTGTAAGGGTGATCAAATGAATTCAAAGAGCTGGTTTAATAGAAATAATTCAATGAGCCACCTACAAGGACAAGAGTTGTGAGGTGTCTGAGTTCTTGATTTTGAAGAACTGCTCTGGGTGTTAACAAGGTCCAGGGAAAGGCAATGAAAATACACGACCAACATTTGGAGTGGAGGAGATGATCACTGGAGGTAAAGAATTCAAGGAAGTGTGCAGCCGGGATGCTGCCTATTAATATAGATAATAAAGTCGTGCAGGATATTGATGTTAGGATCTGGGCATGGAGACCAAGATTTGGTAGATAATAGTGACACAGAGGAATCAAGGATGGTAGAACCAAAAGCACGAGTCTCAGTGGAGCTGGGGTTTTTGCAAGAGAGGGCAGGAACAATAGTCTGGAAATGGCAGTGGACCAAGGAGAACGCTACCCCTATCTCTGGACTCCGGGGTATTTGGTTGAGCAAAGTCTCCTTGAGAAAGCTGTATGGAAAGTTATATCTTCAGAAGAGCCAGCATTCTACAAAATATGGACAATAATACCTACACTTTAGAGTTATCAGAATTAAATGAGATGGTGTATGTTGAAATGCCTGCCATATATAAAATGGTGGTTTGATATATTTAAAATTATAATTAGCAATGCACATGATACTGCACTAAGTGCATTTTGTATATTATCTCATTTTTACTCCTAACAGTCTGACAGGGCAGGGGCTATTATTATCTGCATTTATAAATGAAGAAGCTAGGTTTTAAAGGGGTTAAGTAACTTGCATAGGTTTTCTGGCTCAGAAATGGCAAATTAGAGCTCAGGCAGTCTGGGGAAGAGCCCACACTTTTAAACATTGCTATGTACTGATTATTTTTGTTTTGAAACAACTATATCAGATTGCCCATATGAATAAACTCAAGGTATGAATTTATTTTGAAATTATTTAAACTAAGCCTAAATTAAGCCAGGATCCGAGCAAGGCAAATTTAGGGAGTAAATGTGAAAATTCCCCAAAGCAGAGTATTTATGCTATTTTCAGCACAAAAATCCCATTACCCTCATACCCTACGTGTAGGGCTGGGAAGGGGGATTAAAGCCAGTCAATAATGTTATTGAGCAGACTGGTGTCTCAAAGTCAAGTCTACCAGGCTATTTTGGACTATTTGATCTTGACTGATGAGTATAAAATAACAGTGTGAATCAGGGAAGAGATGAAAATGAATTTGGAGTAAATGCAGCTAACAGTAGGTGTAGGTGGAAATAAAAGGAAGTATGTTGGCAGATGAGGAATGATGAGAGGGCTAGTGAGGAAGAGCCGGGGCTGCAGTTGCCTGCGTCTCCTAGATGTGGATCAGAGCAGGATGGTGGAGGGATGTTACATCCCTCATGGGTTTTGCAATGGGAGAACTGTCACTTGCATTGAGCAGTGTCTCTGAGCTATTAGAGTCCAGAATTTCCAAGAACTCCGAGCCCTTCCCTAAGAGGGAAAAGTGGGCAGCAGTAATGGCCGAATCACAAGAAACTTCATTAGGCCTTGGGTGCTTCAAGGACCTCCTGGTCCTCATTTAAAACACACATTAAAATTCTGAGTAAACATGAACATTCACATTCTTTCCTTCTCTGAGGAGCAAAGGTCTCAGGTACCCTGATGTCCTCTATAAAGTCTGACATCTGGAATGTGTTGAGAGGAAATGGTACACAGGGATTCGGGGTAGCATCAGTGACACTCCAGATCATGTCTAAGAGTGGGGTGATGGAGAGCATCACTCTCGTGGTTGGGACCCAACGGGAGGTAATCATGAGAAGGGATTCATTGAATGAATATAATCATTTCCCTTTGCTATTTCTTGTTTTTTCAAGAGGAAGAATTTTTTTTGTTCCAATCCTCAAAGGACTAAAATAGTACCTCAATTGATCCTTAACCCCTTGGGATCCTTTTACTATTTTCCTTGCCAGGTTTTCTGGGACAACAATTGTCCCAGGGGTATGAAGTAAAGGTGCCACCTTTCCAAATTATGGGATCAAATGACCTGCCTGGACCTGTTTATTAGCTAGTGGTACTACTTTGAGAAAAGAAAAGTTTTAAAAGTACATTCAGAGCCAATGAGTTCCTGGGAAATTTTTCTGGAGCACCCAGTGAGAACTTCCAGGCAGCCACATCTTTCTTTCCTTTGTTTCAGAAGGTGCAGTCCCTGAAGTGCCGGGTTCTCAGAATGATTAGGGAAAGACAAAACTCTTCCTTGAGAAGTTTGGTTTGTTTTGACTCTACGTCGATCCCAAGAATGTTAAGAGGTGTGTTTCCATGTAAACCACATAATAAAGAGATGACTATAGTCATCTTGGGGTAGCTAAAACATAAAAATATGTACCTATTGGAAAACCTAGTGCTTCTGTAGCCAATTCTGCCAGGTTTGCAGAGGGGGCCTTTCTGGAAGGCTTTATGCCGATCCTGTCAATTCTGATTAGGATGGCAATTCCTGGCTCTTTCCATCGCGGTCTGTCAGTTTTTCCATTAAAGAGCATGGCTTGTGGAACACACACGTCTGGGGTGTTTCAGGTCCCTCAGAATCTTGCTGATGGCATGCAATTTGATGGCATGCAGCGCACGTCCTGCACATCTTTGCCTAACTTTTCAGTGTGAAATTCCAAGTTTTGTAAGTCTAGTCTTTCCCACACGATCCCGTACAGCTGTTTTCAGATCCAGGAAATCCTTGGACAGAAAGCAGATCTGCTGCTTTCTGGGATGTGAGGACGTAAGAAATTCCTGGCGTATACACTGGACAAGTCTGAATTGTTCCATTTCCTTTCGGAAAAAGTTACAGTCAGCACTGTTGACCAGATGTACCTCTGTTAGCATCCAGAATTACGATTGAGAATAACAACAAAGAAGAGGCTGGTTTTGTCAGGAGGCCTAGATCAGAGTTTGGGCACCTCTGCCGATTTACTGTATGGCCCTGGGTGATCATTTATGTTTCATGGGGGACCGTTTCCCCTTGGGTAAAATGAAATGGTTGCATATGTTAGAATCTAAGCCCCTCCTGGATGCAACAATCCAGAAGATTCCAGAGAAAATGAAAATGTCTTAGGGTTTCACAGCACTACCCCACAGAACCAGTAGATGGCAGACTCGCATTATAGTCTGAAATTGATACCACAGTGTGATTCTGGTCACATTTGTCAAGGTAAGTACACTGTAACGACCATTTTAAAAAATGTTCTTAACCAGCAGGCTCATGGACTCCTAGGCCAGGATTCCCTGTTTCCATTAAACCTGATGCGGACGCCACACTTGTACAGTTGACATCCTTCCGAACTATGCTTTTTGAAAGGCGATATACCCATGGGAGCAAACCATGCATTTCTTTTTTCACTCTCATTAATTCACTCATTCGACGACTATTTGTTGAATGTCCAGTGTGTTCCAGGTCCTGGGATGAGTGCTAAGGATGAAGAGAGAAACCAGAAAGACAGCCCCTGCACTCAGGAAGCTCATGCTCCAGAGGGATCAGACATGCCATTGAACAAGTAGTTGTCATTGTGGTGAAAGTCTACAGAGAAGTATGTATTAGACCCCATAACCTGGATGCTAGAGGAAGGTAACAGGAAGTTCTGGATGTGTGAGAATGAATGAGGGCTGGCTCAGCATATGAGAAGTTAGCTGGGGAGAGAAGTGGTCCAGGCAGAAGAAACAGCACATACAAAGCGGCACAAGGTGAGAGAAGGGAAAGAGCATCGCAGGAGCTAACAGAAGGTGGAAGGACCATGGCATTGAACCAGGCAGAGGGGGGTATGAGATGAGAACAGATCTCATGGGGCTTTCTAGGCCATGAAAAGATGAAAACTGATCTCATAGAATTCTTAATTTCTCTATGATGCTGTTGGCAAGGGTTACTTTATCAGATTAGTTCACTTGGTGGGCAAAGAAGCCTGGGCCAATAGTAAAAAAGAGAACAGGCTCATTTCGACTGAGAAGTTGAAGGACAGGAGAGTTGTGATATCTTTCCTCACCCATCATAAAGGTCATGGCCAACACTTAGAATACAAGGTAGGTTAACAAGACAAAAACATAACAAATTTATATAGTCAAAGTTTTACATTACATGGGCACCTTTGGAAATGAAGGCCCGAAGCTCCAGGGAAAGCTGTCTATTCTTATGGTTGGGTTTGATGAAGAGTGGACGGCAATGTATTAACAGACATGTGATTGTGCAAAAGGGTATGATCTAATGGTAATAGACTGAGGGGGGAGGCCAGCAAGGCCTATCTGCTCAGATTCTTCTTGGCCTCTCTGTGTAGGATTCCTTCCTCCTGTGTATGGGGCAGGACCCCTCTGGAATGAGGGTCTCCAAGGGAGAAGGGAGAAGGGAGAAAAAGATCTTTCTAGGTTTTATATAACAGCTTGTTTTGGGGGAAAGGGGATCTAATTTCTATGACCCACCCTGGAAAAGAGGAATTCTGGTTTCTATGACTCACTTTGGGGGAGAAAAAGGGAAGGGAGGGAGGAGGCTGGGAGAAGGTCAGAGGACCTTGTTTCTCAGGCCCTTCTGATGTCCTTCAGTTCAAAGCACCCAGCATACCAAGGCACCATACTTTGGGGTATTGTGTTCTGTGCCCCAACAAAGTGGAAGAGCAGAACATGGAGATCTGATGATCAATATTAGCTTGGATTAGTTTAGATCAAGAGAATATTCATTGCATTTTGGGGGATAATTAATCCATCCTTCACTGGCCAGCACTCCATATGGCAACAAGTAGCCTGTCAAAGTGACACAACCATCTCTACCATGTCTGCGTGTCATTTGATATATTCTCCTTAACACTAATCATAGCTACCTGTGTGCCACACCCTAAGATTGCCACTTTCTGTGCGTGAATTTGCAACACCGTTCACTAAAACAACCACAGCACTTGGCTGAAGAGGTCTGTGCCACCCCTCGTGTCGCCTACAAGACTCTCCCTCATTATGACTCCATTGTCAATTAAGCAATTGTTTTTCTCTGAAAATATGGGCTCTTTAATAACATGGCTGCTTAGCAAATGACACTGTGAATTAGCTCCCAGAGTGTTTCCACAGAGTAGAGGGAACAAATAACATGCCATTATGGATTTTCTGGCCGTAAAACCAAGACAGGTATTAGATTTTAAAGAATTACAGGCTGAAGACAGGCAATCATTTAGTTTTAAAAGCAAAGTTAAGTCTGTGATCTGCTGGGTGTCTTGGGGTGACCATGAAATTGAAGATAGACAAAGTTATATCTGTGAACTCACATGACTAGTTCACATGTCCGTTCTCCCCAGTTTTGTTTTAAATGCCCAGAGTGGTGAGTATTGTGTACCTAGACATTTGCTCTAAAGCATGCAAAATCCAAAATCAATGACTCTTTTTCTCACTGCCTGTAATGTGGAGCTAAGCTCATTTACATAATGTGTTTCTGTGTGTGAGAAATCAGAGATGCTTCAGGGCTACTGGGAATTTTTCATTTAGCTTGTAGTGATGTACTTAGACCACCCACAAAAAAAAAAATATCAAGAGCTATTTATTTTCAGGGCCTGGCTGCAGTTTGGCAGAATACAGTGGCCAGCCATTTATTTTTACCATCTCCTTGCTCCATCTAACCATACATCTAATGGTGGGTTACTATAAATATAAACATAATGAGGATCTATTTGGGGATGTGAGGCCAGAGTCTTAGACAGTTTTATTAGTATTCATAAATATTTATGTTCCAGATGTAATCATACTCTTGCAGTTTTGTACATACTCACACATAAAATTCATGAGACAACTTATCAACTCAGCCATGCCCCTAACCCTAGGCAGCAAAATAAATTAGAGATGATAAAAATAAGGACCTGTTAGTAGGTTGGCCAGATTGCTTCAAATAGAACCCATTTTAACTAGAACCGTAGTGCTTAGGGTTAGCCTGACCCATTGGTGGGTCACAATGCTCCTTCCCTCACCCTGACTCTTCATACCTTCCTGGCCTAAAATACACAGCTTTAGAGATGATCATGGGTGGGACCATCAGTAACGAAATTGCTTTTCCTCTGGAAGAGACCTGAGAGACGACTTTCCCATGCATGACACGTAACCATGTAAGCACAGGCTTCCCAAGACGTATGCACAATTCTCAGCACATTAATTAAACTCCACTCTCTTTCTTCTCCACTCAAAAAATACAATTGTATCCACTTTGATTTATATAAAAAGTGAACCATTATCAAACCAACACATAAAGTAGTAGTAGTAAAAAAAAAAAAATCTCTGATCTATCCCATGTTGTTAAACTCAGGTCATGGTCTCTGTGAGCTCCAAGGGAAGATTTCAGAAAGGAGCGTAAAGAGCATCTCTGACTATCTGAGGAATAATGAACTTCATAGTAGTTATTGATGTTATTGTCACTGGAATGCTGAAGGGAAGGGAAAGAAGCAGTAGAAATGGAAATCACAGCTCTTTCCCAACAGAACTGTGATCACCGGGTCAATGGAGTTTCCTCTGCATGCGTCCAGATGTCCCAGGCTGGACAAAATGGGAGCACATGTATTGGCTAGATGACTTCGAAAGGTTGGATATAGGAGGGACCAAGGAGAGCCATTTTCTACATCTTGTTCCACTGGGGCTGACAATGTTAGAGCTAGGAAGGATTTATTTTAAGACATCTCCCTCAGTTTCTAGGTAATTGAACCAAACCCAGAAAGGCTGAAGGTCACACAGGAGCTGTGACATAGACCTGCCAGAGCAGTGACCTGAACTCACCTCTAATTATCAGTGAGGTCCAATTTCTTCTACACTGCATATTAAAGCAAGGTGAATAAAGAAATGACAATCTAGTTCCATGTCCAGAAATTCCTTAGCTTGCTGAAATGGATACTTTCAGGAAAGTTAATTCCCGTGAAAAGCAACAGTAAAATGCTATCCTCTGACTACCTTTGGCTAAAAGATGTAATGGACATCTAGCCCTTGGTGTGACCTGTCGGATGGAATCTTTTCTCCATGGTCTAGAATCTGTTCTCTTTGTCCATCTGATTCATACACACATAATTCCAGACCCCATATGCCTATTGGAATTCCCTACCATGCCTGATCTCCTTCTTCTTTTGGGTAAAATAAATAGATGCTTCCTTGCAATATATATATCTATTTTTTTCTTTTGTCCGTCAAGGCCAGATGACTTTTTCCCAGCGAATCTCTAGCTGTCTAATCTGTTGAACCTATCCAAGTCATCATGGTGAGGGGGCTCTAACAGGCACTGCCAGAGGTGTCCTTCCCTACATAGTCATCACACTCTGTCTGTCTGTCCAGCAGCATAATGGAATAGAGGAATTGGAAGATAGAACTTGAGTCTTGGCTGTTTGACCTTGGCTTTGAGCTTTAAGATCCTCATTATAAAACATGGGTTTAAATCCCCACTGTCCAAGCCTCACAGAGTGGTGCAGTCCAGACATGGAAGGGTATGTGAAAGTGCTTAATAAAACACTTTGGAAATTCAGTGCATTGTTAGCAGCCCCAAGAGCGATGCTGTGGTAAGAATCTAAAGCCAGGCATGGAGAACTCTGAAACATTCTTAAGATCTATGCCCTGGTGACTCTCTGTTCAACCAGTGTGTAGAACCAGTTGTCCCTCTAGGTTTTCTCACTAAGACAATTGCCATCTTCATGGAGAAACACAATTTTACACCGTTTTTAATGCATCACAGCCGGCCTCTTCCCACTGCTGTTATTTACCCAGAAGCAGAAAATAGTTCAGGAGAGAACCAACCTTTTCTTGTTATTAGGCAACTATGTAAGGTTGTCCTTATAGTATTTTTCCAGAAGATGGAAAATATTAACTATCTTGCTAATTCTTTGACAGGAACCTCATCCAGTATCCCCACTTTTTCACCTACCATGGGCTCTGAGCAATAGAAAAATGTTTTCTTCCCGTTGCCTTTTGAGCCAAGAGCACCAAAATTTGGTGCCTGCATTTTCTGGATGCATTTCCTCTGAAACAAATCTTTGTAGTAAATCTCTTTTGAACCTGGCATATCCTTTTCTTTTCACATACTTACCCTATAAATTCCCATCTTTGCTTTCTCACCCCTCTGACACCCTGACAGATGGTATAATTTACACAGTGAATTAAAGCTTCTCTGCCCTTTCCCTCCAGAAGATTCTTGGAAGATGCCTTCCAAGAATAGGCCAGGGACCTCTCCTTTCTCACCCATGACATTTATGGCGGGAGCTCCATCAACCAATCTTGTGTGCCTCCTTCCATACCCAGTATATGCTTGAGAATCTTGGAGTACAAATTAGATCAAGTGTCGATCACTTGGCAAATCATTTGAGCTACTGATTTGGTCTGTGCAGAAGCCTTGGGAAATAGGCATTCCAGGCAATTGAAAGGATTTAAAAAGTATTAAAATTTTAGGTAAATGGGAGCTTGTGCATGTCCAGTAAATGTTATATGGGACCTGGTTAAGTTCAAGTTGTAGCCCAGCAAGTTGCTGAAGGTATCCCACAGATTCTGCTACCTTTAACCAGTATTCTTCTGAGACTTAAGATGAGTGTTCTCCTGAGTTATTTGAACAAATATGATTTTTAAATTTGTTTGCCCTGTCAAAAAATTAGTTGAATAGCTAAACACATTTTACAGTAAGGACTTTTCCACAGAACCGGTGAAATTAAGTTTCAGATATTATGATATTTCACTCATAAATATTTTAGGGTCCATCTCCTAACTATGAATACAATATCATTATTATAGCCAAGGAACTTAACATTGATATAATTTTTAAACGGATTTTTGAGATACAATTCATGTACAGTGAAATACAAAGACTGTAAGTGAACAGGTCAATCAGCTTTAACCAATGCACATACTTGGGTTATCCATGCCCCTGTCAAGACAGAGGGCATTTCCATCATCCTAGAAGATCCCCTCATGCTCCTTTCCAGTCAATTCTTCTGCCTTGAGCTCTGGGTTCACTAGCTCTAGAAGAAGCCAACTGTGATGCCATAAAGATACTCAAGCAGCCCTGGGGAGGGACCCAAATGCAGAAGAATCAACTCTTTAATACCAAATGGGCAGCCATGTGGCATTTTGGAAGTCGATAATTCCATCCCCAGGCAAGCCTTCGGATGATTATAGTCCTAGCTGACATCTGATTGCAACCTCACAAGAGAATAAGAAACAAAGACTTTCAATCCCTCTTCTGTTCTCCTTATGGATGTTATATCAAAACATTCTTCTAATTTGTACTCCAAGATTCTCAAGCATATACTGGGTGTGGAAGGAGGCACACAAGATTGGTTGATGGAGCTCCCGCCATAAATGTCATGGGTGAGAAAGGAGAGGTCCCTGGCCTATTCTTGGAAGGCATCACATGGAGGGAAAGGGCAGAGAAGCTTTAATTCACTGTGTAATTGTCCCCAGGGAACAATGGCAATGCCTAGAGATAATTTCAACAGCAATGACCGGGAGGGGTACTATTGGCATCTACTGTGTAGAGGCCAAGGATTCTATTAAACATCTGACAATGCATAGGACAGCTCCCACAACAAAAAACTAAGTGGTTCAAAATGCCAATAGTGCTGAGGTTCTATATGTATTCTGTTCTATAAGTATTGTCTAAGTCACCTTTTAATATGTAAAAGTAAGTACTCATATCCAGACTGCAATAGGGGTTTGGTAAGTGATGCCTGAACATAGATAGCCCTTGAGTAACACAAGCAACTGTATTACTGGTAAGGGTAGCAGAATCAGATTTCAAGAGCAAATTAACAATATCAGAGTTATGGGGAGAACTGAATTTCACAAAGAATGATCTAGAAAGGGTATGTTTCTTTCCTTCTTTCTTTCTTTCTTTCCTTCTTTCTTTCTTGCTGCTTTCAGTAGGCATTTCAAGGTATTGGATACAGAAGGAGAAGAATGGCCCAGGGACTCCAGCAAAAGATGCTTCTGTCCTTGGCTTTCGAAGTCTTTGTTTCCTTCACCTGGCTTGGACTAATAATCCTTACCTTGTCGGTTATAGAGCACAGACTCTATTCCTGAAGAGTGGCCACCCCTACTCTGTTTAGGGACCCTGCTTCAGCAGGCTGGGCCATCAGCTGCCCCCACAGCCCAGAGCAAGTGAGATCACACAAGCTGTGGTGGCAAAGATTACACCAGCCCTTTGCATTTGGCCTGGAATCCCATGGGGCATTCAATCCCCTCTCTTGTGGTGCCTTTGTGGGCCTTTCCCTGACAAATGAGTGCTTGTTCTTCCTCCAAGTTTACAGGGTGTCAGAAGCCAAGACTGAGCCCTCGTTTGCATTTCTGGGGCCCACTGGCATGGCCTCAAGAATCCTGCAGCTGCAGCATGAATGGGGCCATTTGATGGCTTAGCTGAGGGCTTAAGTGGAGTTGGATGGCACAGAATCCTCCTATTAAACAGCACAGTCAAATCTTCAACCAGACTCAAACTAATGTTCTTTGGAAAAATCACTTGCTTGTCTGAGTTCCCCACCTTGCGACTCTTTGCTAAGAGAGAGTGCAGAGGATCTGGATTCTGCACCCACGGCACTGGCCTTGGCACACCGTGCTCAGTAAATATTGATTAAACCCAACAATGGAAGCCAAAGTGCCAAAATGAAGTCTTATTGGTACTGTAGGGGAGGAAAATAAAATCTTTTTCCTCAACTCCTCTTACATCCACTTGCTGGGGCTCTGCAAATTAGACTGACAAAAGACAGATTAACAAGAGGAAAACAAACAGAAATGTATCAGCCTGTTCATTAGCCCATGCCTGTGGGATTACTCAGCAATGAGTAACTCAAAGAGGTGGTTAGAATTTGGACTTATATAGCATCTTGACAAAAGAACAATGGATTTGTAGAGAAGTGACAAGACAAAGGAAAAGGACTTTGAGCTTCCAGGTCAGGCAAATTGTGGGAAGGTAAATATATGGGGAAAGTAATGGATGATAAGGGTTGCTTTCAGCAAGATCTGTCTTGGGGCTGATAAGGGCCTAGAGTTGTCTCCAGTGATTAATTTCTGTCCTTTCTGGTAGAGAGGGGAGGGGGAACACCTTTACAATTTATGCCCTGCTTTTAGGTAGACAACGTTTCTCCTATCTGCTTCTTCTCAATGGCTTTCAGCTCAACATAACCTTTATGCTAAAGTGGCATATTTTGGGGTGGCACAGTTATGTTTTTCTTTGTCCCCACCCTGTTCCTTTTGCCCTTATCTTTTGCCTGATCTTTATAGAGCAGTATTCCCTGAAAAGATTAATTTTAGATAAGAGCAATAATATATGTTTCCTTATAGTCAAAGAAAGCCCAGCCTTAACACCAGGCACATTGTTCCCACACCCCCAAGCTTATTTCCGTATGGTCAACAAACTGGTCACTTTTAAAATGCATGTCTGAATGTGTTCTACCATCAGGGAAACCCCAAAAGGCTCCTTAGACAGGTTCTAGAGTCCTCCACCACTGGCCCCTGTAACCCTCTAGCCTCAAAATTCATCACTTCTCCTCTCTAACTCTACATTCTGATCTCTGAACTTTTTCCATTCACTGAACCCGCTTTGCTCTCTCTTGCCACCAAGCTTTTCCACATTCTGTTTCCTGTAACACTCTTCCTGCCTTTCTTTGCGGGGCAGTCTCCCACTCAGGCTGCATTTAGCTTAGGCCAGTTCTCAAAATTTGCTGCACGTTAGAATTACCTGGGAGAGCTTTTCATACCTTATGTCAATTAAAAAAAGAATCTCTGGGAGTGGAGTCAAGGCATGGGGATGTTTTCAAAACTCCCCAGATGATTCTAACGTGCAGGCAAGTTTGAGGACCAGTGTGTAAGTATCACCCGATAACCTTGATGCAGATTCTGACTCAGTACCTCTGGGGTGAGACTGGAAACCTGCATTTGTATTATAATAAGCTTCCAGGTGAGGCCCATGCTGTGACACTGCTGGTATGCAGACCATATTTGGAGTAGCGAAGGCTTTGGTTCCTCTAAGACAGTGGTTCTCCAAATGTGGTTTTCAGACGCGCAGCGTCAGTATTGCCTGGGAACGTGTTAGAAATGCAAATTCTCAGGCCTCAACCCGTATCTATTGAATTAGAAATTCTAGAGAGAGGGCCAGAAGACTCTGTTTTAATAAGTCCTCTAGGCAAACTCATGTTTCAGAACTGCTGCTCCAGGAAGTGTTCCTGGGACCCCAAGACTGAGTTGATTTCTCTCTCTCTAGTCTCGTCGGCTTTTCACAGCTTTTTGTGCTTCCCTCTGCTGCAGCACGTTTGCTACACACTGGTTGTCTGCTCACTGGCCTATGTCCCAAACTCTGTGACTGTTGGGCCCACGGGATCATCATGACCTAGCACAGTGTCTGGCATCTAATAAGCACTCAGTAAATATTTATTGAATGTATTAAAGAAGGGCAGAGGGTGAAGCTACACCTTATTGTGTCATTCTTTCCAGGTAATTTCCTCCGTGGCAAGCATGGAGAAAGAAGAGAAAAAGAACAAGGACATAAAATACCATCAAGGTCACCAGATGCCTGAACTCTGTCCCAATAAGTGGCCCTTAGAGGGCAGGGTCCAGGTTTCCATGATTCTTCTCTCTAGCAAAGCTACAAATGGCAGTTTAATAAAATGCCTTTCTATAAGGAGGCCGAGCCCAGCACGAATAAATTGGGGGAGTAACCGTTGTTTTCTGCAGAATTACCTAGCAATATTTTCTTCCTTTTCATGCTGAAACACAAAGAAAAAAGAGAGCAATTCAGATTCCCTTCACATTCTACTCTCCCAGGTTTTTTCCTTTACCTGACAGTGTTGTCAATGGTAACGTCTCCATTTCTTCCAGGGCCAGAGGTGAAGGTGTGCCGATTGCTAGGGCCCATAAACACCATTTTTTTAGCAGTAAGATAAAGGGAGAGAGACTCTTGCCACCCCTCAGACACAGCTATCAGCAGACTTTAGGGAGTATCCCTGGCAAATCCATATTGGTTGTATAATTCCGTTAGAAGATGTAAAACTGCTTCTGCTCTACCAGGAGAGGAGCATAGTGGGCAACCACAATTCTCCCCGTAGGAACCACAGAATTCTGAGAAGGAGAGTGGTTCTCAGTCCTAGTTGCATATTAAAACCTAGATATCTACGGAGATTTCTAATAAAAGCAATTCCCTGCCCAATCCTACACCAATGACATCAGACTCTCTGAGAATTGAGCCTGGGCACCTGCATTTTTAAAGTACCCCAGGTGATTCTAATATGCAGCTTGCGAACCACTGGCATAGTGTTAAGACCAGGTGGGGCTTAGAAATCGTTGGATCCAGTTCCACACAGTGGTTAAAGCAAGTAAACTGGATCTCTGTAGACAGAATAACATGGAATCAGCAAAACATCACAATGTGGAGTGGAAAAAAACCAAGTTGCAGAAAAGAAGTGTAGAATGATACAAATGATAAAATGCATGCCCCCAAATTACACGTTTAAACAATTATGTTGTTTAAATACAGGTATACATCTAAAAGTGGATTATTAAAAGGAAGTGAGTTCAAGTCTTACAAATCTGTGGCAGGGGGAAGGGAGCAAAGGGTGCCCATGTTATTGTGTTGTGCTTTACTTCATTTACTTGTTTAAAAACAAGACTTGAAACATTGCACAGTAACAATGGTCTCTTCTGACTGGAGGGCATGCACATATTTATTTATTTATTTTGTGCTTTTCTATTTTTAAGAATTTCTTCAAAGCGAACATAATTAATTTTAAAAATAAAGATCTAGCAGCCAGGGTTTTCTAAATGAGAATGATGAGGTCCGGAAGCATTAGTGACATAGTAACCACGTGAGGGGCAGGGCCCGGGGCTATGGACTCCCACCTCAAGGCTCAGCCCTTAAACTCTGCTGAGTCACAGATGCCCTTCCTGGACAGCCCTGTGCCTTCTCAGCATCCTGTAACCTCTCCTGCCTGAGGTCCACAGCTCCCTCACTCGGGGCTCTCAGCTCTGCGACTGCAGGCGGCTTGCTCCGCCTTGGCGCTCTGGCAGCGCGGTGGTGACACAGCGCGGTGCGTTCCTGCAGGCAGGTGCAGACCCCGTGCACGTGGCGTGACCCGGGCGTGCTCCTGCACTTGTCACTGTAGAGCAAGCGCTCAGGTGGGCGTTCCGGCGCGGGAAGCTTGCAGGGAAGGCAATCAGTCCGTTTGTATCGAAGTTCAAAAGCCCCCTCCGAAGCCAGCGATTCAGACACAAAGCGGGCTGAATGTGCTTTGCTGCAGAGCTGCAGAGCGTGCAGCTGGGTTATTGACTGGGACGGAGAAGGGCGTTGAAATGAAATGGGGAGACTGAAGAGATCTGCTCTTTTGATTCGGTCTCTTTTCAAGATTTTGCAGGCTCCACATGGCTTTGGTCCAAAGTGGAAAAATCTCCCTGTGATCCTAGCTAAAATTTTGGGGAGTCAACTACGTAAATCATTTTCTTTTCAATACAAAGCAAGCACGTGCTGTTTTTTCCCCCTGCCATGTTCTGATGTGGCTGGCTCACCTGTCACTGAGCTGTCTGAATGAGCTGGGTCTTTTCTCCTTCCTAGTCAGCCGAGGTGTGAAAGGAAGCCAGGGCAGGCGAGCAGTGCAGGAGCCATGCTCATGGAGTAGAAGTACAGTTCCGAATTATGCCAGGCAATCAGAGGCTTTAATGGATGAGTAACTGTCAAAGCACAGCAGGGTGTTTGGTAACCTGTAAGGTTGCTTATTGAGAGTAGAAATCACGAGGTGAAAAAAGAGACAAGGATGGATGAGCTTGTGTTTCTTACCTCTTCTTGCCTTTGAAAAATTCGACAATGCTGCCAAGTACCCCCTGGGGAGGGTGCTCTTGGGGGCCTAACAGGAGTCTGGTTTGAAGAAAGAGGAGAGCGCCATAATTCACGAATAAAAAGCAGAAATTGGGGGTGGGGCTGCACATTTAAGGTAGGAATGCAAAGCAAGGGAGTCCCACTGAGGGCAAAGGGGGGAAGAAGCCCCATTCTCTAACATCTCCAGAGGGGGAGCTGGAGGCAGCAAGATGAGATAGGATCCCCCCAGGGTCTTCAAGCAGAAAACAGGAAAACTGAAGAATTTGCTTCACCGTTGAGTCAGTCTCACCCAGGATTTTGCCAGCTCCAGAAATTGAGATCAAGTGGTGTTCTAGGCGTCAGATCATTTTATTGCTGGATTGCAGTAGGAGGAATTTTCCTTAATGCCTGGAATCAGGAGGGCATTGACTCTTTCTAATGCAAGGACACCAAATAGAGCTCAGTTTGCTTGCCAACTCCAGTCGAATGGTAGTGGCTGGCTGGAACACTCAGAATGGGTTGTAAGGCCAGAGCCAGGCTCTGGGGGCACAGTGCTTGATGGATTAGTGATGTCTGTCTTGAATGTGGATGGGTAAAGGCAGAATTTGCACCTCCTATTTGTAATCTCTGCCTTGGGGTGATTTTCCTTTTGTAGGTGCATCATTACCACTGACATTCATATAATAATCTATATGTTAGACTCCAAGTCTTTTAGACTTTTCTGCCAAGGAGCTTTTAACCTAAAAGGTTAAAAGGCAGGGCAAAACAGGTCAGCAATATTTTTTTTTCTAGGTCCTATGAAATCAGCCAAGTTGACAATTCAGGTGGCCTTGAAATACTTTTCCACTGGCTTGCTTTGGTTACCAAAATGCCTACAGAACTTATGCCAGAGAGAACAGATCTTTATTTTTAGGTTTATCTTCCCCAAATTAAACAATCAGAAATTTGCAATTATATGGCAAAAATAAATGTTCAGTGACTAAGTCTCCTTTCAAGGGCCTGATGTAAGTAGCTTTGAGCATAAATCCAAATGATGAATAAGGAAGAGTAGCTTGGAGCAGAAATCTGCCGCCAATGTCTTGCTGCTTGTGGGAGGAAGGATAAGCTCAGAAAGGATGACTCAGGCCTTGCATCCAGATAAAGAGCTGAGCGGAGGGACAGGAGAGGAATTGTGGAGAGAGAAGAGAGAGGAAAGAATGCGGGAAGGACTCAAATCCTTGTTGCAGACAGCCCCAGCTCAACAAAAATGTGAAATACTCAAGTTTGTCTTTAGAGCCTGTATAGACTGAATAATGTCCCCCCACAAAGACATCTAAGTACTAACCCTTGGTGCCTAATCCCTGGTCCCTGTACACCATAAAAGGGACTTTTCCGATGTGACTAAGATTCCTGAGAAGGTATAAATATCCCAGATCATTTGAGTGGGCCCAGTGTGATCATAGTGGTCCTTATACAAGAAAGGCAGGAAAGTCACAGTCAGTGAAGGAGATGTAGTAACGGAAGCAGGGTCAGAGTGACATAGGGCCATGAACCAATGAATGCAGGCTGCCTCCAGAAGCTGGAAACAGCAAGGGCAGATTCTCCCCAAGAGCCTCCAGAAGGTACACAGTCCTGCAGACCCGTTGCAGACTTCTGACCTCCAGAACTGCGAGATAATTAGTTTGTGTGGCTTTAAGTCACTAGGATTGTGGCGATTTGTTATAGCAGCAGCAGAAAATGAAGATAGAGCCCTTCTCTGACTTAGGAAGCATCTCCTCCCTCCCCACAGCATTTAGGCTTCTGGCAGCCTCACTCCTATAAACACCTGTTCTTAGCAAAAAAGGCTCTGCTATGTGTTTAGAATGACTTTTAGTCACACATTTCAATTGCCTGAGCAGTTGACGAATGGTGAATTTTGTCCATGTTAAAGGAATTTTCAAGCACAAGGGCCTGTTTCTGATCTTTCTATGCATAAGCCTGCCAGTTTAGCGTCAGGGGAATGTCTAATATCTTTAAGAATCTTTAAGTGGGGAATTCCTAAAGTCTCAGGCTGTGAGATATGTTTGCTGTGATAAGGTGTCATAGATCTGCAATTTTAAATAATTTCTAATTGCTTTGTGTCAGTTAAGGTACTGTAAGACCTGTTTTTCTATCAGCCTTCCATCTGTTACATTGAGGGAAAGAATTACTTCAGTTAGGCGTATGCACTAAAAACATCTCTATCTTTTGAAGCTAGTTAAGGTGACATGTGTTGAATACTTCTTTCAGAGAACTGGTCTGTAGGTCCCATGAGGCCAGGACCAGGCCCCTTTTGTAACCATCAGTGAGTTCCAGTAACTAGCAGACTGCCTGGCACAGAGTAGACCTTCAAGCAGTAAATCTCAGCTGAATAGATGAATGGACTAAAGAATAAATAATCTTTGATGGTGACTGTTTACTACATGAATTTCCCAAGGAAAATGACACATGTAGAAAATACTAGAGGCTATTGCTAATTTCTGTAAGAAATATAGTGGTCTTTGAGATGAAAGAAAAAAAAGATTTCTCTGCATGGGATCCTTGGTGTATTAATAATTACGGGAGATTTTAATGTTCTTCTTTATACTTGTCTGTGTTTTAAAATTTTGTATATTCAATATGATTTACATTTATAATCAGAAAAAGTAATTTTTTCAAAAGTGGAGTATAGTGAGATGGCTGGTTAGATGACTTTCCTTGGGCATGGCTTTAGCTGTCAGAGGGAGGCATTAAGCTCATGAATAGAGTTCATTATTGATCCCCAGTGTTCTTACAGGAAAGAGACATGGAAATAGGGTTTAGGATTATGATAAGAAGCAGTGACTTTTAGCCAGACCTTGAGTCTGTCCCTTACTAGGTGTTTGGCTATAAACAAGTTACTTAGCTTCTCTTAACTCTGATGTTCTGTCTGTAAAATGGAGTAAACAACCTTACAGGACTATGTGGGGCTGAAGTGAGATACAGGTTGTAAAGCATTTAGCCCCAGGCCTGGCACATGGTAAGTACTCAATACATGTCAGCTCCTATTATTTTTACTATGAAAAAATTGAACGTTCTTGGCCTTGATGCTGACATTTCCTACTGATATGCAAACTGATTTTTCAGTGCACACAAGTGGAGGGCACTGGGAATCTCTGGATTTTTTCCTAGCAATAATTAGAAATGACAGAGTGATTAGGTGGCTAGAGGACATAATTAACCTCTCTGGCTCTCAGTGCTCTCCTCTGAAAAAGGAGGGGATGGAATTAGAAGACCTTTAAGGTTCCTCCCTGCTCTAAGATGCTACATGTGTAAGATTTATTTTTGCATTAGAAAACTTCATTTGAAGGATAATGAGTTTCTAAAAATTCCATTTATTTATTTATTTAGTGTGTGTGTGTGACCTGCCATTCATCTATTCTCTCCTTCAGTCTATTGTCCCAGGTGAATATCTGGGAAGATAAGAAAGATCCTGGTATCTGGCCAATTGTCTTTGCACTCCATATACAAGGCTGGAGGTAGATTCTAATTTTGTTGTTGTTGTTCAGGGAAATGAAATTATATTTGTCTTGGAAATGGACTGGAGGATGAGGAGGGCTAAGGTTTTACAAACCTATATATTGTTAGAGAATGAGAGTCAACCATTTCAAGGTGAGCAGTGGCTAATTTTTCAATGGAGAAATTTAAGATTGTACCTGACTAAAATGAAAAGGAACTTTTTGTTGTGTAGATGACTGCCCCATGGCTGCCCAGAGCCACCAATTATGGTGCCACCTCCTCTACCTTCTCACTCTGTCCCTTTGCCTCCTCCAGAAAACTTATCTGCCTGATGTTTCATCCCCCCAGGGCCTTGCTTCTAGTTGCTATGGCAACAGCTAGCTAATCCAAGCTTAATATGCCCTCCCTGCCTTCTCAAACAAGGGAGACTTCAGGAGACAATTTCTTCCTGGAAGTGAAATGACACTAATGGGGGAATCTCAAACTAAGATTTAAGACTGATACTTTGAAACAGGCAGCCTGTGGTTCCTCTCAAATTACAACATGGAAGCAGTCTTCCTATAGAGCCAACCTGGTGCCTTGTTGTTCTTGTTCTTTCCTTTGCTAAATATCTATGTCCTGTCTACTGTGATCATGGTGACAAGCTGGCTGTGGTCTGTCCCAGAGAGAACTGCTGAGTGCTATGATTACACAGGTGATATTCAAATTCAATCAGCCAGCACCTTTTCCTGGACTCTCAATAATTCAGGAAGAAATGACACGGAGTAAACAACAACGACAAAAACAACCTTTGACAACTTCTTATCCTGTGTCTGATTGACTTCTTTTACACCCAAGGGACGTATTGTCAAACCATCAATCCCCCAGAGCAATGCTGTCTTGGAGATGCAAATTCTGAAGAGAAAACACCATAGCATTAAGGAGGAAGAGAGCTCTGGATGTGGAATGATTACAAGGTGGAGTAGCCTTTGGCAAAATGCTACAATATCTCATCAATCTTATATGCTAGTATCCTGGTTCTAAGATTTCCTATCGCAGTTGTCCAGACCTCCAAACTCTGTCTCCTTCTCCACAACCCTATTTACAAGTTGACATGCACCAAAAACAGTAAATGGCTAACAACAGTTTAAAATGTCACCCATCTCCAGAGGCATTTGCATTTTGACATGAAATAGAGATGTGGTTCAAACTACAGTAGAATTTAAGTGTAGCAGCAGGAGAGGCTGGGAGGGAATTAGAGATGCAGATGATTCTATAGTTCAAAAATTTAGCATGAAAACATCTGCACTTCTGCCTTTGGGCAAGTTACTTAACCTCTCTAAACCTTAGTTTTCTCATCTACATTATGGGATCATAATTGTTCTCATCTCATAAAGGATTATGAAAGAAAAACCAGAGCTGGACATTAGTTAAAGCAGGAAAAAGTAGATTTTAAACAGGAACTATTGCAGCTGGGGAAAAGAGATCTCAACATAGAATTGGGCTCAGTTATGAATACTGCAAGGACAATTGAAGATTTATAGCCAAGGAGCAGAGTGGGGATCAGTGGATAAAAAAATTAGCAAGAGGAAACATCAGGGGTAAAGAGGGATTCTGGCTAAATGACCTAAACAACATTCTTACTGAAGGCAGGCCAGGGGGATCAGATATCACTTGGAGATAGTGGGGATGAAGAATTTGATCAGATGTCAAGGGTGATTAGACATTGAGGATGGGGGATTCTTGTTAAAATTGTGAGATACAAAATGAATACTGAAAGTTGAGGCCTGTAGGCTTTAGAGGAGCCTGAAGTTAGGTCAAGGAGAGACTGTTTGTCAGGGTGTTCAGCAGATTAAATTAATTATCCATATAAAGTGTTAAGGGATTAAGTAAGTGCTTAATATATTGTGGTTCCTATTATGAACAAAGCTTTAAGATAAGGAACTTAGACTAGTTGCATGATTTTAAACATTTATTTGGAAAAATGTTTATTCATGTTCTCTGCCTATTTTTTAATCAGGTTACTTGTTTTTTGCTATTGAGTTGACTGAGTTCCTTGTATATTGGATCTTAACCCTTTACTGGATATATAGTTTACAAGTGTTTTCTGCCATTCTATCAATTGCCTTTTCACTTTCTTGATTGTTTCCTTGGCTGTGCAGAAGTTTTTTAGTTTGATGTAGTCCCACTTGTTTATTTTTGCTTGTGTTTTGGTGTCATATCCAAAACATCATTGCCAATACCAATGTCAAAGAGCTTGTTCCTTATGTGTTCTTTTAGGAGTTTTATGTGTATAGGTCTTGGCCATTAGGTATATGAAAAGATGTTCAACATCACTAATCATCAGAGAAATGCAAATCAAAACCACAATGAGATAACATTACATACTTATTAGGATGATTATAATCAAAAATTCAAAAGATAACAATTGTTAGTGAGGATGTGGGGTAAAGGGAACATTTACACACTGCTGGTAGGAATGTAAATTGGTATAGCCATTATGGAAAACAGTATGGAGTTTCCTCAAAAAATTAAACATTGAACTATTTTTATCATATGATCCAGCAATCTCACTTCTGGGTATATATCCAAAGGAAATGAAATCAGTATGTCAAAGAGATATCTACACTCCTATGTTCATTACAGCACTACTCACAATAGATAAGATATGGAAAGTGTCCATTAATGGATGAATGGATAAAGAAATTGTGGCATATATATACAATAGAATATTATTCAGCCTTAAAAAAGAAGGAAATCCTGCCTTTTGCAAGAACATGGATGAAACTGGAGGATACTCTCACATGTAGAATCTAAAAAGTCAATTTCATAAAAGCAGAGAGTAGAATAGTGGTTACTGGGGTGAAAGGTGGGTGGAAATGGAAAGACGTTGGTCAAAGGGTACAAAGCTTTAGTTAACGAAGGATGCATGAGTTCAAAAGATCTAATGTACAGCATGAAGACAATAGTTAATAATAATATATTGTATACTAGGAATTTGCTAGGAAAGTAGATCTTAAATGTTCTCACCACACAAAAATATTAACTATGTGAAGAGATAGATATGTTAATTAGCCTGGCTATATAGTCAGTTCACCATATAGATGTATACCAAACCATCATGCTGAATACCTCAAATATATACAATTTTCATAAAAATTTTTAAAAATCATTTATTCATTTATTCAACAAATACTTATTGAGCACCTGCCAAATGTGTCCAGGTACTGCTATAAATACTGCACTGGGAAATGAGCAATGAGCAAAATGGGCAAAAGCTTTGCCATTGCTGAGCCTGTGTATTATTGGGGAAAGGCAAGGAAATGAACAAATACATGTATAATATAATTTCAGGTAGTGATGATAAGTGCCATGAAAAAAATAAATAGGATGAGGGGACAAAGAATGATATGGAGTAGAGCTATTTTAGATAGGGTGGTCAGGGACGATGGCTCTGAGGAGGGGACATATGCACAGAACTTTAAATGAAATAAGGGAGTGAGTTGGGTGAAACTTTGTCTGAAAGAATCAGCCAATCAGCCATGATATCGTGGATTGTTTTTCTGGGAATTTCCTGTTATTTCTAAGATTATATCAGTGCATGGAAATTTACTTGGCTACAGGTAATACTAATCTTGAATCTGAGATTAGGTCTAAATAAAAGAAGAAAACAAGAGTTTGCTGAGCACTTACTATGTGCCAGGGGCTATACTCCCTTCTTTAAGCTGGTTCATTATGTCCTCTAATGAACCAGCTAATCACACTGTCATTTCTTATACTAGCCCTAGGGAGAGATGATTACTCTCCCAATGCAGAAACTGTCCCTCAAGAATTTTCAGCAATTTGCCCCCAAATAATAAGGAGCCGAAATGGAATTCAAACAGATTCCACCTATCACTGGCAAGCTCTGCAGATAGTACCACAATACAACAGGGCCACGAATGCCTTGGAAAAACAGTCCCTCTGCCCTACGCTAAATCTTTAAAAGCCCTGATATGGTCATTGAGGATGTATCCAAAAACTCCACACCTAAAGTCTTCACTTAATACAAGCATGGGTTACACCAATCAGGCCTTGAGAGGATGGTTCCTACTTGAAGGCAGAGAACTGCCCATACCTACAGTCACACAGAGCAGAGCTAGGAATGTAGGCTTGATATTCTACTCCTGCCTTTCAATCCCAATATTTAGGGGCTTCAGATCAGTTAATGATTTTTTGAATGTGCAATTAAATGGCAGATTGCCAACATATGAGTCTTTGGCCACCTGTAGGAGGCATAACTGCAAAGAAATATCACTTTTAAAAAATTGTTGTTTAGGCAAATTTACACAGAAATAATTGTAAAAAAGAAGGTTAGCTCTTGGGAAATTTTATACTTATTTAAGATGCTGCCTTGCTTAAAATATTTGAGGAAGAAGAAAGGGCATTCATTGAGAAGCCTCTATTTACCATTTTATCTTATATATATAATCTATGAGGTGGGTAATCTTATCCCCTTTATATGGATGAGGAATTGGAGACTTAGAAATATATTCTGAGTCACCTAATATTAGCCATTCAGCAAACTTAGATTTGAGCCCATATCTGTCCAGATGTGCCAGAGCCTGTCTGTGTTCTTTCAACTAAAGCAACCATCTCTTTTAGTTTCAGAATTGGCAGCATATTCTTTGAAGTAACCCCATTGTTAGCAGATGATCATTGTCCTTTCATGGTAGATTTAATTTTGGAGAGTTAAATTCATTTGAAGTCAGGACTGAGTGGATGATCACATTGTATGATGTCATTTTTGTTATTTTGACTAGGAAAAAATGAGAAGGGCAAGATGACTCCTCATTCATCTTGCTTTCCTCTAGCCATGAGTATTGTGCTTTACACATAGTCAATTAGTGGATTTTTTAAAATTTAAAATTATTTGTTGAAATGTAACACAACAGAGCACATTGATCCATCATCAACTATCTATACTTAGTGTTAACTTACTGATCATATTTTCTTTTAGAGAAGAGAATCCTGAAATTATAGGATATAGGACAGGTGAGTTTTGATGGTGGGGTTAAGATGCAGAAAGGTCAAGCTTCAGGGAACTACTTGTGGGAAGGAGAGTAGGGAGGCTAGGGGTAGAGAGTGGGAAGATTAGGGGTGGAGGGTGGAAAGGCTGGGGGATTGAGGGGTGAGGAGGCTGGGGGTAGTGGTGGGCCGTATGAGAGCAATAGAAACCCGAGACATAAGGAGTAGGGAAACCTACTTTATAGTCTTAGGAGAGAAAAGCACTCTGGGAGTAAAATATAATAAAATGCTACATAAAATTATACTTCCAGGAACCACTTAGTGACTTGGAAGAGGTCATAGTAACCTCATTTGCCTCAGGGAGAGCTGAGTATTTTTCTCACTTGATTCAGCATGGAATTAACTTCAGCTAAAATATAAATCCCTCTGTTTTTTGAGAGCCTTAATAGCCTCCCTTACTCAAATGTTGTTGTGCCATTGTGGAGGGTTGACCTACCTTTAACCCCACCCACCACCAATAACCAGCAAAGGGAAAGTAATTAATAAATGTATGAATGCACTTTAATTTATTCAGGCTACTTACTCAGCTTCATGAGGCAGGGATGCAAGGACTTCTCTTTCCGGTTACATGTGTGCCGAGAGCAAATAGGTAAGTGTTAAATCATAGAATCTTAAAACATTTGGAAACACGTACATTTTACCTTCAGTAGGGGTTATTTCTCGGAAATGAAACTTCGGTATCATAGCCACCCTCATTTGTGCACCTATAAAAAGCAGCGCCAATTTTAGTGAGGCACCTAGAATATGCTATAAAATGTCGGCATATAATTAATTCAAAATGCTCTGTCATTAAATCATGTAATGATGCTTTGTGAGCATACATAAGCTTAATTGGGAGTAATGTAACTAAGAGATTGAGATCCAGAGGGCTGTAAATAAAATAGCTGCTAGGAGCTCCTGCAGTATAAATTTAGATCCTCAGGCAATCTTGCAAAGGTCCCAAGCTTGTTCTGGGTTAGCAGTGTCTCTTTTCTATGAAAAGACAACAGAAAGATTACCAAGTCTCCTAACTGGAAGGTCTGCTGTGGGTTTTGGGATTGCTTGAGTCTTAGCAGGGAAAGAACTCAACAGCTCCTCTGGGTTTGCAGTGGGCAAATGGGTATATAGCACAGTCAGAGACCCCTAGATTATACTGTACTAAAACAGTTCTGCATATTTCACCTCAATAATCAGTTTTCTCATCTGTAAAATGGACAAAATAAGCCCTGCTTTGTAGAGTTTTCTTAGGATGCAATTAAAAGAAAAACAAAACCCTCATGGAGTGCCTGATACAGTGCCTGGCATGGAGAGGGTATCAATAAATGCTATTGGTTTTCCCATGCCCCCAGCACAGAGTGTCCTGGACATTGTAAGAACAATAGATCATTGCTGACATGACTCAATGTGCCCATTGAGATGAATTCCCCAAGGGGCTGGCCTATATTTTCAGTCAGACACTGAAGAAGCAAATTGAACTCGAATCAGTTTTAAGACACAGTCAGGCTAATGGCAAGAGAGAAAATTGGAAAAAAAAAAATCACAAGGTCAACAGCAGTGTCAGTTCAGCTACTGCTTTCCCATGATGGGATCCCAAAGCTGAGGGCAGAGAAGCAGACATGTGGCATTAGTTCTGCCATCTCTCCTTCTCGTGTCCATGCAGCATCACGAACTGATCGAGGCCACCTGCCCTCCCTACCCAGATGGGTCCTCAGACTCCTGAACACAGGGTCCAGGCAGGCGTTCATAATCGGTTAGCACTGGCACTTGTGGTAAAGCCTATTTGCTATTCTTGGAAGAGGAGTGCAGCCCACTGCCCGCCCGACCCTATCAGTTGACTAACAAAAGGAGAACAATGACTCCTCTCCTCTGTCTCCTTTCTGAATCCATCCCACAGCAAGAGGAAAAGAGCTCTGTTCCTTTCTCTTTGTAGAGTGACTTCCTGACACTTGATATTTGGATAACACTTTATATAATGCTTTAAGTATACTTAATCCTCATAATAACCATGGGTGAGAGGTGGGTTACAAATTATTACCCTCACTGTACATAGGAGAAAACCAAGGTTCTAAGGAATTAATGAACGTACCTAAGCTGATAGAGCCAGTATGTGACTTAGCTGGAACTTGAAAGATTGAGATGTCTGACTCTGAAATCTGATGATTATTTAGAGACAAATGGTACGATTACTATCAGGGAGAAGAGTATGGACAGTGATGGCATACACAAGTGTGTCATAGAGGAGACTTAGTTGGACCTTGTTCAAGGTACCACAAGCAAGGGTACGGCAGTGCAGCTTGTGGGCAAGGCAGTGGTGGTAGGCAGCAGGCACAGGAGGGAGCCCACCGTGGCTGGTGGGGGAGGTGGTGTAGGGACGCTGGTGTGTATTAGGAGATGAGCAGGCCAGGAAGCTGGGCCCTCCAGGGGAAAGCTTTGAATGGCAGGCTAAGCATGGTGCATTACTTTTTTAGTTATGGAGCTATAATCTATGATTTTATCTAAATCCTTTGAAATTGACTTATATTTTCAGTTTGTCAAGTATGATCCCTGTCTAAATTTTCTTGCCTAGGTCCTAAAAAATGCCTTTTAAGATTCAGGGTGGAAAAGAGAAATCCAATATTCTTAAATTGGCAAACAAGTCTGTATACTTTTCCTGTACTCCCTTTGTGACTTTCTATACTGCTGTATCTTTGGGCCACCGGTCTTTCCTGGAAAATGAGAATACTGAACACAGATTTAATATACAAAAATCAATAAGGTTCATATATAAAAATCTCAGCAAGTTAAATTTTATAAAGGAAGGAAAGATCTCTTTCAAAATATCAAAGGAAAAAACATGAAATAACTAAAAATTAGGCTTAAACAACAAATATGCAAGATTTGTATGAAGAACATTTTTAAATATTAATGAAGGATACAAAATATGAATTGAACAAATGAAAACACAGACCTTATTTTTGGAAAGACTCATATATATCAATTTCCCTTAATTTAATGTATACCTTTAATGTAATTGTAACCAAAATAGCCCTGGGATGTTTTATTAGAGCCAGATAAGCTGATGGTGACTGCACATGGAAAAGGTAGGAAGCAATAGGGGCCAGGAAAAATTATGAAATAGAAGAGTAGTGAATGGGACCTCATCCCATTGGATAATAAATTATGAAAAGACAGAAATTAAAATGGTGTAGTACTGGCATATCAGTAGATAGACAAATTAATGGATTAAAATACACCCCCAAAATAGATCCAAATATACACATATATTTAGTATATGATAAAAGTAGCATTGCTTATCAGTGGGGTAAAATTGATTGATCAGTTAACAGAAAAACAACGAAGTTCAGAAAGAAAAAGAAAATGTTATAGAAGTGCTAGAAAAAAACATATATATATTTGCAGAGAGTGGAAGGCCTTGCTAGGTATGACATAAAATCCAGAAATCATAAAAACTATCTCTATACTTATTGAAATAAATGTTTTAATCTGCAGGAAAAAAACCCAGCACAAATAATGTTAAAATGGACATCTAAGAAAAAGTATTTGCATTATATATAATAGACAAGAGACTCATTTTCCTAATTTATTAAATATAAAAAAATAAGGAAAACTAATCCAATAGAAATATTGGAAAATATATGAAGAAATAGTTCACAGGTAAACACAGAGTTCTTAAACATATGAAAAAATGTTCAGTCTCACTCATCACAAGAGAAAAGCAAGATGAATCTGCAGCGGCAGTCCATATTCACATATCAGAATGGCGAGATAGAACCGTTTGATACTGCACTGAATTAGTGAGGGTATGAGGAGCAGTCCATTTTAGACATCAGGGATGGGACAGTGACAGATACAACTTTTTGAAAGATAATTTGCCATATCTTTCAAAATTATAAATGGATATCCCCTTTATTTCAGAAATTCCACTTTTAAGAATTTGTCCTACAGATATACTAGCACATATGGACATAAAATAGAAACATTCATTCCATGATTGTTTTAATAGTAAAAGACTAAAGCAAACTAAGTGTGCATCAGTATAGTACTGGTTAATTAAACTTGGTACATGCATATAATGAAATACTGTGCGGTTATTAAAAATTAAAAGTAATAGGTTTTAAATATTCGCTCTGTTTTGACCATGGCACAGCTGCAAGGTCTCTTTTCCTTTTCGCAAAACTTCAAAAAGTTGTCAGGAGGATGGGAAGGACTATGAGCGGTGACTTCTCTTTCTAGTTAAATTCATTATAATGAAGAATAATTCATTAGAAGGACAATTCATTAAATTTTAGACAGCGAGAGTGGATAGATTGTGGTTGCCCTTTAATGTATGTCCCTGAGAGTGAAAAGGAAAGGATGAAAAACATAGTTTGTCAAAAAAGTATGTCATGGCCAGGCATGTTCCTGGAAAATCCCTAAGGAGACATAAAAGGAAGGTCCCTAGGTTCAGTTTATGCAAGAGGCTGCATGACCGTGACCCAAACACAGAATGAGAAAGCCTGCCTCAGCATGGCATAGCAAAATGCCAGGTCCAGGGCCCCAGAAGTTAGGTCTGGGGACCATGGCTTGTTGAATAGCACAATGCTTGTCTTACCCGGTATCCTGAAGTGCTTCTGCGTGCTGATCCAAGTGGGAGGAGGGACTGGGGGTAAAAGTCTGGAGCCCTTTTCAGAGAGCTTCTCAGCTTTGGCCTATTCTTCGCCCCTTACCACTGTCACTACCCTGGGAGCATCCCTGTGGAGAACACAGGGGGACACTGTGGACCCACATTTGTGCAGCCATAGCCTTTGACTACACTAAGGACCCAGGTGATACTAATAACATTTACCAGCGCCTTGCCTCCACCAATGGTTCTAATCCAGATGATTAGATTAGACGGGTGGGCCCAAGCATTGGTGTTTGTTAAATGTTCCCCCAGGTGATTCTACTGCACAACCAGATGTGAGAATCATAGGACTGTGCTCTTCTCATATACTCATATATATCTCATACACACACACACACACACACACTCACATACACACATACACATTTTGATGCTCAGTAATTGTTGTGAGTAGATATGTTTGGTGTTTGTGAGTTTTATTTCTGCTATTTCTCAAACTCATTTAGGTCACTCAGTAGGCTTAAGATAGAGAAAGAGGCAAAGACAGAGCATCATGGAAAAAAAATCTGAAACAGAGAATGAAAAAAAAAGAGGAGAGAAATTGAAAGGGAAATGCTGAAATCCTCACTTCAAACTTACTCCAGAATCTTTGAACATAGGACCTAAAAGTCTGCAGTTTACATACTTCTGAGTTGATTTTTATACACATTTGAAGTTGGAAAGCTGTGATCTATTTGCAGTACAATTAATGACGGAACAGAGAAGGTGTCATGCCAACTGGTGACAGGTGACAGGACAGAGGAGATTATTGTCAAGGAAACTTGACAGAGGAGCTTGTGCAGGATGCTTGGATTTTGTATAAACAATCCCACAAAATTGGGGGCTTTACATGAAAATCAAAACCTAACTGCATCTACTTTTCAATGGCAAACCTAGCTGAGTTGCACATTCAGAATGAAGCTTAACAATGACACCAGTGTTTGGATTTAGAGTCTACCCTAATCCAGTATGACTTCATCCTAACTGGACGATATCTGCAAAGACTCTATTTCCAAATTAGGTCAAATTCACAGGTACCAGGGATCAGGATTTTGTAGGGGCAGAAAGGTGTGATACTTTTTCTCACCCATCTTAAGGGTCATGGCCAACACTCCCATAACAAAAGACAAATTAACAAGAGAAAAGCACAACAAATGTATTTAATCAAAGTTTTACATGACACAGGAGCCTTCAGAAATGAAGATGCAAAGACTCAGGGAAAGCTGTTTTTATGCTTAGGTTTGATGAAGAAGGGAGAGCCATGTAGAAATGTGACTGTACAAAAGGGTATGTTCTAATGGTGATAGACTGAGCGGGAGCCCAGCAAGGCCTGTCTGCTCAGATTCTTTTTTTTTGTTCGTTTATTTCAGCATATTACAGGGGTACAGATATTTGCTCAGATTCTTCTTGGCTTCTCTGTGTAGCATTCCTTCTTCCCGGGTATGGGGCAGGACCCCTGTGGAATGAAAGTCTTCGAGGGAGAAAGGAGAAAGGAAAGAGTGACCTCTCTAGGTTTTATGGCTTGCCTTTGGGATAGGGGTTCTAATTTCTATGACCTACCTCGGAGAAGAGGAATTCTGGTTTCTATGGCTTGCTCTGGGGGAGGAAAAAGGGGCAGGAAATAGGAGGGCAGGAGAAGGTCCGGGGGACCTTACTTCTGAGGCCCTTCCACTGTCAATGTCCTTCAGTTCAAAGTACTCAGCACACCAAGGCACCATACTTTGGGGTATCATGTTATGAGCCCCAACAACTTCAACATATCTTTTTTGGGGACACAATTCAAGGAGTTGATTTGAATTCAACAGACACTTTGTGCAAAGCTACCTCCATTTCGTTTATAGTTATTTTGCCCATGAGACCAGTGGTGGCCACACTTTTGAGATCCATTTTTTTCTACCCCATTCATTTACGGACCTATAAATTATTCTTTCCAGAGTTATACTTCCACTCTGGTAAAAGTATAGCTAAGAAGAAAGGGATGGTGACACATCATCATCACTTTCTCCGTCACCAGACTGAAAGGCATTAAATTACACTGACAAGACAGATACCCTGGGAGCAAATGGCCAGTTTGCAGACAGAGAGAGAAAAAAAAAAAAAAAAAGCAGCAAAGTACATGTGAAGACAGCTCCTCATCTCAGAGTTCCTTCTCCTGCCCACATATTAGAATACTTATTTGACCACAGAAGTTATTCAGCTTCACACAGCCATCAGTTTGTTTTGTCCCCAGGACCTGAATATCAACGAGAGAAAGCATAGAATTTCACAGAGGGAGGCAAAGTGACTCCTTGTGATTTCTTTAGAACATTTTGATGTGGTTTTTTTTTTATGTTAAAAAGAAATTGTTGTAAGAAAACTCCCCAAATCAAGTTCCAAGCCACTTGCCTTTAAGTCCTTGTAAATACTCAAAGCAAGGAAACATCTTTGCTGTGTGGTCACTGACTAGGAATAGATTGAGCTCTTACATAATGCGCTGTTATTTCCATTGGGAATTGTAGGCATGATGCATTATAAGTGGACAACCCCAATTCCACGTTGTCAGTGGAGGGAGTCTTTGGATCAGGTTGCCAGGATCCAGGATCAGGATCACAGGGATAAGGACATAGACAGGAGAGGAGAAGTAGAGGCAGTAAGTAGAGAAGTAGAGGTAATAAGAGGGTAATAAGGAGGAAGTGAAGTCAGGAGCAACAGATAAAAAATCAGAAGGGTCGGGGGGTTCTGATGGCTCTAAATTGGATCAAGGCAGATTATCATAGCTGAAGAGAATTCCTAGTGCCTCCCAAACCTGTCCAGTCCTGGCGATATCTTCTTGTTCCTTACAGCACTCAAGGGTGGCTCCTGCAGCATCACAGAAGTTTCACTGAAGCAGTTCATTTAAAGGGAACCCTCATCTGCACACTGTGGATTTTGTTTCCATATTTAAGGAAGATTCAGAAGGAGCTAGGAGAGGGAGAAGGGCATTCAGGACTTCAATTCCTTTGCTTTTTGTGGTACAAACACATTAGTTCCATACAATGTGTAAGAATCCTCTGTTTCTGAATGAATGGGTGTTATTTTATTAACTTCTAGCTCCATTCTACAGCAGTGAGTCCAGGGTTATCTTGTTTTCTCATTGATGAATGTTGTAAAGAAAGTTCCCTGGAGGTGGGAGAACATGAAAAGCATTTTGCTGACTTGTTGGACAGTGAAGGCCATTCAAACAGATTCTGACTCTGGCTGAGGAACCAATGTTATTACATACATGAAGCAGCCATTTCCCATGGCAGCTTTCCCTCTCCCAACGACAGGCCATACATGCCACAAAGAGGTTGTCAGGGCCACTGTCTGGATTGGGGCCTCTGTGCTGACGGTAGTAACAGGGACTTCCATTATCAGCTCTGAAGCCATAGCAGCTGCTTGAGAAGAAGTTGCAGCTGGGAACAGAGGGACAGCCTGGAGACCCAAAACATGTAGTCCTGCATTTTATTTTGCACCTATGTCAGGTGATTTCCCAGGCCTAAAGCATGGCTCTGAAAGGCTAGAGGGAAGGGTGTGGGGTGTATGTAGGGTGTATGTGTGTGTGTGTGTGTGTGTGTGTGTGTACGTGTATGCTCATGTGCCCATATACATGCACACAGAAAACTTAGGGTAAGCTGGCTTCTGAGATTGACTCATGCTACTGGACAGAATTATTTGACTCATATGGCCTTAAAGTTGTGCAAATTCGTCTAAAATGTCATTGTCTGTTGGAAAATAAGAAGGAAGGCAATTGAGCAGAATGGGAACAGGGGAAAATATAAAACTAAGTACGCTCAGTTATACATGTATGACTTGTGTTAGATGAATATACTCAAAACTTTTGGGTTGAAACGTGTTGGCATTACTTATTAAAAACTGGGCATTTCCCATGTATTGAGATTTAAGGGATCCCAAGAAAACCTTCCCTCCTCCAACTTTTCTGCCAGGACTCCATAATATTCTCACATTCTGAACTTCCTCCCAGAAAGGCAGGGCTTCTTGATTAAGAGATGTTATGCTACCAATGTACATTGCAGCTTACATGGTAGTTCTCCAAGCCAATTGCCATCATCATCTTTGTTGCTGTACTGTCCCTCTTGGTTGGAAATTCCAGGGTGGGTCATACAGGAACAGCCTTGTTCTCTCCCCTGTTCTGCCCACCTCTCTGTGAGCACCATCCCCACAGGTTTCAAGGAAATGAAAAAAAGCTTCTCCTACAAAGAAGGCTAGGGTCCCTTGAGTTAAAGCATTTAGGTCACCTGCTAACTTGGAGCTTTATATATGACATTTAAGTCTTATACTAAATTTAGTGTGAATTTAGAAGGTCCATGACATAGGAGCAGGTGGACCTAGACTTGGACTGGAATTTGAATCTCTGCTTTTGACGTCATAGCTGTATGATTTGGGGCAAATTACATAACTTCTTTGGGGCTCGTTTCCTTCATCTGTAGAAGTAGAGTCATAACATTTATCTTGCAGCATTATTCTAAGGATAGGATGACATATGTAGCTATGCCTGGCACATAGTGGAGAGTTAATAAATATTTATCTAAAAGATAGATATTTACTTTATACTTTTCAAAATGCTTTTATATGTATTCTCCATTTGTTCTACTAATACCCTAGTGAGTGAGAAAGACAAGGGTGATGAGGGCAGAACCAAGATTAGAACCCAGGACTTCTGACTTCCTAGCAGTAGATCTGGTGTTTCCTGATAGTGTACATCCAAAGGGAACAATGGAACAGCACATTCATCTACTTAATTACGTTGGACTTCAAGACATTAGATTGAAACTGTCAGAGGGTGGTGAATGGACATGCCATTTGAATGAAACAATCAGCTGTCTCCCCTTATTTGGTAAATTCATTTGCTCCAAGTTACTGGGTTACGTCTTACCAATGTGCAATGCAAAAACTCATTTCAGAAGCTTAACACACGAAGATTTCCCTACATGAGCCCCGAGAGGCCATGCAAAGAATCCAAGCAGTGCAACTTGAAGTCTGTGCTGTCAGGCCCCTCTGGGGCAGTTGACACAATGACTTACTTACTCATTGCCAGTTCATCTGTATCAAGTCACAGGTTTTCCCAAATCTGAAGATGAACTCATTTTTTTCCTGCAGTTAATGTGCATTTGGACCAGTTCCTTTGAAGGGATGCTGATCCTTTTCCTCAACTCAGGAGATTTGGAGAAATACACTCACTTAGCTCCAACCTGATGGTTGTTTGCTGAAAGTGATTATTCTCTTCCAATGCCAGGGAGAGTAGCCAGCCATAATACTGCTCTATTTGGTATATCTGATAAGTGAGAAGCACACCAGTTCCAGGAAAAGTGTTCTTCTATTTTTAGATTACAAGAATTTACGTGAGTTCATGTGTGCACAAATATGCCTACGAATCCAGCTTTTGGAATATTTAGTTAATTGGGAATGAGGATTTATCAAGTAATCCCATAATGACATCTCAATAAAAGTATAGTTTAGGTTTCTAAAGAGATTTTTATTTTAAAGGCCATCTAGCAAAAGATCTCAACACAAACTTTTGTTGTTATCTTTGAAATGGCTCTAAATAGTGCTAGAAGTGTTTAACTTGTTTCAAAGATTCTAATTTGAGCCTCAGACAGCTGCAGTCGTTATTAATGTGAGCACAATGGCTGACACTTTGACAACAGCCCCTAGTTTTCATTTACTGCTTTCATACTAAATATCCCTTTTGTGCACAGTGCGTAAAAACCACGATCAGATGACTGACTTGGGAGACATGCCCGTAGACTGCTCTGCATCTGAGAGGTTTTTTTTTTTTCGTTTGTTTGTTTGTTTGTTTTTTAAGAGAGCGATACCCTTTTAGTAGGGAAATTGGTAGATCTCTTATTAGCTCATAAACTCTTAACACCGTATTAGTCTTTTTACAGTGTAGGGAAAACTCAGGGAGAAGAAACTTATTAATAAAATTAGGGAGGAGTGATATGTTCTTAATACATAGTTACACTAGGCAAATTGACATATAAAAGTGTCATAGGACATTGGCCTAGAATTAGAACAAATAAGCAGTTCTTTGTCATTCAACTGTAACATGATTTAGAGGTGAACATTTTCAATGAAAGTTATTTTTGCCTGCTTATTTTCCACAAAGTAATGCTATCTAGATGAAAAAACAACAATAGAAAAATATCTGGTGGCATGTTCTTTTCTTGGTTGTTTTTTCAAGTCTGTGCTGGCTTCATGTGTATTTGTATTTGGTCTGTGAGTTTTTCTTTCAGAGCACCATTTTGCTTGGTTGAACTTTATTTTGTAAATGTACAAAGGCTTAAATCATCCTGTGGGCATCTCTGTGTGTGTCTCATTCACCAGACAACTTGTCTAACTCTGTGAATGTGTTTCTTTTGAAGGACTCGACTGACTCCTTGTTTGAATAAAAGCAAATAACCAACTAAATACTGAAAGATGTACAACTTAATATCTCTGACCCGGGCTAAGCCACAGGCAGAATCATAAAGTATAGACATCACCCTATGGTGTGTACTTTCACAATTCAAACTGGATATCTTACAGTTTGATGATAATGAGATTGCTTAATTAGGAAATACATCTTGCATCAAGCAGCCTGTCTTCCCTACCAAGAGATAAGCTCTTGAAGGCCAGAGACTGCGGGGGTCTGGTTTTGTTTCTGCCTTTTTTTTTTTTAATTAAACTTTGAATCTTCTCTATCTGGTCTGGCGTTTGTCACATGAATGAATGAATGAATTCTTATAGGACTTACATACTTATATAGAGCTTAAATATAAGTTGTTTAATTCAATCATCACTACTAATATGTAGCGTGGGTATTCTTATTATCTCCATTTTACAGATAAAGAAATTTAAGTTCACATTGCAATGATTTGCCCAACGTTATCCAGCTAGGGAAAAGTAAAGGTGAATCTTGCATCACTATCTTTTCACTCCAGAGTCTAGACTCTTTCTAAATCTGATTCCTGTCACACAGCTCCTCAATTCTGCCATTGTAGCATGAAAGCAGCCATAGACCACATATAAACAAGGGAGCATGTATACATTCCAATAAACTTGATTTATAAATCAAGTGGTGTATGGGATTTGGTATAGGGGCTGTCATTTGAAGTCTTCTAGTATAATAGAACAGAAGAACTGAGTTCTAGTCTAGGCTGTATTATTAGAAATGGCAAAAATAAGACAATAAAAATATCAATAGCTGATGTTTATTAAGTGATTCAGTAAATATAACATGTGCTTCATCCAATTTATCTCATTGAGTAAACCTATGCTCAGAAAAGTTATGTAACTCACTCAAGGTCATGGAACTATTAATTGTAGAGGTAGATTTAAACCTGGGTCTGCCGACTTCAGCATCCCCTTGAGGCTTTGGAACTATGATAGGAAGCTCCTGTTCTCACCAAAATCAGACAGTGGAGCTACGGGATGTAAAAGAAATGACTTTCGGTGGGTCACTTTTATAGTTAGTTGCTCCATCATCTTTGGTGACATGAAATCCAGGGAGAAATGACCCTTTGTGGTTCTACAAGCAGAAGCACGGAGATGCTGGCTGCCTAGCACGAACCCATCACTGAATGATGTGTCCACTGATGACACTGGGCTCTGGAGGGAGTAGGCTCTGGGGGATGTCTGCTGCTCCTCTTGGCATTAATAACTGCTCTGTCCAGGCCCTGATTGCTTTCTGATACACCAATGTAAATATTTCCTGCCTTTGAATCTCTAATAAAGAATTTATTTAAATAGAATTATGCAAATATTATATAAGACGGGGTTGTAAGGATTATATCAGACAAAGTGAGAGAATGTCACAGTGCCAATTCAAAGATTGCAAATCTGTACCTGGGCCATAGAACCTTCTTGTTCGTCTCATCTTTGGGGAATGTATGTCTGGTGCCAAGGACAAACAATCTCGCTCGGCAGGCAGGGCCACCAGGCAGAGATTTCCTGGACTAGCTATGTGCATGTTACCCTCCTGGTGCTTTGGAAGGACACAAGTGCAAGAATCCCGGCATCAGAAATGTGGCTTGGTGGCAAAGTGAGAGTTTTGGACAGATTTTTCAATGAAATAATGGTCTGTATCCAAAGCTTCCCTTAACACAGGTAAAGTGTACAGATTAATTTCCAATATTACAAGAACCAAAAAAATCTTCTCCTGATTTTCTTCCATTGACAAACCACTCCTGTTGCTTGTTCCACAGACTCCGTGGGAAAGGAAACAAAGACTCTTCAGGTCATTGTTGTTGCTGTTGGGTTAGAGCATAGCAGTGTAAAATGTGGTACCATAAGAAGGAGCAGGAAGTGGAAAAGGATAAGGAAGGCAAAAAAGATGAGCAAAACACTACATTTGACTAGTTTGTAAAAAGAAGTGGTGGGGGGAGGGGGAAATCAGAGATAGTGTTCAATGTGTACAGTTTCAATTTTGCAATATCCTAAAGGGGTCTAGGGGTCTGTGGCACAACAGTGTGAATACTCTGTGCTTAACACTATTGAATTACACATTAAAAATGGTTAAGATGGTAAATTCTGTGCTGTGTTCTGTACCACAATCAAAAAAGAGGAGGAAGAAGTGGTGGTTCAAAAGCCAGTTTCATGAATAGATGTGTGAGTCTGAGAATACCTAGGAGCCTTGTTTTCCTCCCGGTAAATTTGGGGCTATGATGCCTACCTCATCATGCCGATAAAGTTAAATGAGTTATTTTAGATAAAGTGTCACCAGTATTTCACATGAGTAGAATTGCAATACAAACTAGTGTGCTTTCTCCCTTCTGTTACTCTGCCCCAATACCTCCTTTGCTCATTGCGTTCAGAGCAGTTTTTATCTTCCTGTGAGATATTTTCCCAGGGAGGTCAAAAATCTTGCCCACGTCTTTCAGCTTGCTTCTCTTGCCCCGCATAAGTCAGCCAGCATACACACGTGTTGTGGGCTCCCCTCTGCAGTGAATAACAAACTCACAGTTACCCTTGTTCAGTGTTCGTGCTTGAAGCAATTAAATTGAAAACTGTGAATAATTCAGAGAATGTGGGATAAAATAAAGTAAACCAACATTTCCTGAAGTGTCCAAAGGAAGAACACAAATTGTTGTGAGCAATAATCAAAAGTACTAAATCTCTAGGCATACCAAAATTAAGGAAAATTTAGATATAGAATATGAATCAGGAAATCTTGTCCTAATGGACTATGAGATGTCCCTTCGAGGACAGTGGTAAAAGCTGGGGACCAATTTGGTGAGAGCTACAAGTGCGTTTACAAAGAATTCATATTTTACTTGATACTTATGAGAGGCAAGGTGATTCACCTTAGTCTCCTTTCAAATAATCTCAGATAAACTAAATTGAACTAATGATATTGGCTGTTCTGTTGTAGAAATAGGCATGATATAGTTTTATAAAATCTGGCTTTTTAATAATAAAATTTTTTATTTTATTTTTTATTTTTTTGTTTCAATAGATTTAGGGGGTACAAGTTAAATTCCATTACATGTATATATTGTACAGTAGTGAAGTCTAGGCTGTCAGTATACTCATCAACTAAACAGTGTACATTGTACCCTATAGGTAATTTTACATCCCTAACCCCCTCCCACCTTCCCCCCTTTTAAGTCTCCAGTATCCATTATACCACTGTGTATCTTTGTGCAGCCATAGCTTAGCTTCCATTTAGAAGTGAGAACATCCCACATTTATTTTTCTGTTCCTGAGTTGCTTCACTCAAGATAACAGCCTCCAGTTCCATCCAAGTTGCTGCAGAAGACATTATTTCATTCTTTCTTATGGCTGAGTAAGTACTCCATGGCATATCATGGCATATATATATATA
>NW_012135525.1:5485351-5515059 GCF_000956105.1 Propithecus coquereli | reverse complement strand
CATTTTATTTATCCACTCATTGGTTGATGGGCACTTAGATTGATTCCATATCTTTGCTATTGTGAATTGTGCTGTGATAAACATATGAGTACTGGTATGCTTTTGATATAACGATTTCTTTTCCTTTGGATAGATAACCGGTAGTGAGATTGAAGGATTGAATGGTAGATCTACTTTTAATTCTTTGAGAAATCTCCATGCTGATTTCCATAGAGGTTGTACTAATTTATATTCCCAACAGTGTATAAGTGTTCTCTTTTTAGTGCATCTACATCAACTATTGTTTTTTGGCTTTTTAATAAAGGCCATTCTAATTGGAGTAAGATGGTATCTCATTGTGTTTTAATTTGTATTTCTCTGACAGTTAGCAATGTTGAGCATTTTTTTTTCATATGTTTGTTGGCCATTTGTATATCTTCTTTTGAAAAATGCCTGTTCATGTCATTTTCCCACTTTTTAATGGGATTGTTTTTTTCCTGTTGAGTTCCTTGTAGATTCTGGATATTAGTCCTTTGTCAGATACATAGTTTGTGAATATTTTCTCCCATTCTATAGGTTGTATATTTACTCTTATGATTATTTCTTTTGCTGTGCAGAAGCTTTTTAGTTTAATTAAATCCCATTTGTCTATTTTTAATTTTGTTACATTGGCTTCTGGGATCTTAGTCATAATTTCTTTGCCTAGTCCAATATCCAGAAGAGTTTTCCTAGGTTATCTTCTAGAATTTTTATGGTTTCAGGTCTACATTTACATCTTTAATCCATCTCGAGTTAATTTTTGTATATGGTAAAAGATAGGGATCCAGTTTCATTCTTCTGCATATGGCAATCTAATTTTCCCAGCATCATTTATTGAATAGTGTATCCTTTCTCCAGTGTACGTTTTTGTTTGTTTTGTTGAAGATTGTCTGTTTTGTTGGTTGTAAGTATATGGTTTTATTTTTGCTTAAAACTATTTTTCTCAGTGGCCCTTGGGTTTTTTTCATAAATTTGTTCCAAGCACCTACTCCGGGTATACCCTAGTGCTGGGTGCTGAAAAGAATAGTGAGTGAATGCTGGAAGAGTCCCTGTATGGCCTTCTGAGTGAGGAGGCAAGAAAGGGAGCATGTGAGCACACACACACATATACACACACACACTCTTTCTCTCACACACACTCACATACAGCAATTAAGCACAGTGCAAAGTAAGGCAGATACATTAAAAATTACCAAACCTGGAGCCTTGGACAATCAATGCTCCAGATGTATACAGAGTGAGAGATCAGGGCAAGCTAGATTAGTGCTTTTCAAACTTTAATGTGCAATCACATTCCTTGGGGATCTTATTAGAATGCAGATTCTGATTCTGTAGATCTTGGGTGGAGGCTGAGGTTCTTCATAACAGGCTTTGGGTCTACTTTGTTTATTCATGCATTTGTTCATTATTAAATCTGTCATGCATCATGAATTTTGCTATAAACCAGGGTTAAAACAATGACTAAAATATAGCCTATCTTTAAGAAAGAGGACAGGTAAAGCAAAGATTATAATAAAAGTGATAATTAGTAGAAATATTGCCAGGGTTCTATCTGAACCCAGAGGTGGAAAACACAGACTGAATGATTTATGAAGGATGGAAAAGAGTTTCCATGATAACTAAGTTGTTGCGGTAAGTGAGGGGATGCGGCAGTTCAGGCAAGAGGAAGGGCCTGTGTGAAGTCCTGGGGGTGTTAAATAGCATCAAAAACAAAGGCTCTAGGTAGAAGAGTGGAGAGAGAAAGAGCTGGACAGTGGCCAGGCACCAGGTTACGAAAGTGCTTCTGTGCCAAGCCAAGACATTGGTGCAGCATCCTGAAAGCTAAGGTGAGCTTTGGAAGGAAATGCAGAGAGACAGCTTAGAAGGTCCCATATCTAAGTGGCGTGTCCTCAGCCTTGATCTTTCACTCTATAGATGGCTATAAATGGCTATGCAAATTCTTCTCTAGGACTTAAGCTTCTGACTATATTTTACCTGGTTTGATGCCCGCCTCTTCTGCCCCAAACATGTGAACCATGTTTCTTCTGGTCCAGTGGTTTTTCTTTAGAAGACGTTAGGAATGCACAAAGAAACAAAACTGGTTTGTCCAAAATAGGGCTTTTCAGAGGTTAAGAGAAGTTATAGCAACCTTGTGTGTTTGCTTCTCTTGGCTTATTTAAAAAATAAACACAGGTCAAAATAAGGTAACAAAGTTTACAGTATATTTGAAATATTTCCATGGAATAAACGAAAACTTTTGCCACAATAAATGCACTGCAAGAGTAGGCTATTTTAAAGATAATTATCATTTTATAAACATTAAAGTCCCCTAGAAGCAGAATGGGGCATAAAATGAAAGTCTGCTTTTAATTCTTTACCTTTGTGATTGTATGTGTATCCTAATTTATAGGCAAGAAGTGAAAATATGAAGATTTTTATAAATGAGAGACTGGCCTTAACTGCCCCCCGCCCCATTCTCCGTACCCAGTCACCTAACAGGCTCTGATCTAGAAGCTCTGGAGATTCTATTTTTCTTGTCTAATTATTGGAGAAAACACTAGATGCACAAAGCACTAGAATGCATAGAGAAAAGCACCACACCAACTAAGAGTAGGCAAGGTGACCGAGGACCAAACATCAGTCATCTTCAAAGGCCACCTTGAGAACCATATAACCCACTGTGTTGCTCCAACCTGATGCCAACCTGATCCCAACACAAACACATGCAGTAAAATGACAGAAGCCACTGCAGAGGAAACGGATGTCAGTGAGCGAGAAACAGACTTGCGGGTCCTCTATCGTCACCCTTATTATTTATTTATTTATTTTGGCTTAGTGGAAGATTTCCTGATTCAAAGAGACAAGTTTATTTTGGAGACAGTAAAACACAAATGAATGCACCAAGAAAAGGCATATCTGGCAGCCTAAGAAGCAGTTTGCAGTTTAAAATACAATGATACAGACCAAATTTAGCTCCTGTTTTCCGAACCAGCGGCAAAAGCAGCCACCGCACGTGCCCGACGAGCCACATGCAGGATGCCGGTCCTGCTCTGCAGTGCCTTCGCTGGTCCTGCACATGGGGATTACAGATCGTTATAGGAATAGCTTATGTGCTATAATTTTCTTAGAAAAAAATGAAACGAGATCTGGATGTGTATTTAGTCCCGTCAGAAAGCTTACTGGGAGAATGAGCTGGATTATGAGTTATGAAGATCAAAGGGGCATCTGGCAAGGGGAAAAAATTAAACTATTATCTCGTTACTTTGCTAAATTAAAATTGTCAGGCCTAGGCAAAGATCTGACTGGCCAGAGTTAATTTTGGAGTGAAATTTTATGGTTATGTCTTTTAAAAGCCATGTGAATCGGCAAGCGTAAAGCTGACAGGACTTTGCCGGCTTCGGCAAGCACACACTGTCCCTTTCATTTATTTAAAAGTTCGCTGTCCTTGCTGAGAGGCCTACAGGGAGCCAGGCCATAGTGTTTGGGCTTGGACTGTGAGTGCTTGATGCAGTCTGGCGAGAGGGTTGGGGTGGCGCAGAGACACTGGGATAAAAAAGGATTCTGCTCCTTTAGAGACAAAGGAAGCACAGAGCCCCAAAACTGGATGTGGGGGATACGCCTTTTGCTGCCCTTACAATGTAGCAAGGGGGTTTCTAGCATGGCTGAGAAAAACTTAAACTTCTTCCCCTGAGAATTGCAAACTCCTATTTTTGGAATTAAGTTTTCAGGTCCCAACAAAGCTGTAAAGATCAAAATAAGTTAAATCGATCACTTTAATCAATCTGTGGTTAAATGCCCTATAGGATGTAGAGACAGGGATGTGGTCCAGAGGAGGACGAGTTTGGAAACTGGCTGGGGTGAGAAAGGAGAGGTCTATGGCTTACGAGGGTGTCAGAACAGAAGGGGCTTTCGAGATAATCGGGCTGGATGTCCTCATGTATGCAGAAGAGGCATGGAAGGAGACCCCGACTGATTTGCTTAGGGTCACATAGCGATGAGTTGTTGGGATGGAGTATACACAGCAAGTAGAACTTTTGATTAATATGACTGTGGCAGATTGATTGCAAAAGTGGCTTCAATTGTTTCCCTCTCTATATCCAAGCACCCATAGGATGTGACTTTGTAGCTCCTCTCATCAAGAAGTCTATTCAAAAGGTCCCATCCATGTTCATTTCCTGCACCCCAAAATCTGGGCTGGCTTTGAGGCTCGATTTTAGACGGTGGAAAGCAGCGGAAGTGACACTGTGCAAGTCCATGCCTCGAAAGCCTTGCTTCCTTCTGCTCCTCTCTTGACTTCTGCCTCTATTAGCCTGAACTGGGCTGCTGGAGGGACAGAGACCACAGGCGGACACCAGGTGTGCCAGCTGAGGCCAGGAAAATGCTCATCCAGGCCTGACCAAGATCAGCTGGACCCACCAGCTAACTGTGGACTCATGAATAATGAGACTGGATGTTGTTTTATGCTTCTCTGTTTTGGGGCAGTTTGTTTGACGTATTCTTCCAGCATGACATGACTAGTCCATGGTGCCATAAGGAGAGGTTGACCTAGAGGAGAAAGAGCAGAATAACTCCCAGTGTGTTAGGTCCTGCAGTTTCTACATAGGGGAATGGTGGCCAATTTAAGAATGAGAATATGTCCTGGGAATGGAATCTCAGAAAACCCCCTCACAGCTATTGTGGCATTGTGCTCCCTAAATGCCAGACAATCTTGAAGCGTTTATGTCATCACATCCTGGAGCTGAAACCCATGTTTGGGATCTTCCAGTCCTGATTTCACAGAAAAGGCAGCAGAGGCTGGGCAGTGCTAAGGTAGGATGGACTGCATAAGTTAGGGGGCCCAGAAAACAAGAATGTGGAGTCCCTTGTTAAAAAATTACTGAGAATTTCAAGGTGGTGGCAGCAGAGCGTTAAACTAAGCACAGGGCCCTTCTCAGTGTGGGGCCCTGTGCTGCTGCACGGGTTGTACACCCATGAAGCTGGCCTGCAGTTTGGCAATTGGTCCATGGAAATCACTTCAGGAGATTCATTTGTCTGGTTAACCTTTACCAAAAAAATGCAGCTTGGTATATTTGGTAACAGCTGGTTCAAAAAAAGGGCAAGAAACTAAGGCCTTTAGTTTCCACTCCAGTGATTCTTTTTTTATTTGTTTTTGACAGACGTATAGGAAGAAAATCTGGGCTAGAAACAATATGGCTGGCTTGGGATCTGACTCACAGAGGGAAGAACTTTCAGTTCTTCATAGGACATGCAGAAGCATGGGAATGTCGATTCAAGAAAGTAAACTCTGAAATTAGAATTCTTATATAAGACACTCGCAGTGTCCAATCATGCCTTTATGATATTTTCTTTGTGGAAGTTGATTGCTATTCATTACAATAAATTATTCGAATTATCTGTCTCTATTTAGCTATTTCTTTTCTCATCTTTGCTTTCTTTTTTTCTTTTTGTTAACAAATAGAAAATTTTCAGGTGCTAAATAATAAGGATGTATTTTTTTTTTGTTTCTCCTAAGTTATACCTTATTTATGACATTAATCATTTTCCAAAGCTCTGAACTCTTCTGGAAAAATGGTAGCTCAGTATGTATATTCCCATGTCTTTAACCAACTTTGTCAGTACTTTAAACACTCTTCTCTTACTCAAGACAATGCGGTTAAATATTATAAGGTGTCCCGAAAGTTGCCATAGACAGGGAAAATGGGAAACTGTAGCTAAATGTACCCTTATTTACAAAATTCATTACAAAATTTTTCCTTTGTATGGAGACTTCTGGGATACCCTGTATTAGAATCCTTGTTTCTATAGTAAACCAGTTCACATTATTTCATGGATGATTAATTTAAAAAATTAAACTCTGGGCTTCCTTCAGGTTTTCTAAAGTTTTTCTCATTGGCTTATCATGGGAAATTCAAGAAGGTCTTGTTAAGTAACAGACAAGTTTGTGGATTAAAAAAAAATTTCTTTTAGAAAAGACAAAGTTTCTGTGACCTCCTTTTTTGAGATGAAATGAAAGTGACAAGACAAAATCTTAGATAATAAAGTTAAAGACATCATTAAAGGCAAAAGCCAGAGATGAGAAACAACTGTGAGAACACATGTAAAAGCTACTGGGGAACAAACTTGGTTTTGCATCAAAGGTCAGGCCAACTGAACACCAATGCTTGATGCCATTCAGAGTTCTTGCTGTGTAGAGGCTGGTTGCTTTCTGCATTAACACGGGTTCTTGCTTTAAAGATTACTTGCAAACTCATGGAACACACACACGTCAGCCTGGTTACATGTATCATTCCTTTGTCAAGATTCCCATCCACCTGGTCCTGTGTATGCAGCTGCAGATGAAGACTAGGTTCTCAGGGCATATGTCTCGTCCCCACTTTTTAGCCTTTAAAAATCACTGTTCTGGACTAAGAGTTGGCCAATGACCTCTAACTGGATTAATACAATGTCTAATTTAATTTGGAACATTGAGCCTTGATTTCGCTTTGGCTTGTTCAGGTTCTTATTGAATCAGAATAAATGTTCATAGTCCCTATGGAAATGCCAGCTTTCTCCATCAAGTTGGCAAAGGATGTCCATTTCCAAAGAAGTATTCAAACCAGTTTCCAGAGGAGGTCCTGTAGTGGTTGGGATTGGTCAAAGAAACATGGGTCATAATAATCATGACCTGGCCCTGCTTGTTATCTTTCCGGTATGGTTTCTCTTTTGCTACCTGCTGTTTCTATCCAATGTATTTCTTATCTCTCCCCTACCTTTCTCCCCTGTATTTCAGCCCAAATGCCAAAGCTGTGATCCATTTTTACATTTGCCAAGGTCACATTGGCACAGAAATCTTACTGCAGGCTTCCCTTGAGGACAACATCAAACTACAACTTTCTGCCCTTAAGCTAAAGACTGTATAAGCCTCTGGCTACTTGCCTTCTGTTTGGCTTTTATGTTCTCTTCCTCTTTTACTCAATCCTTTCTCTCTTCCTTCCCCTAGCACCAGGTACCCTAGATGCCTTTCCCTGTCTCTCTTCTGCTTTCTTTCATTTGACCCCGCAAGACAAAACGCTGAGAAGCTCCCTTCCTTTGCCTCATTAAAAAATTGCCATAAAATTTATAGCTGGCTTAGGCTGGCCATCACTGATCTTTCTCATTTAGTTACTGCCAAGAAGTGTTTTATGATGTCCACCGACTTATTTACAACAAACACAATGAAGTCCTTGGTTCTAGGAGTCTGTGTAGATCTTATTTGTTTGGAAAATGGAGTGGGTACTTGAAGTTCTCTATGCAAAATGGGGTGATTTGAGTTGTTTTACTCATGCATTTTATATGGAAAGGTAAAATCCCCAAGCCTTAAGATGTAATAACATCAAATCCTTTTGCTGCTGTGTAGAAAATGCATATAGCCCTGAGATAGCACAGGAAAATTTCCAATACTTCCCTAAGTGTTAGTTTCAGGAGGCCATTAGTAAGGCTGGTAAGTAAAAACAAATTGCATTGGTGTTGATAAAATTGTCTGTTGGTGGAAACTGTTCGAATATCTGGATGTGATGGGGTTAATTGATTATATGAAAGTGATTTGGAAGCTGATGTAATAACCACCCGTTTTGAGTCTGCTATTTAAAGGATGGATCAGGGTGGGGATAAATTAAGTGTTTGAAACATTTGAATTGTGTTGACCATTCAGTTGTGTATTTAAAGTATGTGCAAGCAATCTGCTTCCCTTATAATCCCTAGTACCCAGGTGGTCACTACATGAATTTAAGGTGTTCAATAGTACCCAAAGCTCTCTAACAGAAGATGCTTTGTCCTGAGCAAAACAGTGTAATTACCTGGAACAGATCCATGAAGAAGAGTTGTAATGCAAGTTTCCAAAGAGAAATCCTGACTGTATCTTTTGGAAGTTAACCCTGAAACTATGGTGCCATGGATTACTTGAGCACTTCACTGTCACAAAAGAAATCTAATGTCAGAGGAACGGTTGTAATAATTTGCCTTCTGTAGTCACTTTTCCCAACCTGGCTAAGGCTCAATTTAGGATCTAGGGTAGTGGAAATAAAGTTTGAGTGTCTGCGACTGCAGTATTGATTACTGTATGTTCCTTTGTTGAGGCCAGTGCTATTTTATAGAGCATTGATGGTGGAGAAGAGCCTGGTGTGAAGGTGGAATCATAAAGACTTGTTTCTCTAAGTTTAAGGTGTACTTCACCTAATAAACACAGAAGCCAGAAGAAAGAGTGACCCTATCAGGCAAACCCATCACAGCACTGTTAGAGAAGTGCTGCTTGGTAAGTCAAGAATTTTGTGGCTGCATAAATTAAGTGTAAGGTTTTCGGTGGCGGAGAGACCAGCGGATACAAGTTATGGCCAAACAAGTGGCTTTATTAAAGCGCTCCTGGGCAAGGTTCACAGGTCCTAAGGTCAGGGCCTGAGAAGTCGCGCCGCCCAGGACTAAGGCAGGGTTTTTATATGTGGGGTGAAGGGGGTCTTGGAACATTTAGGTAGGATGTGGTCGATTTGAAGCCTGGGGACTTAGTCTGCAGCAGCTGGGTAGAGCAGGAAGCTGAGCTCAGGGTGCTCAGCCAGCGTAGCTGTTTTTTGCCCGTCATAACAGGATGCAGCCTGGCCCCAGCTGCAAGCCAACGGGGAAGGGGCCCGGGGCTGTTGTTGCTGTGCCTGTGGGGGTCTTTTGACCAGCCTTACATTCCAGCATCTTTGGTTATAAAGGGGCAATGAGTCCGTCTGGCTACTTCCTGCTGTGAAGGGGCAACGGGGGATTAGAGGCTGGAGTTGGCTGGCAGAGGGGTCATTGGCAAGGAGGAGTATGGATATAGAAGCAGTTGGTTGACAGCCACCCGGGAGAGTTCCTGCAGCCGGCGTTGGAGGAACTGTAGGAGACAAGGGGTGAAAAGAAAAATTAGGCAGATGATCATAATGGGCCCAAGAAGGGGGAGCAACCAGGCAGCTAGAGGAGATTGTAGCCAGCTGAACAGAGATGAGTCCTGGTGTTGGCAGTTGCGGAGATCTTTACTCAGGTTGGACAGTTTATTTATGTTTTGTTCTATGAGGCCTGACTTGTTGACTTAGTAACAGCATTCTTTGTGTAGAAAGATGCAGGTCCCTCCTTTTTCGGCCGTGAACAGGTCCAGGGCCCTCCTGTTTTGGAGTGTTACCTGGGCTAAGGAGGTGAGTTGTCTTTGTAGTGAAGCCAGGGAAGCGGAGGTGGTTTCCAGTGTTATTTGTAGTTTTTCTGTAAAGTCTTGGGCTGAGATCATACTGTGACCGAGAGTCCCTCCTGCCACCTCAGAGGCAGCAATGGATGAGGCCAGAGTGAGGTTGGCTATGATGGGCAGGAAGATGGCCCACTGTGGCCGGAGACCCGGGAGAAGCCATCCAAACTCTGACTCACCATAAAGGGTCAGTTGGGGAATTATCATGACTGGAAAGCAAGGGCCTGGTGTGCAGACATTAATGTAGTGGGCAAGAGTTCCATTGCACCAGAAGAATTGTCCTGAGGCAGAGGAAGTAGTTGTATTGACAGTATGGTTGGTGAGACAGCGGCCATGAAGCTGTAGGTTAGGATCAGTGTGAGAGGTGAGGTAGCAAATGTGGTCTGCACAGGGCTGGCCTGTCAGCTCGGGCTCCCAGAAGGGAATATGAGGGAGAGGTGAAGAATAGTTGAGCTCTGGAGAGGGGGTTGATGGGGGAGCAGAAGAATTTAAAGGTATTGTGGCTAGTAACGGCCAATGAAGTGAGGTGTAGAGAAAGTAATGGGATATGTTGGGGACTATTGTAGAGGAATTTAGGAGGTGAGGGTATACTGGATGATGTCTAACCAGGAGGAGAGGGAGGAGGTTTGGGGTTTAGGGAATTGGTGGCCGGCCAGGGCCTGTTCTGCTTGGAGAATGTTGGTGAATACCTGTATGTGTGTTTGAAGGCTTTGAGGCAGTAAGACATATTTCTGATTAATGTGGAGGGTGCCCTGGGGAGTGGAGTAGTGTCTGTTTTAATATAGCTTATCAGTGACGCCGGTTTGCCTAGTGTTGAGGATCAGAGATGTCCAATGAGAATCTGTTGTCAGTAGAGTAAAATATGTCTTTGCCTTTACTTTTATCTGTTACATGGATGCGGCAGATGGAGTATGGGTAGCTCCCATAAATGTTAGTGTCACAGCGGCAATAGCTAGCTGACTGATCATAAGGGAAGTATAGAGCGGATGTATATTTGCAGTCTTGTCTCTGGCTAAGTGCAGTGTATGGGTGAGGGAAATGAGTTTAGCCTTTTGGGAGGTGGTGTCCAGAGGGAGCCAACAAGTCTTAAGTGTCTGGGAGGCAGAGACTATGGCATAAGCTGCGCGTCATCTCCCATTAGCTCTCCGAGTGGAGTTATCATCAACAAACACGGTGAGATCTGTATCAGGCAGGCGTTGATTAAAGAGGCCTGGTCTGGGCGCCATCAAGGCGTTGACCAGTTCTGGACAACGATGTGTGTTTGGCTCCAGGCTAGGAATAGGGAGTAAGGTAGCCAGGTTGAGAGAAGGAGACTGGACTAGACAGACAGAGGGGTTTAGCGAGGAGAGAGAAGTTGGGGATCCAGCTTTGGAAGAAACCGACAAACCCGAGGAAGGACAGAATCTGCTCGGCAGTGGTGGGTGGCTGAAGGTTATGAAGAGCCTGCTGGCGATTAACAGTGAGATGACGGGAAGTGGAGGTGAGTGAAGTCTAAGATAAGTGACAGTGGGTGTAGACAGCTGAGTCTTAGAGGGGGATACCTGATAGCCCTTAGAGGCAAGAAAGTTGAATAGAGAGGAAGTGTGAGTCTTGGAGTGTTGTAGAGAGGGACTACAGAGTAGTAGATCATTAACGTATTGGAGGACGGTGTTAGGTTGTAAGGGACATTGGAGTAGGTCCTGGGCCAGAGCCTGACCAAATAGACGGGGGCTGTCCCAAAACCCCTGGGGCAGGACAGTCCAAGTGAGTTGTCTGGATGTGTTTGTGTCAGGATCTTTTTACATAAAGGCAAAGAGATTGTAGTTGGCTGGCTCTAAGGGGATAGTAAAGAAGGCATCTTTGAGGTCCAGGACAGAAAAGTGGATAGTGGAAGATAGTATATGAGAGAGCAAGGTGTAAGGGTTTGGGACTATAGGGTGTATCGGAATGACTGCCTCGCTGATGAGCCTGAGGTCCTGGACCAGGCGGTAAGAGCCATTTGGCTTTTTGACAGGCAGGATTGGGGTATTGTAGGGAGAGTTAGTGGGAATGAGGAGGCCTGTCTGTAAAAGGCGGTCAATGATGGGCTTGAGGCCTCTGCAGTGTGCAGGTGATATGGGAAATTGAGAGAGGATGGGTCCTTGAGCTGGATAAGAATGGGGGTGTGGTGAGAGGCAACAGTGGGAGTGGAGGTGTCTTACACCTGGGGGTCCACTTTCTGAGCAGGCAGCAGGTGTGGAGGGGAATCGCCGTGGTAACCACATGTAGCGGGCAGTAAAGAGAGTAGTAGTAGGGAAGTGGGTCCCGAAGAGAAGCTAAGCGTGGCCCCTATTTTGGCTAGCATATCACGCCCTAAAAGAGGAGTGGGACATGTAGACACTACAAGGAAAGAGTGTGTGATGGGCTGCCTATCGAGAAGGCATGTCACCGGCCTTGTTGTGCGAGGAAAGGATGGGTGACTGTCAATCCCCATGATGGAGACCTGGGAAAGATAAGTGGGACCCAAGGAAGTGGACAGGACAGAGTAGGTAGCCCCCGTGTCAACCAAAATGGACACTGCTTTACCTGCTACCTTGATTTTTTACCCTGGGCTCAGTGAGGGTGATCGGGGTGGTCGAGTCGGGGTCGTCGAGTCGAGGTCTCATCAGTCGTTGGCAGCCAAGCCCAATATCGCCATCAGCAGATCTAGGGATGGAAGGGCTGACCCTCTAGACCCTGGGCCAAAGGGGCAGTCACTTTTCCAGTGTCCCTTTTGACTGCATGTTGGACATGGCTTAGTGGGTGGCCGTGGCTGAGGGCAGTGTTTGGCCCAGTGGCCTTCTTCGCCGCACTTGAAGCACTTGCCAGGAGGGGTGGCCCCAGAGGGTCCAGCCGGCGTCGCAGGTTTTTCCAGACCACCGACCCCTGCCAGCTGCAGAGCTGCAACCAAGGCCTGGGCCTGCAAGTGAGCCTTCTGGTGAGCGCGGGATTCCTTTTGGACCTCTGCCTGGTCATCATGAGAATTGAAAACCTTAAATGCCATATTTACCAGGTCACCAAGTGGGGTCTGAGGGCCCTGATCTGCCTTTTTGAGCTTTTTTCTGACATCGGAAGAGGAGTGAGTGATAAAGTGGGTTGCTAGGACCGTGGCCCCAGCCACCAAGGTGGGGTCTAGGTGGGTGTATTGGACAAGGGCATCTGTGAGGTGACTCAGAAAGGCAGCTGGGTTTTTAACTGCCCTCTGAGTGACCTCCCTCAGCTTGGGGCCTAGAGCCCAGCAAAGATGCACTGCAGTATGTGGTCTTGCCATCTCCTGCCTTCCTGACCTGCCTGGGTGTCTGGCTGATAGTTTCATTCCAGTTCATTTGGTGGCATGGTGCGATCAGTGACGTGGACCTCGTCAGCATGGCCCTAGGCAGCTGTCCAGACTCGTTCCTTTTCGTCAGTAGTCACAGTGGAAGAAAGGATAACAAAGATGTCATGTCAAGTGAGGTCGTAGGCTTGAGTGAGATAATGGAATTCTTTGGTGTAAGCGGTAGGATCATTAGAAAAGGATCCTAGGTGCTTTACAGTCTGAGAGAGATCAGAGAGAGAGAGGGGAACATGGAGCCGAACAACCCCTTCAGCCCCGGTGACCTCGTGGAGCGGGCAAAGGAGAGAGCCGGCCCCGGAGGGTTGTCTTGTGAGCGTGCATGATGGCTGACCAGGGAAGCTGGCGGCAACGGGTATTTCGGACTATGGCCGGGATAAGGTGGGGGCCAAGAAGGGGGAGAGACGAGAGAGTCAGGAGTATCGGAAAAGGCGGAGGGGGTTTTGGAGGGTAGCGGTGTAGGAGCTGGAAGAGGGGAGACTAGGGCGGTTGGGTCCGGGCCAGGAGGACGTGGGCCGGGTTGCAGGCCTGGCAAAGAGAGGGGCAGGAGCAAAGGTAGAAAAATGCCTGGACGTAAGGAATTTTGGACCACTTGCCGCTTTTGTGGCAGAAGTTGTCAAGGTCTTGTAAGACATTGAAACTGAAAGTCCCGTTTTTAGGCCACTGGGAGTCATTGTCCAATTTATACATAGGCTAAGCGGTGTTGCAAAAGAAAATAAAGCGCTTGGGCCAGATATCGGGCCTGAGGCCCAGGACAGTCAGGTTAGCCAGGAGACAGCCCAGGGGAGTCTCCCGTGGAATTTTGGAAGGTTGGCTGCCCATGATGTCCCAACCCAAATGGGGAAACAGACAGGAACAGTTTCCTGACTACGGAGGCCACAGAAGTCTGGGGATGTCTCCTCGAGACTAGTGAGCTGGAACGGAAAGGGGGAGAGAGAAATTCAGGAGTCCCGAATAATCTCAAGCCCCGGATCCGGAGAGCCTCTGACATGGGCCCACAGTTTAACGGACCGGAACAGGATCTGGTGGAGGGGGAACAGAGAATCCTGGTGGGGTATTTGGGTTGAGACAACACAGGGTGACTCACCGAGGCCGAGAGAGAATCAGGGACCTAAGGCATGGCCGAAGATCCTTGTCCGGAGGGTCCGTGGAAGGAGGGGCGCTGTCCCGAGACCACGGTCCTGGCGGTGCCACTTGCCCTTCCCTGGTTTCGGCACCAAATGTAAGGTTTTCGGTGGCGGAGAGACCAGCGGACACAAGTTATGGCCAAACAAGTGGCTTTATTAAAGTGTTCCTGGGCGAGGTTCACAGGTCCTAATGTCAGGGCCTGAGAAGTCGCGCCGCCCAGGACTAAGGCAGGGTTTTTATGTGTGGGGTGAAGGGGGTCTTGGAACATTTAGGTAGGATGTGGTCGTTTGAAGCCTGGGGACTTAGTCTGCAGCAGCTGGGTAGAGCAGGAAGCCAAGCTCAGGGTGCTCAGCCAGCGTAGCTGTTTTTTGCCAGTCATAACAGGATGCGGTCTGGCCCTGGCAGCAAGCCAACAGGGAAGGGGTCCGGGGCTGTCGTTGCTGTGCCTGTGGGGGTCTTTTGGCCAGCCTTACACTAAGTATAAACTAGGGCCCTACATGGCCCAACTGCTATGTGATGCTTCAATAAAACCACAGCTGGTTAGGCTTGGTGGCTCATGCCTGTAAGCCCAGCATTTTGGGAGGCCAAGACAGGAAGATCACTTGAGGCCAGGAGTTCAAGACCAGCCTGGGCAACATAGTGAGAACACATCTCTAAAAAAAAAAAAAATTAACTGGGCACCATGGTGTGCATCCATAGTCCCAGCTACTCAGAGGCTAAAGTGGGAGAATCACTTAAACCCAGGAGTTCTGTTGTAATTTCTCCTTTTTCATGCCTGATGCAACTGATACCATGGAAATACAAAATATCATCTATGAATATTATAGAACTCTCTACGCACATAAACTTGAAAATGTGGAGGAAATGGACAAATTCTTAGAAACATTCAGCCTCCCTAGGCTCAATCAGGAAGAAATAGAATTCCTGAACAGACCAATATCAAGTACCAAAATTGAAGCAGCAATAAAAAACCTTCCTAAAAAAAGTTCCAGACCAGATGGTTTCACACTCAAATTTTACCAGACCTACAAAGAAGAACTGGTGCCTATCCTGCAGAAATTATTCCACAACATCGAGAATGAAGGAATCTCCCTAACACATTTTACAAAGCCAACATCACCCTGATTCCAAAGCCAGGAAAGAACTCAACAAAAAAAGAAAACTATACACTAACATCCCTTATGAATGTAGATGCAAAAATTCTCAATAAAATCCTAGCAAACCGAATTCAGGTGCTTATCAAAAAAATAATCCATCACAACCAAGTGGGCTTCCTCCCAGAGATGTAGGGATAGTTCAACATATGCAAATCTATAAATGTAATCTGCCACATAAATAGAAGTAAAAACAAAGACCATATGATCCTCTGAATAGACACAGAAAAAGCATTTGACAAAATTCAGCCCCCTTTTATAATAAGAATGATTAACAAAATGGAAATAGACGGGATGAACCCCAAAATGTTAAAAGCCATATACAACAAACCCACAGCCAACATCATCCTGAATGAGGAAAAATTGAAAGCATTTCTGCTTAGAACTGGAACCAGACAAGGTTGCCTTTTATCACCACTTCTATTCAACTTAATACTGGAAGTCCTAGCCAGAGCAATCGGACAAGAGAAGGAAATCAAGGGCATGCGAATAGAGGCAGAAAAGGTTAAACTATCACTCTTTGCTGATGATATGGTCTTATATCTAGAAAACCTCAAACATTCTGCCATGAGACTACTAGAATTGATAAACAAATTTAGCAAAGTCTCAGGTTACAAAATCAACGTACACAAAACAGTAGCATTCATATATACCAACAACAGTCAAACTGAAAACCAAATCAAAGACTCAACACCCTTTACAATAGCAACAAAGAAAATAAAATACCTAGGAATATATTTAACTAAGGAGGTGAAAGACCTCTATAGAGAGAATTAAGAAACACTGAGGAAGGAAATAGCAGAGGACATAAACAGGTAGAAAACCATACCATGCTCATGGATTGGCAGAATCAACACTGTTAAAAAGGCTATACTACCCAAAGTGATCTACAGATTCAATGCAATCCCTATTAAAATACCAACATCAGTTTTTGCAGATCTAGAAAGAATAATTCTACACTTTGTCTGGAACCAGAGAAGACCCCATATAGCAAAAGCGATCTTAAGCAAAAAGAACAAATTGGGAGGCATCAGTTTACCAGACTTCAAGCTATACTACAAGGCTATGGTAACCAAAACAGCATCATACTGGCACAAGAACAGAGACAAAGACTAATGGAACAGAACCGAGAACCCAGACAGAAACCATCCTCATATAGCCATCTGATCTTTGACAAAGCAGACAAAAATATACACTGTGGAAAAGAGTCCTTATTCAATAAATGGTGCTAGGAAAACTGGATAGCCACATGTAGAAGACTGAAACAGGATCTGCACCTCTCACCTCTCATAAAAATCAACTTACAATGAATAGCAGACTTAAACCAAAAGCATGAAACCCTAAGAATTCTAGAAGAAAACATTGGAAAAACTCTTATAGACATTGGCCTAGGCAAAGAATTTATGAAGAAGACCCCAAAGGCAATCACAGCAACAGAAAAAATAAATAAATGAGACCTGATCAAATTTAAAAGCTGCTGCACAGCCAAGGAAACTATCATCAGAGCAAATAAACAACATGCAGAATGGGAGAAAATATTCACTTGCTACACATCTGATAAAGGGCTGATAACTAGAATCTACATAGAACTCAGGAAAATCAACAAGAAAGAATCAAAGAACCCCATTAAAAAGTGGGCAAAGGACATGAACAGAAACTTTTCAAAAGAAGACAGAATAATGCCAAACAAACACACACAAAAATGCTCACCATCTCTCATCATCAGGGAAATGCAAGTCAAAACCACAATGAGATATCACTTAACTCCAGTGAGAATGGGTTTTATCAAAAAGTCCCAAAACAACAAATGTTGGTGTGGATGTGGAGAGATAGGAACACTCATATACTGCTGGTGGGACTGCAACCCAGTACAACCTCTATGGAAATTAATGTGGAGATACTAAAAGTATCAAAGAACTAAAAGTAGAACTACCATTTAATCCAGCAATTCCACTACTGGGTATTTCTCCAAAGGAAAAGAAGACATTCTATACAAAAGACATCTGCACTCGGATGTTCATAGCAGCACAATTCACAATTGCAAAGATGTGGAAACAACCCAAGTGTTCATCCATACATGAGTGGATTAATAAAATGTGGTATATGCATACAATGGAGTACTACTCAGCCATAAAAAATGATGAAGTAATATCCCTTGTACTATCCTGAATGAAGCTGGAGCCCGTTCTTTGAAGTAAAGTATCACAAGAATGGAAAAACAAGCACCACATGTACTTACCATTAAATTGGTCCTAATTAATCAACACTTACGCGCACATATGTAAGTAACACTCATAGGGTGTTGGGCGGGTGGGAGAGGGGAGGAGAGGATCGGTAAATTCACACCTAATGGGTACGGTGTGCGATGTCTGCGGGTTGGGCACACTTGTAGCTCTCACTTGGGTGGTACAAAACCAATATATATAACCAAAGCATTTGTAGCCTTGTAATATTCTAAAATTAAAAAATTAAAAAATAAACCCAGGAGTTCAAGGCTGCAGTGAGCTACTATCATACCACTGTTCTCCAGCCTGGGTGACATAGCAAGACCCACATCTAAAAAAAAAAAAAAAAAAAAAAGCACCGTTCAGAAACCAAAGTAATTATAACTAAAATCTGATTTTTACTTTTATCTCTTAAAAATCATGCTGGTAGATTCAATTTATAATCCATGGTAAAACACCTTTCAAAACTCCCTTTGCTTCCTTTTCTGTTTCTCAGATTCCAAAGCTGCTCCAGAGACTCTCATGTTGCCAAATCCCAAAACACTTTCTCACAGAACATGTGGCCCATGTGGGCTTTCATCCCCCACCCAACTCCTTCAGTTCTTCATTTTACAGGTCTACACATACTCTGTGTTTTGTTTTTTCTGCCATTTTGTTTTGTTTAATGTAGTTCTGTCTATTCTTACAAGAAGGTTAGAAACTAGTCTGGCAAAGTTTTCTTAGACGGCAATGCAAGGTCAAGTGAAGAATCTGAGTAGATAAAGGAAAAGTTCTTTTATTAGCTGGAGGTTGGATGGAAGCAGCAGGAGTCTCCAATTACTGCCAGGTTAAGGTATCCTGCCCCTATGACAATTTACAGTAAGAACCAACACTTATTAACAGTTAACATTTTGCTAAGTACTTTTATATTAATTGTGCCTTGATAACTCTAATATTATCTTACAAGTTTGTATTATAATATCACCATGCAAATGAGGAAACTGTAGTTTAGAGTAGTTGAGTGATGTCCCCAAGGTTACATGGCTGGTTAATGGCAAAAGTAGGACTTCTCAGCCTCCGTCTCCTCCTAAAGCCCATGTTCTTACCCATCATAACCTTTAGGTACCAGCATTTCCCACTGACTAGGGTTATACTGAGACGAAAGCCATCATTGAAACACACTGACACTGAATATGAGAAATGCAATTTATCTCCATACTTTCACAAAATTTTCTTTTTACATAGTTTTTAAGCTAAATGTACCGTTTTGGATCCAGATCTGTATTAACATACTGATTACCAAATATTAGACACTCTACAAATTAGTGTTGGAATTTTCCAACTATAAATGCTTATGATTTGGAGGGGAAAATTCAAAATTTGAATTTATCTTAATTTTCTTTTGTACTATTTACGGTTTTCCACCCAAAAGATAATAGGAAATTCTATGGCCCAGGTTTATAATCTTGAGTCTGTTCCCTCATCGGCACTCTGCCTTATTTGTGACGGTAGAGGAAGGGTTTAGGAGAGGGATTAGGGGCTCGTCAGAGCATGACAGTGATGAGAGCTACCCAGAGTGTGTGTGATGAACGCCACACACAGTTGCCAGCTACTCTGTTGAATATGCCACCTCGGAAGTCATCTTTGCCTTCGATCTCGACTTTTTAAACATATTTCCCTTTTGGCGTAATGTTTCCTTGCTGTCTTTGCATCCTGAGTGAAAGCAAAATGAGGTTCACCTCTGATGAGATTGGTCATCACTCTTTGGACGACATGCCTTAAATCAACACTTCCCACTTTTGTCCTTTTGGCAAATATCTTCAACCTGGAGGGGATGCGAGAGGCAGTCACTCCCACTATCGGCATCCGAAAGCTGTGTTAAGTTATCACCTTGGTACTAAGTCTCTTCTCAATTCCCTGCTGGTTGGTTCTTTTCCTATTAAAATTAGAGTTTGAGCTAGTTATTCAAAGGATACAAAAATAAAGAGCAAAAAGGGAAGCTGAATGTAGGGCTCTGACCTTACATCTGGGAGCCTTGACCTTCTAGGTTAAAACAAACAGCGGAGCTACAAAGAGAATCATTCTAAGTCACCCAACCCCAGTTTCTTGACCCTGTTACAGAAAGGTTTATGGAATTATTGCAAGAGATTTTCACATCTCTCTGTAGGTGGGATAAATAATACATCTTACGCATACATATACTATTCATTTTTCATATGTAAATTGTGCTGTTGTAATCAATGTGACATACATTGTTTTAATAACATTTGTATAAATAAATGTATGTAACGGTATGCATTTTCTTAGTCAATATACCAATATAGGAAAAAGCTGCAACTACTATTATGAGACTTTTTACATTAGAAAGGAGTTCTCATTTTTTTTAAACAGTTGGGAATTACTAAATAACGGTGGCTCTTATGTGATCAGCAAAATAGGAAGAAACATGAAAGAGGTTAGAAATATGAAGGCACTTATATTAAAAAAAAAAAGGCAGAAAGTCCCTACCAAAAGCTATCAATTTCTGTCAGGAAATTGGCTGATTCCTCTTTGCTTTACCTTGGAGCTACGGAAGGCTGCTGCTTGATTTAGCATGGATGTTAAAGAACCCATGTCAGCAAACTCACAGGAAGAACTTGTCATTTCTACTGGTATTCTGTCTAAGCTTCAAAATGGCACAGCACTCAGGTGCTGTAGGGTATCATAATGTCTTTGACATTTTCCTGAGGAGAAATCATAGACTATGAGTCTATGTAAAGAGATAAATAAAGGGCTACCTCCAATTGTAGGATGTCTGCTTCTAGTTGATAATTAAAAGGATCATCCAAAGAGACTAGCAGGTACGTTGTTTTGTTGGTTTTTAACAGTTTGAAGGCCATCTCTCTTTCTTCTGGTAAGAGAATCCCAGTTTTCCTTTTGAGAATTGTCCATACCCATTACTGGGCAAATGGCCCAGACCTAGTCCCAAAATTGTTGCTGGAATTATTGAGAAGGAGGTGAACTCCTCTTATTGAGGTTTTGAAACTGGTTAGAAGAAGGGTTAGCTTGTGGTCGCTTTTGGCATCACTGGGGAGCACCTGCCTAAGCAGCACAGGAGAGAGCTGGCCAGCAAATGGAGACAGAGTCCAGAAAAATCATTTGAACATCTGACCTAAATATTCCTGATTTTGACTTTTGAGTTCTGTGAGCCAATCAAGTGTCCTCTGTGGCTTACACGTTTGAGTTAGGGTATTGTCACTGGCACCACAAAGAAACCTAATTGGTTTCTTTGGACAATCCTACAGGATTGTCCTTCAGCCTCCAGTGGAATTTACCACCCTCTTTGCATCATTTCTTTCCACATTCCAGTTCTAAGAAACTCCACCATGCCATGTCAGAATGCCACAGCCTCACTTTATTTTGGGCCCTCTTAGTGTGGAGCAGAAGGACTTTTTCCTCTAGCACACGAGCTGACTTCTAGGGCAAAGGCATTCTCAGCCACTGAGCAGGTCCAAGAAAACATGGGGAGAAGAAGAGTCCTTGTGGCTCTCCTGCAGAACTTGGCTCCCAGCACTGAAAAGTCATCTCAAACCGGAATGTTCTAAAATGCAAACTGACGCTTTCTTTTCAACTGACAATAAACAGTGAGTGATGCATAGCAGTACACAAATGTTGCCAATTTTTGATAGAGCAACCCTGTAGCTCAGCTGGGGATTCTGCTAGGAGGGAAGGCTATAATTCTGTTGTTTTGTGGAGATCAGATATTTTGATGCTGACCCTTTGATTTTGCTTCAATTCCTTTTTTCTGCTCCTTTTGTCATTCTTGTCTCCTCGGCTGTGTTCCTTTCCATTATTGTTCTTTGTCTGAAATTGGACCCACAGAAATGAGCCTGTAATCAGGAGACATGTGAATCCCTAAATTGGTCTCGTTTTGGTTTTCTACTTTGTTAATATTTCAGTGTGTGAAACATGAAAAAAAAAGGCATTTTAGATCACTGGTCCTTCAACTTAGTCATGCTACTCTGTAACCCACTGCGTGGAAAATTTAAATATGCATCACAGTGTCTAAAACTGACATTTCTAAATCTGTTTTTGGTACATTATGTAGAAAATTACTTCACTCTCACTAGTGCTTGAGAAACCTTCATCCTACATCACTCCAACATCCTAGAAAAAGAAGTAAGTGGGAAGATTTGTATATAAGGGAAATAGGAGAATAGCAATATAGTACTGCAACCCATTGATAAAGATTAAACTGACTTCTTAGCTTAATCAGGCTTGATTTTTGTGTCTCCTTGTGCTGCTTAATATATAACCAAATAAGGAAGTCGTTCTTCAGTGAACTTTGCATAGGAGTAAAAATGTCTGAAATTAAAGTCTTTATAACAAAATAAAATGCCCCTTCCACGCTTCCAGTAAGTGTTTTAAAATAACACTTCAGTATATTGAACACCTTCTATGTGCCAAGCATTTTACATGTGTTAACCTCATTTGGTCTTAGTACTTGAGATGGGAACAATTGGCCTCTCGTTTTATAAGTGAAAAAACTAAGGGTTAGAGAGACCAAGCAACCTGTTCAGAGCCAAGTGCAACGTCTGTGTCAATCCAGAGACCAACCTTCTTACAGTGACAGGGAAGATGGGGAGAGGGAAGAATGAGATTCCATGTTTTCTTAATATCTCATTGGATTCTTAAGAACCCCTAAAGTCAAGAGTTGGTAGGGGAGAGGACAGGCAAGGCCACTCCCTGTGTTGCTGGTTTCAGGCCATTCAGGGGCAATGGACCAGGAGAAAATAAACAGACTGGATCTAGGGAATTGGCTAGCCATGCCCTGAGGTGAGTACTTTTGCAGCAATTTGCAGTGCTAGCCAGGGCTTCTTTGCTTGCTGATGACCTGACAATACCTGGGGCCTAAGACATCCTGGACCCTCTCCAGCTCTCTCAGTACCTTTGGCTTATTCTTCTTTCTCTCACTTCCACATTCTTTCCTTCTACCCAGCATATTTATTCAGCCCCCTTCCCCCTTCCCAGGATAACTCTTGCTCAGCCTTCTAAGTCCAAGTTCAAATGGTTTTTCCTTCATGAAGCTTTCTATGTTACCTCTGAACTAATTGACTTTTTTTTGTACATTCACCTATGGAATTATTTTACTTTTACCCTATGTACCAGGTTATAAGATCGTATAGAATCCTTTACATACTCTAATAAAAAACTTACTGCATTATTTGTCATTGTATGTTTGATGTTTGGTTTCCTCCCTGGGTTGTAAGCTTTTTAAACAAGAACTGCATATGTTGTTCACCATTGAATCTCCTGTGCCTAGTTAATACCTGGCACATAGTAAGTAAATAATTATCAAATAAGTGAATAAATAAATGAATGAAATAGCTCGAGTTTAAATCACTGTCACTTAATATTAGAATGGACCGATAAGAAGTTATCAAACTAAATGTGACCCAGTGAAACTAAAAATGACAACAACAATAGTAATATTATCCTTGTCCTTAAGGATAAAACAATGTGATGTATTGCTCAGAAAGGGAAGAGAATGATCCATTTTTGAGAACCTATAATTAAGAGAGAGTATAATGCAGTATAGGAGATTTTTTTTTCATAACTTACAGTAAGAAATACACTACATCATGGCCCAGTACACACACACACAGACAGACAGACAGACAGACACACACACACAGACACACCCGAAACAAAATTTTCATATTATGTTTACCTTTACTGTGTGAGGCATACTGATATGTTCTAATCTATTTTATACTTTTTCTTCTATTTCATTAAAAATGCTGAGAATGAACAACTAAACTGATCTCATGACTCTCTAATGAGTCTAAAAAACTTCCTATAGTGGTGAGGAGTGTAGGTTCTGTTGTCATAACTACTGCATTGGCTCTGCCACTTGCTGGTGATATGACTTTTGTCCAACATCGTGAAGCCTCGTTAACCCATCTACAGGATGAGAGTGGTGTTAGTAACTACATCCTAGGATTATTGTGAGGATTAAATGAAATAAGGAGTAGAAAGTGAGGTTCAGAGAGATTAAATGAATCATCCAAGATCAAATAGTCAATAAACAGCAGAGTGGGGTTGCTCAAGCCAGGTCTATCTGATTCTGAAACCCATGTTTTTTTCCAGGAAATAGGAGGGAACACCCTCCTCAGGCTGGGAGAACAAGGGAAGAGGTTAAAATTACAAAAACTTGAAGTTGGAGAGGGGCCCTGCAGAGCAGAATCTCAGGCCCCTGAGAAAGGGGCATGATTTGTTGGTGTCACCAGGACCGGGGGCGGGGGCAATGAAGCTGGTTCTTCAATAATTGGAAATACTGTAAACTGGATTCACCTGCTATTATGGAAATGAATTGCAGCTGCTGTCCTGAAGCAGTAAAGCCAGGTGCCACTGATCAGAACAAGAAACAAACAGGAAGCCAATGGCAAGGGGAGCATCCTTCTACCTCCTCCCCCTGGCAGTCTCCCTCTAGTGTGCCCAACTGAACAAAACAAGGCTCTCGCTGGCAAAGGAGAAGTTTGCAGAGTCCCAGCCCTAGCATCTCAGAGCCAATGGGTGGAAACTCAAAGAAGTCTTCATGGAAATGGCTGGACTCAAAGTAGCGTTTGAAAGATGAGTGACTGGTGTAGACCCAAATGCTATTTCATGTGGTTTCAACGTTGATTTTAGGATCAGCCACATCTGGGTTCTATTCTTGTCTCCACCACTTACAAGTTTAGAAATTTTGTACACTTTTGTTTAGCCTTCCTGAGCCTCAGTTTCCTCAGCTTTATGCTGTTGATGATACCAACCTTGCAAAATTCTATGAAGAATAATGAGCTACACATAATACACTTTTTATTGTCTGACAAATAACTGCTTAAAAAATGGAAGCTATTTTTATTAGATAGAATTTACTTATAGGGTGAGTCAGAACTTAATCTCTTACACAGGGCTTAATTAAATTTGTAATTTGTAGGCTTTAACAGATGCAATTTGCAGCCGCGTTGAGAGCATGGGCAAAAATATATCTGTACAATTGGATCTGGTAAGTTTTAATATTAATCATCTTGAGCAGTTCCAAATAGAATGACCGTGAGTGGCATTGAACTTGCAGCTATTGATTGGATTTCTAGTGGTAGAATTTGTCCAACATTATCTCTTCTAAATTACTGGAATATTGTTTGGCTTTCCTGGGTTAATGAAAAGTACCTTTGGCCCTCACCTGTGAGCCATTAGAACGGTCTAACCGCTTATTGACAAGTATTATAGAACATCGAATGACAATGGGGCCAACTTGGCAGCATTGTTCATTTCCATCTCAGCTTGATTACCAAGCCTGCTGCCTTTGCCTCAGGCTTTGGGGCTAGAAATGAATCCAATATTGGAAATATAAAGTTGACTTCTGTTTATGCCCCTTCTCATTTCTACCACTGTGGATATGAAGAAAGAGAAAGCCCAATTTCTTCCTCCCTAGGGTGCTACTGAAGGTGTGTTTTATGACTTAACTAGGCGTGTGGCTTCAACTGCTGTTCAGCTCTGGTTACTCTGAAATCATTCAGTTTAATATTTCCCTTGGGGACTCCACGGTGTGTTAGGTGGTTACTAAACCCCTGGACTTCAGAGGTGGAGCAGGGCTGTGATTCTAAAGAGCTCACTCACAGGTGGAGAATGGTGATGGCAGAGCTTATGAAGTTGGGATGCCCTGTTAAGGCTATTAGCTGCCCAACTAACCCTGGACAGACTCTATCCTGCAAATGAATTATAGAGACTCAGGAAGAATGAATATTTTAGTCTCTAGAGCAATTAAAATACTCCCCAGACAGAAATACCAGAAGAATGAAAACTGTCAGAAAGGCAATTTTCCACAAATATATTTCCTCAAGTAGGGATATGGTTCCACATATCAAGGAAGGTCCTGAGAAGTTTTAGTTTTTGCTGTGTTTAGTGATATAGTGAAAAATGCTTTCATTAAACAGATCCTTTAAAATAGTTTATTTTTTAAGAGTAGCAGCAAAAAGTACTAAGGTAGGAGTCAGGAGAACTGGATGTGAGTCCTTGCTCTACTGAAATGGTTTTTGTTGACTTGGGTAAATCACGTACCAGTTTTGGTCTTTTCCCTTCATTTGAAAAATTTAGATATATCCTCCATAGAACATGGAGTTCATTTCTAAGATTATAGTCCAATGCTAAGATTGTCTGGCTGAGATTCCGAAAGTCTAATGTGATTGAATTGAGATTTTTTGATTAGCATCAAATTCCCGTAACCGTTCCTTCTAACAAAGGAATATTTTGCCCTGTGCTAAGGGACTCTACCCACATAAGTTAGCATGTGACTTGCTAGGTAAAAGAACACTGAATGGAGTACTTTAGTAAAATGTATCCCTTTGAATACTGTATTTACTAATGAGTAGCAATAAGAATAGAAGCTAGAGTTTTCAAGATTCTCCCATATTATCTCATTTTATCCTCATAAAAACTCTGTAAGGTAAATCATCATTCCAATTTAATAGAAGGAAAGATCTAAGACATAAAAAGGATTGATTGCTTACCCTTGTTTGTCTAATTCATAAATGGCAGAAGTGGATCTTAGCATTCATGCTTTCTCTTTTTCTTTTTTTTCTTTTCATTTCTTTCTTTTTTTCTTTTTTTTTTACACAAAAGCAGAGAGTTTATTTGGGCCAAGGAGACAGGGAACTGCAGCCTGGGAGACATAGATTCAAGTTGCCCTGAATACATGCTTCCCGTGCTTTTGACTTTTACTGCACTATGAACTGTTTATGTCAATGGTCATGATGACATTAGGAATCTTTTTGTACTTTGCCACATATCTTCCGACTTTCAACCTAATGCTCATGACCATACACATTTTGGATTAGCTAAAGCAGAAGCTATTCATCTGTTAGACACAGACCCCTGGGGAGACGGCTGAAAGATTATTTTTAAAGGTTTGAATACTCATGAACACTAAGAATTATCTGTTCACTAAAGAAGTAATGTCTCAAACATGTATAAATAGTTGTTCTATTTTTCAAATATTTCAATACAATTGTGGCTATTAAAACAAATAATTATGTAACATTACTGAATTAGTACTAGCTTTCTGTCAATACTATATATATTTTTCTCAATCAATAGATACCAAAAGTACAACTATTAATAATATTGCTTGGGGTCTGTGAAACTTCAGATATTAAAAGAGCTTCTGTGAACTGCCTGGGATTATAGATATGTTCTGTATCTTGATTTAGGTACTGGCTACATGAGTATATACACTTGTTAAAATGCACTGAATTATATACTTAAGATCTGATATGTTGTTACACTGTTATAAATTTTACTTCAATTTAAAAAAATAATGCCTCAAGTACTTGAAGAGCTAATAGCCCAAATGTTCAGCAACTTCTCAAGTCCTAGTTTGCTTTCCCCTTCTAGATAGTATTCAGGATGATAGTGAGGTGCCCTTCCCCCACTGCCCTCTGTGAGCTAAACTACTGAAAATCCCCATCAATGGGTAAAATTGTCCACCCGTGAGTGCAAACCAAGAAATTTCCTATAAATGTGCGTCTGGAAAGTGTTAAAACAGCTATAATGTTAGGTGATCAGGACATAGATTGTGAAGGCAGAAAGAGAATATGATTGCAACATAGGGAGTGAAATCTATTTGAATGTTTGGAGAAAGAAAAGAGTCAATGCAATTGATTAGGTTCTGTGAACAGAAAAAGAATAGTCAATCAGAAGCTTGAAAAGGTAGTCTGAGGATTATTTAATGCTGTCCAGAGAAGAAACATGCTGAATCTAGTTCAAATTCAGGTGTTCTCTTGGGCAGCATTGTGGATCATAAGTCTTTGTCTTGGTCCAGATAAAATAGGTTCAAATTAGCAAACCTTCTCTGTTGTGATTTCCAATCTCAAAGCAACATTTTGTTTGCTGACTTGACTTCTCAGGCCACCTAATTTAGGAAAGTGAGTTCCCTAGGTAGAAGATGTTAATATTTTAGATACCTGCAAAGGTCTATTAAATTAATATTCTGTATTATACATCAATCTCTTTTAAATTTGGTTAATGTAAGTCAGTTCCTCTGTGTCTGATCATTTCCAAAGACCTCAGTTTTAAGTTTATGGGTTGCAAGACTGTGACGACTACTTGTATTAGTCAAAAATTTTTGGTTTTCAAACAACAGAAATACTACTCAAACTTGCTTAAGCAAATGCAGGACTTTACCAGCTCATTTAGCATGGAAGTTAAAGGTGGCACAACCTTTAGGCAAGCAGGATCAAGAGCTTGAATAATTTCATTACAAACACTGTATTTTCCATCACTCTGCTTTCTCCTCCATTAATGACATTTTTATTCAGTGTTTCCCTTGTCCTGACAAAATAATTGTTTATAGGTCTAAGCGAGTCTTAAATCCAAGACATTCCAATAAGAAAAGAGAAAGATCTCTATTTCCAACAGTTTCCTCAAAACCCAGAACTAATATCTAATTGCCTTGACTAGGGTCATGTTGCTAAGCTTAAACTAATCCCTGGAATCAGGAGAATAGAATGTGCCGATTGGCCTGAGACTTGGGTAGTAGGACTACACTGCAGCTGGAGTGTGGGACAGCCCCTCCCAGTTCATAACGATGAAGAATGGGGAGGGGTGGTTCCCAAATACATAGCAGTGCTGCTACTATCAGATGAAGGGAGAAGGAAAGTTAGGCGGGAAGTTGAAACAAAAAATATCCAAGACACCCAGCAAAGCCACATTGGTCCCTGAGTTTTTCCTGGCCTGTCAGCCATTGACTCCTGACTCATTGTTACCTTTCCCCTTTATGCCCTTCCCGACCCCCAGTCAACACAGTGAACTAAGCAAGTATCAGTGATCAGGGTATGTAAGTACATCTTAAAAACCAATCCATCCTAAATTTAATTTAGGGAAGTACATCAAATATACAATATGGAACTATATCTTAGGGGCATGACCCTAATAGTAATCCTTAAATAATTGTGGATCTGATGAGAGCAGAAAGATATTCTGAAATCAAAATAACATTTTTGGAGATATGATCTTCTATTTTGGATTTTCTAGCCCTCTCCTCTAGTTCACTGAAACTAACTGTTGATTTTTTTTTGGTGGGGAGAGGGTCACAATAAACAAATAAACAAGCAAACAAATAAAGATGGCCTTGTGACAATGGATCACCCATCCATTCTTTCCTTCTGCAATTATACATTAAGCTCCCACTGTGTACCTAGAACTGGTCCTAAAATAAGCTAGTATTAAAAACCTATTTATGTGACTATGAACCAAAAATAACTAGGAGAGGAGTGATTTTGGAGATTATTTTGTCAGTGGCCAACATGATATATTCATGGTTAGATAGTCAAGAATGAGCAGGCTGGAATAACTCAGCCGTATGTATTAAGCACTTGCTGTGTAAGCTATTAAGTAAGGGCACAGAAATAGGCTATGATTATGGAAATACAGGTTGTCTGACACATAAAGTGGGCACCTGTATCGATTTCCTATTGCTGCTGTAACAAATTACCACAGCCTCAGTGACTTAAAACACCACAAATTAATTTTCTTACAGTTGTGGAAGTCAGAAGTCTGAAATGGGTCTCGCTGGGCTAAAATCAAGATGTCGGCAGGAATGAATTCCTTTCTGGAGGCTGTGGGGAAGAATTTATTTTCCTGCCTTTTCCAGCTTCGACAGGCTACCCATATTCCTTCGTTTATGTAAAGGCACCTTTCTGTTAAAACCAGCAATGAGTAGTCAGTAAATATTCGGAGAATGAATTTGGAGTCAGACAGACCTGAGTTCAAATCCTCACTCTAGTATTTGGCCTTGAGTGTGTTACTTAACTCTAAGCCTCTTTAAGCTTCATTTTCTTCATCTGTGAAATGGGTATAAAATTGTCTATGGAATAAAATTGTTACGAAGTTTCAATGGGCTTGAGTATATAATAATTATAACTAACACTCACTGGTTGCTAAGCATGTTGAGATGATTTATATTTATTACCTGATTTGATTCTCACTGAAACCCTAAGTAGTAAGTGGTATTATTATGCTCAGTTTATAGATAAGGAACTGAGGCATAGAGGCATTAAGTGTCTTGCTCTAAATCATACAGGCAATAAACAGTGGTGCTCCAATTTACCCTGCCTTCAGGGGCAGTATTCTTAACCACAATACTATACACTATTCATAATAAGTTAAGTGCCAATTATGGTGTCTGGTATATAATCAGTGCTCAGTAAATGCAGGGGAGGATTAACAGCGGTATGTCTAGCAGTAGGTAATATACAGTGATTCCTGCCAACGGGCTAGTAGCTATTAGGAAGGTTTGAAACAGAATCCCAGATTTAAGCTAACACTCTAGTTCTTGTGAGAATTCAACAGGCATGAAGGTGAGCCTCTGTCCCAGCAAAACTGCCATGCTGTATAGATTATAGGCATAAAGACTGTGGCACAGTTTTTGTGCCAGTACCAAGCTGATTTTAATATTACAGCTTTGTAATAGAGTTTGAAGTCTGGTAGATTGATGCCTCCCATTTTGTTTTTATTACCTAGAATTGTTTTTGCTATGCAGGGTCTTCTCTGGTTCCATACAAAGTGTAAAATTAATTTTTCTACATCTGTGAAGAATGATGCTGGTATTTTAATAGGAATTGCATTGAATCTGTAGATCACTTTGGGCAGTATAGTCATTTTAACAA
>NW_012135525.1:5407722-5483977 GCF_000956105.1 Propithecus coquereli | reverse complement strand
GGACACACTTGAAGCTCGGACTTGGGGGGGAGGGAGGGTAAGGGCATCATATGTAACCCAATCATCTGTACCCCCATAACATGCTGAAATTAAAAAAAAAAAAAAAAGACTGTGGCACAGAGGACCAAAATAGGGACCCAGGTCCTGGAATTGTGTTATGAGTTTGAATTGAACTCAGAAAGAAGACAGAAATCAAGCAACTAGATTGTGGCTCATAGCTAGCAATGCATGAGCAGGAAGCATGTCATGATTCTGTGTCACCTGGAGAGCTCTGGCAGCCTGGGGTCTGCCTGGGGTCAGCTGGGGAGATTCTGAGCTGCAGACGGGTGTCGGGAGCCCAGAGAAGAGGAGCAAGAGAAGGGAGGTGAGACCAGGCAAATGGTTCCAGCCATGTTTTTTGATGACAGCAACTTCCTGTCTTAGCAATCGTGTGTACATGTGTGTGCATACATATTTGTTGTGTTAATCAATCTTCTAGTGTGTATGGCACTATTTTTAGAATGCATTCTTCACAGGCCTCCTTTACATTCCTAAAACATCTCTGCAGCTACCTTATCAAGATGATTCTACAAAAAAATAAGCTCATTTCTTGCAAGCAAACAACCCGAAATAAAAGAAAAAAAAACCCTCTCTCAAATCAATCATTACAATAAAAATAAACACTTTTACAAACAGAAATCAGCTCTTTAACCAAGTAGTTATTCAGCCATCATCTTTAAAATATATAGGATCTTCCTAACCTTTTGCCATATGAGAAAATAAATACACTACTGTATATAGTGACTATCCAAGGGGTAGCCTTAGGAAAAGATGGTGAGGAAATGAGATAACGAAAAAAGGGATTTCTCCCCATTTTTCTTTTTCCTTCTTTCTTTTCTTTTTTAAATGCAGAATTTGAAAAGAAAAGCCTGGCCTGGACTTTGGTAATGAGCACTGGATTCTAGTTCTTCAGGCTATTTCTTCTCCTGGTGTCCTTTGAGGAGAGTGTGGGACTGGGCTGAGACAGGCAGGGTGAAGAATAGCTTCATTTCTTTTCAAGTTGTACCTCCTCCAAACTCATAGAACAATTAAATGTGTTTCTTGTGTATCTCACAAAAATCAAGGCTCTTTGGGTCTTATGTAAGTTGAACCAGTTGTTAAGGAATGAAAAAAATACAAATTCTGGTCTGTGATCCATTTTGGCAAATATGTTAAATTTCGGAGGCCTGTTATTTCCTCTGCAAACAAAATGTTTGACTATATTCAAATTTTCAAAATTCCTGGCATTTTGGCAACATGGTAAAATTTTTATATTTATAGGCTAAATATAGAGAACATGTCCACATATGGCAAATTATAATGAAGGAAGGATTATGCCAGCCTGAAACCCATGATCCATGAATTTAAAAAAAAAAAATTCCTGCAGAAATAGAAGACTCCAAAAATAATAACAATGTTAATGAAGTACTAAAAATAAAATTAGAGGTGGATGTTAATAGTCTTTTTCTCATTCTTTTTCATGTCATTGCTTTTTTGAGGCATGTCAAATTAGCCATTAATTTTCTATCTCCAGGTGGCAACATATAGCAGCAGTCTGACTCAGACACTTGAGCCAATAGTATAATAATAATAATCATAGCAGACATTTCTCACCATATGGCAGGCATTGTGCTCGCAACAATCTCACTTAATCCTTACCATTTATCCCCAGCACCAACACACAGTGTTTTACAGATGAGGAAACTGAGGCCCAGAGACAACAGCACCAGGCTAGTACGTGGCAGCCCTAAGAATGGATCCTAGTTTGTTTGGCTTCAAAGCCCTTGTTCCTCCCACCATGCCACACGGCTCCAACACTGGATGTGTGTCCTGCACCAGCGAGAAGGCCAGAGCATAAATTAGGAGTTGTAAAGGAGCATGAGGCTGCGCGCAGAACTAAAGTCCTTTAATATATTAAAGATTTATAATTTCACAAAAACACTAAAAGCCTTATTCTTTTTGCAAAACAACTTACAAATCCCTAGCAAGCATCCAAAGAGGCAAGGGGCACCACAAAACAGTTTTGAAAATTCCTGTCTAGATGATCTTTAATTAAGGACCCTTCCAGTATTAAACTTGTGTCTGTCTTTTGCTGATCTTTAATTATTAATACAGGGCAGTCCCTATTTTTAGAAGGGCAGATATGTTACTCTTGTTAGCATTCCTTCTATGGCCCTACCCGTCTCTTGGAGATTTGTCAGAGAATGACGATCACAATGTAAAACTAAGGTGAAATTTTAGGTGGGTGAAGCAAGAAGAGGAGACATGACCACTGGATTTAGATATTAGTCCAGGAGTGAAAGAGGGTTAGACTAGCAATTGACCATCTCCAACCCATTCAGTCCCCCTTTGATAGGGTAATTCTGATATAAGGAACTAGCTGGACCTACCCATAGAATGGAGCTGGACCCAGGACTGAAAATGAAACCTAATGCCTGCCTGAGACTCCACTAGGTGTTGTGATGGAGAAACCAAACCAAGCAGAGACTTAACACTGGCCAATCCTTGAAGAGGAAATCTGCTCTTTCTGGGCCTAGGCCCTGAGGGTTTTACATGATGTCTGAGGTCTTTATTTGAAAGAGTAAGTCCTAAGAATTGCTTCTTCAGTGCAGCTTCCTGATTGATTTCCAAGTCCCAGCTCCATCATGGGGTAACCCTGACAGAGGTTCAAATGTTTTGAGACATTTCTGGCATTGAAGTGCAAATTAGTTATTGTATCCTCAAGAAAAAAATATACATATATGTATGTACGTGTATATATACAAGGGCTGGCCAGAAATATCCAGCCATTGTTAATATAATATTTCATATTATATAGCTGGATACTTTCTGACAGCCCTCGTACATGTATGTATGTATCTATGCATATATATGTAATTTCTCTTTCTCTATGCACACATGCATACACGCTCTCATGTGCATGCACACACATTGCTTTTTCTTAATAGCCATGCATACCAAAGGCAACAAGGAAGGAAAAGCCTAAAGGTAACATGGAGTCAAGGCTTCCAAGCCTGTTCTATCACTAATTACATGTGGCTCTGGGTGATAAGTGGCCTTCTCTTAGTGTAGTATGCTGTTGTATGATCAGAAAGATTGGGTGTTGAAATATTGTTAACTCAAAATTTGAAAACACTATTCTTCTATTGAGAATTTAGTATGAGCACCCAAGATCTGGGAACTACAGGGATTGAAATCCTAACCCAGGACAGCTTTGGTCTTTCTTGGGGCTCATGATTGGACTGTTGTTTCTGCTTGTCAAATAATCCAAGTCCAGGAGGCATTTTTAAGCTTGTAAAATGCAATTCAATAGGAAATATCATTATACAGAATTGATCATTTTTTTTGTCTTTTTCTTATCTTTTTTCAATGCACGTGTGTGTGTGTGTGTGTGTGTGTGTGTGTGTGTGTATGTGAGTGTGTGTGTGAGTGTGTGTGACTATACATCCTTTCTACTTGGTTGGGTCCCATCAGCGGTCTGTGGGTTTGCCCTCACTGCTCTTATAGCCTTCCATATATGATGAGCAATTGCTATTTTACCAATAATTTCAAGCTGATGAGAGAAAAGGGTAGAAACAGCCTCAAAGAACACACAGTATTTTGCTTAAAAAATCCCTGTTCTCTGTTTAGCTTTTACCTATGTCTTCTTTCCCTTCCCCCAAACATTTCCCACATGTAGGCAGTTCTGCTTCTTTTTTCAGCTCACAAATGCCATAATCAGTGAGAAAAAAAAGTAACAGGTATCTTACTGAACAGCTACTGTGTATTATCCAGGTGGGGTAAAATTATTACGCCATCAAAGATCCTATATATAAATGTATAGACACACACTATTTTCTGAAAACTCTATTCATACTGCATATTGTCTTCTTTTTTACTAATGTATTTTGTTCATTTCTTCATATCATTAAATATACTTCAAGAAAACATGATTTTTAGTGGCCTCACAACAAGAGTATGAACTTTTGATGTCAGAAAAACAGTGTGGACATGACATCTCTGGAAGACGTAAGATGACCTCATCTCAGAAGACCTTTGTCACCTGCAAGTATGTGAGGACGCTGCCCTTTCCCTGGGGATGCAAGAGGAAGAGCAAGAACCTAACACTGAGCCCTGTTTTTGTGCTTTTTATTCATTATCTTATTTAATTCTCCCAAAAAACTTATGAACTATTACAATGTCACTTTACATATGAGGAAACTGAGACTTAGAGATATAAGATACCTTATATGGAGTAGATCTTGGATGTGGGATAAGAACTGCCCATGTCTAGTTATTATAGTTATTATATTATAGTTATATATATATATCTAGTTATTATATTATAAACTGTAGTTATTTCCACATGCCCACACTGTGCCTCTGAGAGGTAAATGGAGTCTTATTTATAAAATCAAGTCAGATAAAATGGTTCATATAACTACATGAAGAAAAATTTTTAGAAAGTTATAAGTGAGAATAGGACATTTGGTTACTCAGAATTAGAGAGACAAAAGCAACATCTATATGTTTCGTGTTTGGTTCCCCAAAGCCTAAAAGAGGAATCTTGAGGCCAAGTAGGGCAGCCTCTCTCTCTTTATGGGGGTCCGGGATCAGGGGGACTGAACAAGAGTAGAACAGGTGCTGAGATAATGGTAGCTCCATTTGGGAGAAGCGCAGCCTGCTCATCTCTATGTGAACCAAGTACTGGCAGGGACTGAGAATCCTTGTAAACCCTGCGCCACTTCTAACAAGTGAATTTGCTGGTCTAGATAGTATTCCAACAATACAGGGTTGGAGAGAGTAAGAGAAGCCTAGGAGTCCTTTTACCTATGTCAGCTGAATGTCTTTGGCAGTATTTAGTAAACTCGGCAATAAAGTTCTGTACACTACTAAATCGTGATTTCTTCAAACATTTTAAACATTTTATTGGCTTGGAAGATGTGTTTTTCCCCTCTGTCTCTGTCGACCTATGCTTTCTAGCTGGGCTTGACTTTCTGCCGCCACCAAGGAGCAGGACAAGTATTCAAGTCAGTAACCTACCAAGAAAGCCAGAGACCCAGCCACTGGGAAAATCAACTGCCTTCTCCACTCCAGGGTTTCTGCCATTCAGCGATGGTGGCAGGTGGGACAGGCAATGACAGACACCACTATACATACTTATGCTGCTCCTTAAGCTGGTAGAGAAACAACAGGCAAGCATGATACCCAAGAAGATCTTACACGCGTCACTCAGAAAATCATCTTTCATTCACAGTGCAAAATGTTCTCAGCAATGGGCCCAAACTCCCCCCAAACCTACCACAGCTCTTCCAGGCCTCTAAATTTTCCTTCTCCTTTAACAAGCCTGTATACCCAGTATAGGCTGGCGGAGGCATGTTCTTCTTACTGACTAGCTCATTTTTGTCTAATTATACTACTTTTATATATTTCATTCTGCCTAAAATATCCTAAAATATTCTAAGCATGACAACTACATGAATTATGCCTTTTATGTATAGAACCTAATAGAAGGTATATTTCTCATTCAGATTGCTTAAAGTAGCAATCTCTCTCTATGAGGCTATAATAAGTAGTACCATTACCTTCTGCATTCATCCTTCCCAATCCAGGGGAAAGGTCACTATGGGCCAGGGAGATCAGAGCAGCACCAGGGGGATGCAGTGCAAGATTTGGGATCAACATCAAACTAGTGGCATTGGGCTATGTCCTGAGGTGGGCTTTCATTAATGAGGAGGGGCAGCTGTGAGAGGGATTTCCTTCCTATTTGGGGACTGTCCTTAGCCACCTATGGCCACATTGTCCCACCAACCCCATCCCACCTCGTCCTTTATTTTGTCCTCAGTGGCTTCTGCTGGCTGTATTGACAGCCTTGGCAGCTGGCAAGGTCAAGAGATGTGCACAATTATACAGTCCCCCCTCACCCCTTTCTGAGTTCTTACATAATCTCCCAGTCTCTCAGGATGAGCCAAACATCCTGTCAAAAGCAAAGGGTATCAGAGAAAAGGAGGCAAAGAAGGGTTACAGGGCAGACTCCCTGGTTCCCTTGAGGCTGGCCACTGATTTCTGTCATCTGGGAATTGTCTGAACTTTCCTCCTTCCCAGCCTGTCCTGCTCCATAGGCACTCACATCTCTATGGCCCAGACAGCAATTATAATAAGCCACAGACATGCAGGTCAAGGACGAAGTGACAAGATTAGCCTCATATAAGGACAAGGTATGAGAGAGATAGCAGAGGGCTTCCTTTACCCCAAAGTACCAATGTATTTCTAATAAAAGGTCATTTACTCAAATTCTATACCTGGATATATATATGAAAAAACTGAAAACAGGGACTCACACAGATACTTGTATGTCAGTGTTCATTGCAGTATTAATCACAATAGCCAAAAGCTAGAAACATACCAAGTGTCCATCAACAGATGAATATATAAACAAAATGTAGTTTATACACATATATAATGAATATTACTCAACCATAAAAAGAAATGAAGTTCTGATATAGGCTACGACATGGATAAACCTTAAAAACATTATGCTAAGTGAAAATAAGCCAGATATAAAAAGGCAAATATTGCATGGTTTCACTTATAAGAAATATCTAGAATAGGCAAATTTGTGGGTACAGAAATTGGATTAGGGATTATTAGGAGATGCAGGGAGAGGGAAATGGGGAGTTATGGTTTCATTATTACACAGTTTCTGTTTGAGGTGATGAAAAGTTTTGGAAATAGAGGTAACAGCTGCAAAACATCATGAATGTAATTAATGTCACTGAACTGTACACTTAAAAATTGTTAAAATGGGAACTTTATGCTATATATATTTTATCACTATTTAAAATAAAAGGCCAACTACTCAGCAGGCATGTGGGTTTTTTTTTTTTCCTTGTTGTTCAAAAAAAGTCTTTTTAGGTTTTGTGAAGTCACTGGAATTTGTTTGATCCCATCAGGTCTGCACATACTTTCTTTTCCCTTTCTGCATTTTCCCATTGTCTGCTCCTCTGGCCAACGATTAGTAAAAATAATTACTTAACATTTACTGAGTCCCAGGTGCTATTCTGTTCTATGTGAATTGATGAATTTAATTCTCACAACCGCTACATGAGAAGACTACTATTATTATCCCTATTTTACAGAAGAAGCAGTAGATACCCTTTCCCAGTGTCACCCAGCAAGTAGGGTCAGAGACAAGATTCAGTCCCAGGAAGTCAGGCTTCAGAATTCACATTCTGGACCATTACTCTGTGGCATTCTTGGAACCCTGCAATAGATGCTCTTAGGAAACTTGTGAGAAACCCAGCGCATGGTCTACTGGTACTGATTGAATCAGAATCTCTGGAGGTGGGGCCCAGGAACCTACATTTTTAAAAAGCTACCCACAAGTCCCAATTCCAAACCTTATTACAAAGCTATAGCAATCAAGAAAGTATGGTACTGTCATAAAATTAGGCATATAGATTAATGGAATAGAAATGAAAGCCTAGAAATAAACTCCCACATTTGTGATCAATTGATTTTTGACAAGGTTGCCAAGACAATTCGATGGGGAAATAATAACCTTTTCAACAAGTGGTGCTGGGACAACTGAATATCCACATGCAAAAGAATGAAATTGAACCTCTGTCTCATACTATATACAAAAGTTAACTGAAAATGGATCAAAACCTTAACATAAGAACAAACATGGCAGCCAGGATTTGCTTCTGTGAAAGAAGGGAGGAGTTCTCAGAGGAGGACCACTCTGAATTGGGCAGATGCCCTGAAAGATATCTACTACAAGATTAATCAAAACGACTGCATGCCGGCCTGGTTGATCTTTCATGGCGACATCAATTACAAGGAAAGCCATGAGCACCATGATACCTTTTCTCTCTTCTCTGTTCCTGTTTCCTCTGTTAGCCCAGAGAGGAAGAGTCCCATTAATGTCTGTGTTGATTTCTCCATATAACAGAAACAAGAATAAAAGAAATTGCTTGTAAAATGCCTTGACATCCTTAGGTCAAAGGGTCTAAACAAATACAAAGGATTTTTTTTTTCTCCTGGGGAAAACTAGAGCTTTCTGGTTGTTTTTGCTTTTGCCTGAGTCTCATTGATTTCCCAAATTGTACTAGCTACTTTCTGGCTTTCATTAATCAAACTGCCACCTGTGATAGACTGCTGGTTCCTCATCTTATTTTGATTAATTCCATTCTCACATTCATCTCTCTGGCACAGTTTGCAGTGGATGATTTGTTAGGGGTAGAGCGGGGTGGGGGGATGACTAGGGATTTGGGGTAGCAGAGTCATCTCCTGAATCTGATAGAGTCTGTCTGTTAACAGAAATGTTTCCTCCCCTCATTCCTTCTAGCTCTAAGAATAGCAGTACCAGCTGTACTTGCCTGAGCCATATCTAAATTAATAAAATAAAGTGGGATTATTGACATTTTCTTGCTTCAACTAACAAATGTGCATCTTTGAATTTTTATCAACTGAAATGCTCTTATACTGGCACATTCACAGAAATGGGCTTGACATAAAAATGATAATGCACACTTTACTCATGCTAATTATGCATTTGTATTCCTCTTAGTTGTGTTGTCATTTGCTTGATTTTGCATTTCGGAAATCAGTATTAAACTGAGACAGTTCAAGGAAGGCTAAGTAGCTTAGTTGTCAGGAAAGGGGCTTTGTGGTCAGATTTTGTCCTGTTTCGAGCTGTATTACTGAAGGCCTAGGTGACCTGGGGGAAATCATTTCACCTTTTGGAGTCTCCATTTTCATACCTATACAACTGTGCTGTTTTGAGGTTTAAATGATATATACAGCAGGTTCTCAAATAATATAGTTTTATTCCGCATCATTTCCTTATAACATTGATGAGAAAAAAAAAAAAAAAAAAACCTGATTCCTGACCAGGGCCACTGTCTGTGTGGAGTTTGTACATTCTCCCATGTCTGTCTGGGTTTTCTCCAGGGGCTCTGGTTTCCTCCCACATCCCAAAGTTGTGCATGTTCGATTCACTGGTGTGTCCAAATGGTCCCAGCCTTAGTGAATGTGGGGGTGTGTATGTGAGTGCACCCTGAGATGGAATGGCAGCCTGCCCAAGGCTGGTTTCCAGCTGGTGCCATGAGCTGCCAGGATGGGTTCCCCCACCCTAGACCTTGACCTGGAATAAGCAGGGTGGAAAAGGAAGAAATGAATGAATACAAATTATTGTCAAACACAAATTCATAAAGTCTATCATAATCATATAAATGCATGATGATAAATGATGTGACATGAAAGCACTCAGAAGCCCACCAGATTTGTTACTGCTTGTTTTTGAGCTTCGTGATTCTAGGAGGTGCTCCTTACAATTTTCACTTTGTAAAACATTTATGCCTTTGTTTAACCCACCACCACTATGACCGCCATCACTCACTGATTCACCAAAAATTGGATAAATAATTATCTTTCTTGTTTTCATTAATCTTTATTAAACATATGCATAGCTCACATTTATTTCAATGTTTAATATTAGAAATGTTTTGGTCTTTAGTTAGAAGTTTGGTGATGTTTTTGTGACCAGAAATATGCCATAGGCACTTAACTGTTTATTTCAATTAGCCTCTCCTAAAAATCGGTTTCTTCATACATCCTTTGGCTTTTCCAAAAACCTGTTGACAATGTTAAGTGAGGACTTGCTGTATAAAGAATACAGTGTAGTATCTGACACATAAAAAAGACTAATTAATGTTATTTCAACAAAAGATGTTTGAGGAAGGAGGGGGTGATTTCTCAGCAATGTTATTTTCAGAATCAACTGTTTCAGACATGGAGATAGAGGAAGAGTTCAACATGTGGATAAACCCAAGAGAGATCTGGGAGCCTGAGTTAGCAGATGAAAATAGTGGATGACTTGCTGGTGGGAATGGGGTTGTTCTCTCTTTTGTATCTTCAGAACCACCACACCACATAGGATAGTGTGACAGAATTAATCTTGGAGAACCTAAGCATTCTTCATGCTCGGGATTGAGCACATGTGGAGGTCTCTGTGTCTGGTCCATCACTGTCTATTTACATGAAGCCCTTAGCATGTTCCTGGGCAACAATTCTTCTAGGTTTAAGTGACTGGAGGCCACAGGCCAGGCTCAGTAAGGAAGGAGATGTTAAATACCACACCACATCTGCTACTCAAATGTCCCGTGGTCTAGACTGCAGGACTCATGCCCAAGGCTTAGGGAAGGGCCTGAAATAAGATTAAAAGAAATGATGCCCTTCGCTCACAGCTTACTTGGGCATTCACTCAGAGCACAAGTCCACATGGCTTTGTCACTAGTTTAAAATTACAAATCAGGGTGAACTAAACTTTCCCCCTTGAGATATCTTCTAGAGCCTAAAAAGGTCAAGGACACAGTGGCCTAAGCAGTAAGCTTGATCACCTGGAAGATGAATCAGGCAAAGACGTAACAGCTGGGAGCCCTTGGCAGCTGGAAGGACTAGCTCACAAACACAGCAGCACCCAGGGGTGGGAGTTCCTGTGGTGAGGGTGTGGGCAGAGGGAAACAAGTGCCATTTGTGGCGGTTGCCGTGACACTGATTTTACCCTCTTTTGATGTAGTCCAGTAAATAATCAACACCTAACAAATATTTGTAGAATAAATTCCCACTAATTAAGCAATTTATATGCATCCTGCTTGTGTATTATCCCTTTTTATTTATTTTGCTTCAAGGGATTAAAACTGAAGTTAAAAAGTTCAAAGGAGTCTGTGTGGCAGGAACACAGACTTTGTTTGGCATTGGAGAGAGACTGGAGCAAGGAACTTCACGTGTCCATGCTTTTCTCATTTCATCTATAAAATAGGATTATTGAGCAGTCTAATTGGACAATGTGTGTAAAGCGAAGGAATGTGTGCCTGACCCTGACCACGGAGCTTCCACATAGCAATAATCAGCCATAAACTGCTTAGCCAAGAAGTCTTACATTTCATTTAATCCTTACAATAATCCTGGGAAATAAGTATATTTCGAATTACAGCTAGAAAACTGGAGTTTAGACAAAGTTTTCCATTATTTAAGTAAACTAGCATTTCAGTGACCACTGCCCTCATATACTACCCTGGAATCTGGTTTGTCTTTCTTACCAACAAAGAGAACTGGAATTCAATATTGGAATTATGCCCATAGGGTTAGTTTGTTTATCATGGTTCTTAACCTTTATTGAATTATAAGTTCTTTAGGGAATTTGATATTGTGCAGATGGCAGCAGGTGTCACAGACACTTTGAAGTACATTTTTGGTTTAAAACGTCTCTCAGGTAAAGGGTCAAATTCTGCCCATAATCTTCAATGGCAGCCTAAGAGGACCTGAAAACATCTCAAATAACTGTCCAGAGAGTGCTTCAAAGGTCTAGCAACATAATAGACATCCTTGCCACTATTATCTTTTCAGGATATCATGTTTTCTCATTTCTTAAGTCTGCGTCCATCCACGTATCTATTTCACTGAGGCTAGAGTGCTTGCCTGGGGCAATAAAAGGTGAATCATGTGGCCTGGATTTCTGCCTTTGATCTACTTCTCCATGGGCTTCCATTCTGGATCTTCACTACATCCCTGAGGATTTGGGGATTGTGTAGATACAGATGATGACTGAATACTTATGGGGTATTTGTGCTAAGCTTGGTGATAATACTTCAGCTTGCTTATTACATCAACTGCAATCTGTCTAGGCTACATTAGATTGTGATCTCTGCCATTTCAAGATTCTTCAGATTTGAATTATATACTAAGGGAAGCCAATGGAGAGTTTTCACAGGGGGAATGGTGGTGGTGGTGGGGTACGTGACCTGAGCAGGTCTGATTTCTCAGAATGACACTGTGACTACAGGAGCAATAGGCTTGGAGAAGATTGAGAACTGACCATAAAACTAAGTAAGTTGTTTAGGTCATCCCCAGTTTCCCTTTGAGATCTTTGAAGGCAGAGACCTTGTTAATCTTGGTCACAGTGGTCTCCACAGCACCTGGCACAGAGCCTGGTACATGCAGCTTAGTTAGGGAAGACTGTGGAATTCATCAGTGAATGAATGAAGGGCTAAAAGCTCCTTGAGGGCAAGAAGACTTCTTTGTCACTGATTAATTTGTGAATCGCTACTGTTGACCAAGACTGGTCTTGGTGCGGAAAGCACAGAGTGGTCCAGCATCCTTTCCAGTAAATTATAAGCTACTTAAAGGCAGCAGCTTTAACTATTTTCACTTCTGTTCACCCTTCCTCCTAGCACCTAGCACAGTTATTTGTGCATAACACTTCGCTAATAAGTGTTTACTGAACAAAAAATTCCATTTGTAGATGAATGACTTTTTTTTTTAAAAGCAAACAGTTGAAACAGTATTTTCAACTCTCTTTCTACAGCTACCAGTGCCTCTTGGTGGGGCTGATTCTGAGAGTTGTAAGTATGAACAACTGAAAGAAGTAGAAGCAAAGACTGCCTGAAGTGGAGGAGGCTTTAGAGGGCATTGGGTCCCGCTCCCTACGTGATGTGTGCAGCAGTACAACTGCTGTGGGTATTGCTTTCTATTCTGGCCTCATGGTTGACCCCTTCCTGACTTCTCTGAGCTCTGTCCTCATTTCTTTCCAGCCCTGGGTAGCCGTACACATTTGCATGACTGTGCTAAATTCATTTGAAAATGTAAAAGTAGGGCACCTTCCTGGTATGATCCAGTGAGTGTCATTCATCCTGGCTCAGATCAATTTCTTTAGCATTCCTTAAAGGAAGGCCTTCTGGGCCAGGAAGTGCTGGGAGTTCTAGAAATAAGAATTCATAACTAGCATGTTTGAGGCATTTTAGTAGGATTTTTGTAGAGTATGCTGCTTGTCCCTCTTAAATGCCTTAATAAGCAAAGCACGGTAGCTAGAGTGGACATTAGGATTATGTAAAGTCACTGTTTAATCATTGTATCACTAATATTGCCTGGGGCTCTACACTATAATTTTTCTCTTATCTATTTTCAAAATGCTTTCATAGATCTTATTTATTTTTGTCGATGCTCAATTTTCCATTTAAGTTCTCCAAAATCTCACTTGTAAACATCTACTCTGTGCCCAGTACTATGCTTTGTGTGGTGGGCCACCCAAAGAAGTGGAGGATTTGCCACTGTGGCAGTTAGCATGCTTTGGTTGTGAGAGTATCCGATAGTTCAAAGAAAAGCTGGTATAGCAGGTTTGGACCAGCACAGGATCTTGTAGATTCAGGGGCCAAGGTAACAGAAGATAGACAACTTCCTGAGATCACTGCCACTAGAATCAGTCAACTGTTTTTCCTATGTTTGTGATACTTTGTTCAAGCTTCAAATTGCTGGGAGAAAAATTCCTACTAGCCTATCTTGAGTCATTTATTTATCCAGAGGAAAAGAAGGGCAGAGAGCCTCAACTGACTCTCCCATCAAGACTGCACACAACAGAAGAGAGATTATTTTCCAAAAGAAAAACAGATTGCTGTTACCAAAGTAGGAAAATGGATACTGAGTAGCCAAAAAAACCAACGTATGACTACTACATAGTTTTCCTGAAGATTTTATGATCAAGCTTGAAAGATACGACATATGCCCGTGAAGAATTAAATAAAGGGATTAGAATTGATTAATTAAAAAAAACAGTACAAATACCTCAAAGTAATAGTCTAAGTCCCATGTGAATGGCACTGAGGATAAATGCTGTGAGTTCAGAGAAAAACAAGCAAGTAGGGAAAGTCAGACTGCTGTCACAGAAAAGGAACAATCTGAGCTCAGCATGGAAGGATGGGTGGAATTTGATTAGGTGGTGCTCATCATGCATTCATCCCTGGGCACAGGGATAAATAAAATAAAAGGCACAAAGTGTGTCTGGATTGGAACAGTTCATGTAATGAAGTGCAAATGATAATTATTGAAACAGGAAGAGATAAGACATGCAAGAGTCTTTCACATAGTTAAATATAATACTTAATAAACGTCAACATTGTTATTAGCGTTATTGTCATCATTATTATAAATCTAGGATTATTCTTCTAATTATACATCACGTTAATTTTTATAAATGTGTCTCCAAAAGACTGGATATATATATCTCTAGTTGTGGCTGCCCTATATGTTATAGAGTCTGGTATGAACATCTACCAAAAACAGTGTCCCTGAGCTCGTTGAAAACTTATCTCTGAGACTCAGATTCAAGAGGTCAGCTAGGGCAGCCACAGCTAGATCTTCACTTAAATTAGCCAGGATATTTTTAGATGTTCCCAGGTTGACATATCCATATCCTCTCTAGCACACCATGCTAGTGTTGTCATTCTCCCTGACAAGACATTCTTATTTGGAATCAGGTTATTTTGCTGTAATATTTACATGTGCAAACCCCTGTAGAAATGGAAAACAACCTGTCAGCCTCGTCCTCATAATGACTCTTACACTTGAATGCTATTGTCACTTTTCTCCTTCCTCTTCTCTGAGCTAAAAACACCTCAGCTCCTTTCATCTTTCTTTACAGCTTCCCAGCTTTTTAAAATGCCTTTGTTGTGGCTTTTTCTTTTTTTCAAGATCACTTACAGCTTCACCACATGTCTTTTTATACTTTCTAGAACAAAATTGTACAGCCCAGGTGATCATAGAGAGCTTCAGTGAATAGGGCCAAGAGACCTCTGAAGAAACAATAATGAACAATTGTCTCGTGCTTATTATGTGCAAGGTATTGCGCTGAGCAATTTACATACAGTCTTTATTGGTTAAAATACTATGAATTAACTATCATTTCCCCTATTTCACATTCGTGTAAGGTTTCAGAGCTAGTAAATGGCAGAGGCTGGACAAAACCCAGGTCTGCTCAATATCGAAGCCTGTGGTCTTAACCCCCCTGCTATACTAGAGTGGCTGTAGCTCATTAGGTTTGGGACGATGGTATTAAGCAGATGATTGGATGATCCAGGCCCCAATGTGCTCCGCTTTAGAGCAGCACTTCTCTAATTTTTCCATCTTACTATTCAGAAGACATGAAAGAATCACAACATGGTCCCCTGGAAATGGGAGAGATGCTTTAGGAATTCATGTTTTATCTTAAAAAATCCATGTGTGTTTTGCATTCCATTTTTATTCATGTTTATTCAAATATTAAAAAGTTAAAATTATAAACACCAAGTAAAATCGAATCTCCTAAAAGATACATCATATTTATCCTGTTACCTCCAGTTCTTCAGGGCAATGGGAAGCTCTGATTCTCAATCTCATAGCAATGTCTACAATAACTTTAGCATGGGAAACATTTCAAAGGAGTTTTAATCACTTGTCCTGCCTTCCCAGAATCTGCCTCCCCAAATCAAGAAATCAAGCATCACTCAGAATTACGGCTTGCTATACACTGTTTGCAAAATGCCTGATACTATAACTCAATGCCTTGGGGTATAGTGTTATTTAGAATTACCCAGGTAAATTTTTGGGACATCCACCTAAAATGATGATTTTCATTTTAAAATTGTTGATCTGCTGCTTTTCTTCCTGGTAATGATTAAATATAATAGAGGACACTTATTTGTTAAGCTTATTCTGAGTTTGTAACAATAGACCTTGTCACCTGCACTTAAGAGAAGGAGTGGAGCCTGGGGGAGGGCGGCAGTGCATCAATCTCATCCAAAACTGCCATCAAACAGCTATTATATGAAGCTCTCAGGGAAGGAAAATGCTTTCTGCTACAGCAACCTAATGTTCACGGAAGTGCTAGCAATATCTGGAGCCGTACGTGAGCATCAGGTGTTGGGAGCGGAAAGGGAAGTCTGTATTGAGCTCTTAAAGTTTGGCTCCACAGGGAGGATCATATAATTCATCATTCAAACTGGGGCACTCTGGAGAAAGAAAGGGGGCAAGGTTAATAATAGGCCTAGACAACAGTCACAAGCTGGGATTGTCCTGGGAAAAGTGGGACACATGGCCACACTGCCCATCACTAATTCTCCACTGCAGTTGCAGGCAAGGGAATGGTCAATTATATTAACAACCTAATGCTGTCTTATCTAATTTCACATTGCTTTTTTGGTGGCACCCATGACTGATTTTTAGCTGTGGGTAATAGGCTCTCAAATGTTAAAAGCACCTGCCACCCTAAATTCCTGTACTAGTGTGGCTTTCTTCTTCACATATTTTGGGTATATGTGTATGTGTGTCTGTTTACCAACAATTGCATCTAAACTAGCAACATTACTGCTTATTTATATCCAGCTTGTGTTCCATTTTGACCGTGAGATTTTTTTTCAGGAATAAAAGTGGTTAGTTAATTTTCCTCATCATATGTCTGAGTATGTTTGCGTTTGCTCCTAACTGTATTCTTTATAATTATTGAATTTCTATTTCATTTGTGAAGGACTGCCTCACAAACAATTTAGAGTGAATTTGATTCCTGCCTTGAGGAAGGTGTTGGTGGCCCTCACCAACTTGATCCAGCTGCCACCTTAATTAATGGTTGTTGATATCAATCACAGGACCGACTAGTGTAACACCAATGAAAAAGGCCACCAAGGTGGTCATTTTGATTGCCATGACAGATTAACCCCCAAATCTCAGTAGTTTAGCAAAAGAGAAGTGATTTATTTTTACTCAGATCAAAACCAAAATGAGTATTTCTAACTACCAGGGTGGCTCTCCTCTGAGCAGTGATTGAAGGATCTGATTTCCTTCCATCTTGTTGCTCTTGAGCTAGGCCTGTAAGTGGCCCACATCACATCCACTCATCTTCTGTTGGCCAGAACTTAATTATATGACCACACCTCACTGCAAGCAGCTTGGGAATTGCAGTCTAGCTGCATTCCCAAGAGTTAGGTGAACACCTAGACGGTCTATGCAACAGAGGTGATTCTACCACACCATTTTTTTGGGCACATTAAGCAAGTATTGTACCTAGTACAATAAGTTGAGAACCTAGTCTATACCACGTCTCTTAATGTGAGAATAGTACAGACCCCAAAGCTTTTTTAAAGCCCTTGCAAAGGCAATAGCTCACATAAACTCAGGTATGAACTTGAGCAACTCACTTAACCTCTATGAGCTTTAATATTCTCATCTTCAAAATTTAGGTAAAAGTACCTAGCTCCATTCCTGGTACATAAAAAGTTCTGATAGTTATTATTAACATTATTTCTTACGGCTTCACAATGAATGTGTTATGCACCAGTACTTGATTCAATTCATTGTTTTTTGTTTGGTTGGTTTTTGTTGTTTGTTTTGTTTTGTTGCTGTTGTTGTTTTTGTGGTATCTTTTCTACAATGGAAGCTGAATTAACTGGTCTTACATATCTGCCCTAAGGAATAATATCATCTTTCATTGTGCCCAGGGCTTCATTTATCCCTCAAAGAATTACTGAGCAATAATTCATGGTCCTAGTGCCACCTTGATGCCTGAAAGTTTCTGTTGATAATCCATCTACTTTTTCAATGCATGGTTCAATTCTTTCTTTTTTTTATTCTAGTCAGATTCGCCATTTTTCCCTTATGAAAAGCATTTGATTCTGGGGTATCTCTGAGTTCCTTCATTGGATATTTTTGCAGTAAATTTAGTTTAAGAATTACTGCCATTAACAATTGTAAATTGGTCAAAATCCAGAACTGTCTTCTGGCCAGGTTCCCATTACACACCATTTTCTGGCACTATATACACCATCATTTTTTTTTTTTTTTTTTTTTTGCATTTGCCTTCAGGAAAAAGAGTGTCATGGGCTTACATACATAAAGCAGGAGAGGAAAGGAAAAACACAATAACAGGTACTTAACATACATTAACTTATTTTATCCCCACACATGTAATCCTATTTGACAGGTACTGATGTTCTCATTTTAATAAAATGAGCAAACTGAAATTCAGAATTCTTCTGCCCACACTCTAAGTGCTCATATTCTCCAGGGGTATATCCCACTGCTCTCATTCACAATCTCCTCTCACCAGGTGGCTAAAACTCCTTACCTGTTGCCCATTTCTTCTGCCCTGAGATTCGGACACAGACACCCAGTGACCTATGTGTCTGATCGTCCACCTCACTATCTGACATTTCCCAAACTGAACTAAACTTTCACACATACACCACTGTAGTTTCATAAAGAATTTATTAAACTTTTTATTCAAGTATAACATACACACTGAAGAGAGCAGAAATCTTAAGGGTACAGCTTGGTGAACTTCCAGAAAATGCACAAACCCGTGTCAGCAGAAACTCTACCAAGAAATAGGACATTACCAGTAGCTTTCCTATGCTCCTTTTTAGTTATTATCCTCCCCTCTAAAAGTAACATTATCTTGACTTCTAATCCTATAGATTAGTTTTACTTGCTTTTGAATATTATAAAAATGGAATCATATAGTATGCTCCCTTTGTGTCTGGCTTCTTGAGCACAATATTAAAGTTATGAGATTCATCCATGTTGTTGTATATAGCTATAGCATAATATTCTCATAAATATGTGATATTCTATTGTATTCATAAACCACAATTTATTTTTCCATTCTACTACTGATGGACTTTTTGGTTATTTTAAGTATTGGGCTATTAAGTATAGCGAAGCTATAATATTGTTGTACGTATTCTTTTTGGCAAACAGATGTACATATATCTGTTAGCTATACACTTAGTGTGTAGTGGGATTGCTGGCTCAAGGTTACATCTAAGTTGACCTTAGTAGATATTTCCAAAGATTTTTCCAAAGGGTTGTCCTAATTTACACTCCCACCAGCAGCATATGAGAGTTCCTATTTCTCTAGCCTTACTAATGCTTGGTATTGTCAGTCTTTTTTTTATTTTAGCCATTCAGGTGTGTGTGTGAATTCACTTTGCATTTTCTTGGGGACAAATCACTAATTATTTTTGCATGCTCTGTTTCATTAGATTGGTGCCACCATCTACCCAGTCACAAGCTAGAAATCTGGGCATCATCCTTGTCTCTCCTCTTCCTTTACCCTCACATACTAATTTTCCCATATAAATATTTCTCAAATCTCTCGGCTCACTGCCATCAATTACTGCCAAAACCTTTATTCAGAGCCTCATTGTTATTTCTCAATTTGTCTACTTCCACAGCCTCCTAAGTGGTTTCTCCTTCTTTCCACCTCCAAATAAATGATCTACAAAGCTATCAGAATGATGTACCCCAAACCCCAATCTGCCATGTTTCTGCCATGTGAAAACATTTCCTTGGCTCCCCACCCCCTCACCCAGATTCAGAGAAAGTCTAAGCCTCTTAAAATAGACATAAGACCTGCTTTCCCATTTGGTCTCATCACCCACCGTTTTCTGCCACTGGCTCTTCACTCTAGCAATGCCAAATTCTCTTTTCGGTGTTTTCTACCTCCCGCTCCTCCTCCCGGAAATGCCATGTCTTCCATCTCCTCATTCTAAAATCCATCCCATATGTCCTGCACTGCTCTTGAAATGTCTCAGTTTACACTAAGTCAAAGAAGTGACTGCCAAACCTTGAGGTATTTCCTCTCCATAGGATGTTTATATTTCAACGGTGGATGAAAAACCAGCCTCTAACTATGGAATTTCTAGCATTAGTGTGTATGTGGAACAAATACAAAATTACACCATGGAGCATGCAGCCTATGCATAAAAACAGCCCTTTGAAATAATGATTTTTGAGTATATTTAGGAAAGAATATATCTGTATCCTTATGTGAAACCTTACACTAACTTAAATTCCAGATGGATCAAAGGTTTTACTACATATAAAAATAACATGAGTGTTAGAAAGTATCTTTTAAAATAATTTTATGTTAGGAAAAGCCATTCTAAGCATCATAGAAAAGAAATTATGAAAGAAAAGATGGATAAATTTGATTTCATAGAAAAAGGCAAAATACGAATGTATAAAAAAATCAGTATAAATATGGTTGAAAGACAATGGTAAACTGACACTAGATATTTTATACATCGTTATTTCCCGCTCAAACCAGGATGGTCTTTGTGGAAAACATGTGGCACTTGTGCCAAAATGTAAAATGTTCATTCAGTGAACAATCTCATTTTGGAGCCATTAACATGGTGATAGATATTTATAAAATATTTATAATTTATTATTGAAAGAAATAAATAGGTTACATGCTGATTTTAAAGTAATTTTATTTGTGTAAAGTTATATATGGATCTAACACATTTTTAAAAATTATAAATGCATATATATAAATACACACATGAGGGTTTATGCACAGAGAGGTAGAGATTTTGAAGGACATAATTAGGTTCTAAGGTATGAGGACAGAGACACTGATCTCTCTTGCATGCACTTTGGAATCTTCAGTGCCTGTTACATAGCAGATGTTCAATAAATATTTGGGGGAGGAAAGGATTCAGCAAAGGAAGGAAGGAAGGAGGAATGGAAAGATTATTTGTAAAAATGTTTATAGTGGCTGATGGGCTTTGGCGTTGTTTTTACTTTTCACATTGTACTTTTCTATATTTCCTTGATTTTTTTTCCCCTCTGAGAGCATGTATAGTTAGAAAAACAATAACAAAGCTATTGATTTTGGTGTCTGTGAGAAATCCCAGAGTAATCTAAGACTGAGGAGAAAGAGCTTTCACATGGCCAATTGGCAAGAATGGATTTTTGTTTCAATTGCAATTTCAGTGCTTTCTTGCCACCAAAAAGGTAACCATTTCATCTTCAGGTGAAAATAGGAGACTTTCATCCTAAACATGGCAGGTGGTACTGACAGTTTCAGTTTGCTCTGCCAACTGAAGTCCCCTGGACAAGCTGGGCCCATCTCAGCCTCCCACTAGAGGCCCCTGGTCGGTGTTTGCCGGACCCATGGGAATTGCACTGTTGACCTAAATTAGAGTCTTCTCTACCTTATTTCCTCTCTCCCTGGTCCACTCGTGTAACCTTTGCAGTTTTCCTTTGCAATTTTTCCCTCAGACACTGATTTCCATCTTTGAGGTGTCCTAGGGCACATGATCCAATTCTAGTTTCTGCAACAGACAAAAAGAAAAATGTCCGTCAGCCAGGACAGGAAACAGGATGCTGAAGCGGTGCCTCCTCTGCCCCACATAAAGTGCCTCTTCTGTCTGGATCTTCTCCCAGAATCCTTGGGAGAAGAGGCTGCCGCCAACGGAATGTGTTTTTTAAGATGGAGTTTGGCAAGTCAGAGATAGTCTCACTTCCCCCCGCAGTGCTGTGGGAATACTCAGGCCGGATTACAGGAATGCAGCCTCTCTGGGGTTTGCCCTCGCAATGCCTCTGGAACCTGGGGCTTGTGCTTTAGTGTCTTATCTGCCCAGGGTCGGAGACAGCCAGGCTCCAGTCAGTTCAGTCCGGCCACTCAGCACTTTGCTTGCAAAGGCCTTTCCAACCCGGCCCCTAATGTTGACAGAGACAACCTATTTCTTTCTAAATGAATAGAAACTGAGTTTATTTCCAGGGCACGTTTCCAAACACTTGGTCTTGGGCCTAGAGAAACGATGCACTTGCCATTAACTTGATATCTTTATATTCTTTTGTGTTTTGTTTTTTTTAGGAAATAAGCATGAGTTCTAATTCTTCTAACCATACTCTGGATAAAGTCACTTTATACCCACTTTGAAGAGTTACAACACAGTTATTCCCCAAGCAGCAAACTGGAAAAATCTTATTAAAGATGCACACCTGATCATGTTACTAGTGTGGTAGAAATAAAGACCACAGACTTTAACTTCTAAATTGGTTCTCTGCCACCGTCAAACAGGTAGACAAAATGGGAGAGACTCAAGCAGCAGTGATTCCACATCCCCATTTGCGTGATGTTTTGGAGTTATAACTCTAGTTCTGTTTGCTCTTTTGTGCAGCCAGCTTAGTAGTTTAAACAAATGGTTGGGTTTATTGATATAACAGCTGTCATTTTTTGTTGTTAGTGGTCTTCTTCAAGAATCACTTTATTTTAAAAGTTAAAAGTTGGTTTTTTTTTGGCATGGAATTTTTGGGTTTATTAAGACATATGGAGGCTTTAGGCAGAACCTCCCTTTCCATACAGAGTGGGGGGCTGTGAGCATTTCTGGAAGAGGAGGGGTGAATGGGAACTTCATCATTAGTAAGTGGTTCCTGGGTGCTGGTGCCAAAATCCTGCATCAACATAGCTCAAACAATTAGAAGGTTAATGGGGAGGAAGGCACAGGGTAGAAGAAATCCCTGAAGAACCAAGTTTTAGGAAGGAGAAACCAGGGCAGCTTTGGAAACCTCAGAACCTCAAAAGAGGCCTTTTAAAGCTGTCCCAATTCATTCTTTCTGTCTCTCTTTCCCTCTCTCTCTCTGCTTCTATAATTCCAAAGCCTGCACCTTCAAAACAGCTTGTGTGGGAACTGTGTTTGTCAATTAGAGGGTAGCAGTTGCAGAGCAAGCCTCAACATTGTATTCAAATTAATTAAGCCTCGCCTGGCAGCTGATATGCTGGGGAGAGGGGGTGGTTAGAACAGCTGAAAGATATTGAGGATAAGACAACCCCAGGATTTCAGACAGAGGAAAAGATGTGTTTTGCATTTTCCAGGGCAGTTCTGTTCTTAAATATTCTATCACTTTATCTCCTTAAGCACACTTAAGTTTCTGTTAAATTGTTTTTCTGATATCTAGGTAGAGAAATATGACAACAATATGCAGAATTAATCTGTCTAGTTGCTAATAGAAGAGGCACGAAAAGGAAGATACAAAGGGACTGAATAGAACGATTAAGAATTTCTCCTAATTAGAACGTTTCAACCTAGTAGAATAGTCTGGTGAAACAAGGTAAAGAGAAGCCAATATACGAAAATTATTAAACATCTAATTTTATCATTTAAGGGTAAAACATTAGGGTATCACATTTTATTAAGGTACTCGATATCTTAAATAAGTGTTTGTTCTCATGCAGGAAAGCCTATTGTTTGTCTCTCACTCTTTTTGTCCGACTTAATGAGAAGCCTGGCCCCTAAATCAAAGAATTAACTCTCATGTGTTGATAATGATTTTTAATTTTAGGGGAAAATTAAAACTTAAAACAGTGGTCCCAATTCTAGGCGATCTTTTAAATCTACTGCAGGGATGCTCTACCGTCCTCCTACCTCCTGGTCTCTTGCCAGATTCTGGCTCTAAATAGCTCTGAAGCGGAAACTATGTAAAAGCTTTTTAAGAAAAAAAAGTTCATGTTTAGAGGACTGAGCTTATAAACATGTGTTTCTCAAGATATGGTCCTGGTCTAAACCAATCAGAGTCCCCTGGGTGCTTAAGAAAAAGGCTGATTCCTAGACCCTGGATAGGAATTAGAGCCTCTGCGTGGAAAGGTCAAGAATCTGCACTTTAAATATGTTCCTCAGGTGCATCTCATGCACAGCAGTGTCTGAGAGCCACAGTCATCAGTTTCTGACTTAGAATTAATAAATACTGATGGCTGCTCACATCTACTTTGTAATGTATGTGTAATAATATCTCGATCAACCAGTATACTCAGAGAATTGAGAATTCTACTTAATTTTGTGGCAAATTCACCCTTCATTGAACGAGGGGACCTCTCATCTTTTAAGCCTAATTCCAACAATTCCAGAAAGCTGATGTTTTAAACTCACCATGGTTGTATTTGCACACAGGACCCATGAGCCTCCTGGGAAAGAACACCCTCAGAGAAGAGACTCTGAAGAATGTCCATGTGGTGCAAAGGCAATGGGCTGATGTCAGGAGGGAGGGCAACCAGGGAGAGGGAGGTAGAAAAAATAAGAATTTTATCCACCAAAAACGAAACCAGTAAAACTTTCAGAATACTCAGGCTCCCAGTTTATATCACAGACTACACATGAAGGGGATGAGGGATGTTGAGGGAGCTGGTTAAGTGCACTCTAGAACACAGAGAACGGTGCTTCTGCCCGCAGTCTTTGCTGAGATGGAGAAGTGGGTGGAGAGACACATACACTCACTGAGGTGGTCAGAAGAAAGTCCACTGTGGCTAGAGCTTGAGAGGAAGAACCAGGGAGCCCTGCCTGATGCTGAAAAGATAACATTCTTCTTAGCACATGAGATGTAAATGCTGAGGACTTCCTGAAATCATTTGATTTTTGGAGTGGGTGGTTTTCTTGTAAATTGCAGATGTGCATGCAGTTGAAGAAATATTCCTTTCCAACTGTTTTCATGGATTCGTGATGCTTAAGGAAACAGGGATAGTATATGGTTCCCTCACTGGAAATTGTTCTAAAATACCATTCCCGGCATGTAATTGGAGTAGAGAAGGTTAACCTGCAGCAGTAAGGAAGAGAACTGGACAGGTCAGAAGCCCAGTATTCTAATGCTGGGGCTCATTACCTGCTGTACAACCTTGAGCAAGCTTTAGTTTCTTTTGCTATCTACCACCTACGGTTCTGCAATGCTTAAATTAAATAATAAATAGAATAGTGCTGTACAAATGTAAGTCGGGCTGATTATAATTGAATTTGCTCTTGATTGAGGAGCCTTGGCGATTCCCTACAATTGCTCTAGGGGTTGTACCTACAAGCCTATAGAACTTTAAAAATTATATCTAAAAAATACATATTTGGGCCCTGACCCTAGATATTCTGATAAGGGGGAGGGAAGGCATCTACATACATATTTAAAATTCTTTGGGTGATTTTTAGGGACATAAGAGGCTGAGAGAGAGCCTTAGTGCGGAGGTTGGTGGTGAGTGGATAGTGCCTTGGCAACCTGAGTCCTGATTTTTTCTCCAACAAACATTTTTGGGCTGTGGGAGGAAGCTCAGCAGATCTTCAAAATGTCACTAAATTCTTCATGTTTCATTTTCTCCATTTGTCAAATGCAGAACTAGACTAACCGTGAACACCTACCTTTTTAAAGCCACAGACTTTTTATTCAATGAGAATTTTACTTGGCGGCTTTAACATGTAAAACAGAAAAAAGCAGCACTGCTTTGATTTCTGCTCAGTAGACTCCCTCACGGGACTTCAAAAACCATCGGCCTGGCTGATCGATAACATCCCTTCTAGCACAGAATTCTATTCGAGGCACAGAAAATTTACATGAGTTTGTATTAGCTCTATTCGAAAGCCTAGAAGCTTCACGGTACTGTATGTACACACACACACAAACACTGAGGGCTGTGAATTAAGGTGAGGAGGCACACAAAGCTGCATTTTTACCTGTTTGCTCTCTTATCTGTCCCCTGACTTTCTCCTGCCCTGCTCTGTTTTCCAGAAGCTCTTGCTAAGCAGATTCCAGATAGGTTTGGCTAAAAGGACATACAGGCAGGAATTGGAGGACAGGAGAAAATGTAAACCAGAGTATTTCAATCCTTCTTTCTCTGAGTTGGTTGATGTCATGTGCTTTACCCATTTCCTGCTATAGTTTTTCTTAGGGAGATTTTTTTCTACCACTTTCGGAGAATTCTGCCTCCAAATAGATCTTGACTGCTTGATCCATCACCCTTTTTCACTTTTATTTTCCAAAGGATGAGTCAGATGGCACATAGGAGTGGCCTGGGTCACCATGGTAAATTCCATGGTAAAAGAAGTGAGGGGGTAACTTAAGAAAAACAATTTCACTCCTAGGTATATACCCAACAGAAATGAAAGCATATATCCACACAAAGACTTGCATACCAAAGTTTTTATCAGCACTGTTCATAACAGTCAAAACTTGGAAACAACTTAAAGGACCATCAGCTGGTGAATGGATGGACAAAATGTGTCTATCTATATACCGGAATACTATTGAGCAATAAAAAAGGAACAAACTGCTAATACATCCTACAGCATTGATAAACATCAAAAATGTTATGTTAGGTGAAAGATGCCAGACACAAGAGACCACATATTGTATTATTCTATTTATATGAAATGTCCAAAAAAGGCAAATCTGTATAGGGAGCAAGTAGATAAGTGGTGGCTTGGGGTAGAGTGGAGATGGGGAATAACCCATAGAAAGGGCATGAGGAATCCTACTGGGATGATGGAAATGTTCTAGAACTGATTTATGGTGATGGTTGCCCAGCTTGGGAAATGTAGTAAGAAATCATTGAACTGTACACTTGATGCAAATGAATTATATGATAAATAAAATATGCCTCAATAAAATCATTTTAAAAAGGAAAAAGATAATAGGCAGTAACACTGTTATTAACCCAGGCCTTTTTAGAAACCAATCAGTTACTATGTCACTTTCAGCTACATTATCCACATATTTATGTCATTTTCATGGACGTTCATCACCAAATGGTGTCGATAGCATCGTGGAAGTCTAAATAGGCTATCATTACTCTGGTAGTCCTGCACATCCATTCGGTTCCATCCAAAGAGATGATATGGTCTGATGTGGTTTAGGCTCTTATAAAAGTGTACTGATTAAAAATAGAAAAGGATCATTTGCTTGGAGGTTCAGAACTTTAAACTCCCACCATACTCTAATCTCCAAATGCTCCAGAAGCCAGTGGTCTGATACTCATTCCTATTAGAGGTTTGAAGACATATTAACTGGCGCTGGATAGTCCGCACTCAGAGTTCGAAAGAGAATGCTTGCCTTTGTTCTCAGCACCTAGTCGCTGGGAGATGGGTGGTAAACCAATGCTTTTGAAAATAATTTCTGCCCAATATGGTAATAGCTTTAGTTCCTATGATCGGAAGAATAAGAAGCCCTCTTTATCTTGCTGGGGTATGGCAATAAGTTGCTTGCTTTGAAAGACCTACTGTCACTCATAACAACGCTCAATGACTCACATAATAATCTATTGATTCTTCCCACACTGGATTTGTCATTACCTCCAGATTAAAGTCCCCTTTTTCTGATGTCAGTATTTACAGATCTGCCATCGACAGCCCTTTGAGTATTGGACCATAATCTTTGAAACAACTGAGCTGGCTATTTAGTTTCTTAGTTTTATTATTCTTTCATGCTTTCTATCTGGGAGGGAAAAGAATAGGCCTCTGCCCCTTCACACTCAAACCTGTACCTCACTCAGCATGGCAGGACACGGGCGGATTGCTCACTCAGCCATAACTCTGTCATCGTTAATTGAGGTACCTCAGGAAAATTACTGGACTTTAGATTCTTCATCTACAAAACTGAGACTTCTTACAGTGCCTGTCTCCTTCACAGCATGGTTGCGGAGAGGAAATGTAATAGATGCAAATATCTTTTAGAGATATTTGCTGGAGAAGAGGTTCTGAGATATTTTGATTCTGGGCTGAAATCAAGCTGATTTCAGACCTGTTGGGGGTTACGGGAGGAAAGCAGACTGTAGGATTAACCTGAAATTTTTTTCAAGAGCTGCATCACATTCAGACTCTGAAAGGTCTTTGCTTGGTGTTCCGCCCTCTGATTTTTTGCAGCTGATTGGAGTAAAGGAAGGACAGCTGCAGGTCCTTCAGTGACAGAATCTTAAGGGAACTGATAATAGATGCCGCTACATCCCCCTCCAGCCACATATTACTCCCACTAGCAAGGAGATGCCCATCCCCAATCCAAATCCTGTCCTCTGCACTCTCCTCATCTCCCCTTAACAGATGTCTAAATGCCTGATGTGTGACAGCAACGACTATTCCCATGGAGTCGCTGCTTCTGAGAAAGCTCAAAACAGACAAAGAACAAGGCAGAAATGGCCTCCTCACTGGAGACGAAAAGAAGCTGCCCTAATGAGGAAATCAGTTCCCAGCTCCTGCCACTAAGTATCCCCTCTTCTGCCTCTGGTTTTCTTTATTGGGCACCCCCAGAAGCAATTTCTCCCTCACAAGGCAACACACACAATAGAGAAAAATACTGATTCTATAGCCCAATTTTGGTAAATGTCACCAAAGTGGAAAGAATGATCCACACAACGATAGGGCCTCGTGATTAAGACAGTAAGATTTCTTCCCCTCATTCTGTCTTTATATTGTTGGGAAAACTCTAAAGGTTAAAGTTAAACTTTAGGACATTTAAAAGAAAACCATTACCTATGTATCAGCTTGTGCAGATGTATCACATAGCTGTGTCTGTATCAGTTTGTTCGATCAATGCCTTTTTTAAGTACCTAAAACTGTCAGATACAAGGCTGGGTACTGAAGAAACAAAGATGACATGCCCTCTACCTTCTAGGATCTCACACTTTAGAAAGACAAACATATGAATAACTATCTATATCACAGTGTGCTATTTATTATAGAAAATGCAATAGGGGCATGGATGAAATAGTAAAGACCTGTGGGTAAACAGGAGAGACTTTGGGAGAAAGCTGTAGAAAGAAAGAACATTCATGTTGGGTTTCAAATGATGAGTTGAAATTTCAATTCCCACCCTTAGACAAGAATGGAAAGGGCATTTCTGCAGAGGCAAATTGAATAAAGGCCTCGAGACATGGAAGTGCATGGCACATCCCCAAAACAGGTAAACCTGAAGGGTTGGAGAGCTAGGCAAAATTTCACCACGTGTGGTCATCAGCATCACCATCATTTGGGGTATTTGTTAATTTTTCAGCTTCCTGAGCTCTAGCACAAACCCACTGAATCAAAATATCTGAACGTGGGACCGGAAACCCCACTTCCTTGCCCCTCCATGGAGAGAGTATGATGAATAAAGGTTGAGGACCATCTGGTTTAGGCTGTTTAGGTAGGGTGGGGAATGCAGGGAAGGACTCCAAGCTGTGCTGTGGTTATGTGCCTGTATACTACCAGACAGACTGGTCAATTCAGTTCCAAATGTGCTCAAATAAACAGAACTCACTGTTTGCAAATTGTAAATTTATTGTAAGCTGTAGAACTTCTGTAAACAGAAGCTCGCTTACTATAAATTGAAGGAGTCAAAAGGCAAAGATGCAACTGAGCCTTTTTGAAAATGGCAAAATGTTTTCTATACCAGTTCCAGCTCTAAGGAGAATCTTCTTCTCATATAACACTGGGTGTCTTGATTAAAATCTCCCACTGTTCAGCAGCACAAAACTGTCTCAAGGAGTCTCAAAAGGGAGTTATTTCAGGGCTGCTCACAGCAGTCCTCCCATTCTTGAGCTTAGTTGTACCTTTGTGCAGACATCCAGGAAGGCAGAGACACTGTGAGGAAGACTGGGCAGAGAGCAAGCTGGGAAGTTGATGAACTCCTTGTCTGAAACACGAAGCCTGGACCAGAAGAACTGGATGCTTTGGAGAGAGCTAGCCCTCTCCTCAATGGTCATATCAGCATCAGTGCAAATGGATGATTCCAGTTCAGAAGTGAACAACACCAGTCAGATAGAGCAGCACAATAAAGCCAGAAAGAAGCAGAGTATTGTAGCCACCCAGAGCTATGTACATTCTGATCCTGTCTTCAGAGTGATTTGTTGCTGATTTCAGAACCATATAGTAGTCCTACCTATCATCCCAATAATTTCATACACCAACACCCACAATTAAGTTACTGGTTTATAAACCATTAACCATAATTTATCCAGTGTTGACTTAATGTTTCTCAACAAAACCTTCCCCCCAACCAAGGTAACTTCTCATATAATGGCCAATAGACCCCTCTATCAGATCTTATAATAGCTGAGATTGTTAAAATGCAGAGACTTTGGTGTCACCCAAGACTCAGAGGTTAGAGCTCAGGAATCTGCATTTTCCCATACTTCCTCAGAGCGTCCTTCCTCACAAGGACCTTCCCTTCAACGAACTCCTATTACACCAGTACTGAATTGTGTACTGGTATTTTTGTTTTCCATTAGGATTTTGCTAGTGAGGCTTTGGTAGGTAATATCATGTGGTTGAAGGAACATAGGGATTTTAGTCTACATTGCAATCTAACTGCCTGGGTCCCTTGTGACATGTCTCACAGGTATCTCTAGCTTAGCGACTTTCCCACCCTCACTGCACCCAACCCCTATTCCCCCACATTAAAATCAAAGTACCTCTAAAGTCTCTAGTTAAACAACCTCCTTCAGATACTTCAGGTACTGTCAAAGTAAGATAACTGAACCAGGTGCCCACATTGGAACTAATCCTATTGGATAGAACTGGTATGAAAGTCAAATGGTATTGGCACCTCACCAGGTGCAAGTGTACTCAGATGAACTGTGGAAATGTCTGAATATTTGTCTGATTGAATTAAAATAATCATTGCGTTATTGTGACATTGTGAAAACACAGTTAAAATTCAGCTCTTTACAATGCTTTTGCATCATTGGAGCTGAGTGCATTGCTGAGACTAATAAATCAAACATGGCTCATAAAGACTAAGAGGGAATCATAAAACAATAGAGCTGGAAGAGACCTTAAAGATGACCTAGTCTGAAGTTTTATTTTACAAGTGAAGAAACCAGAGCCTGAGGAGGCCTTGTGATCAAGGTCATACAGCTCATTAGTGGCTGAGAACCACAGTGTCCTAACTTCTAGCTGAGGGTTTTTTCTATGATGCATCCCCTGAGACTAAAATAAATCCCCACTACTAAAAAGGTAAAATAATCTTGTTCTTTTTTTTTTTCTTAAAAAGTGTCCTTATCTTTTTATTGAAGGACCAAAAAAAGTCACTAAAATCAAGTATAAACAAAGATGCTGACTTATGGACCAAAAGGAAACCTTAATGATTTGATGATCCCAGTAAACATTCATTCATTTATCCATTCATCCAAAAAGCATTGTGGACTGATAGTTGTCCTCATCCCCAGGGAGGGCAGAATGTGCTCTGAGAGCTAAGCAGTGCCATGTGGTGGGATGACACTGCAGAGAGCTTGCTGTTTGGCTCTCAAAGCCTCCATCACTTGTCGTCACCTGCCCCATCCAGGCTTCTCTTTCATTGTTTCTCACATTGAACTGTCCACCTCAGGAGGCCAGGCTCAGTCTCCTTCTTCACTTTTTCTCCTGCTATGCCCCAACCTACTATTCCCAACTTCTCTTTGGTTCTCCAGATTCTGTCATTCAAAGACCTAGCGCAAGAGTCTTTCCCTCATTCTTCAAGACTTTTCTCTCTTCTTGATTCACAAGGATCTTCCCTTCAGTGAACTCCTGTTACACTCACTACTGAATCATATATAAGTATTTTTGGTTTTTGCTAGAATTTTGCTAGTGAGACTTTGGTAGGCAATAGGATATGGTTGAAAAAGCATCGGGATTTTAGCCTACATTGTCATCTAACTACCCAGGTACCCTGTGACATGTCTCATGGGTATCTCTAACTCAGCAACTTTTCCACCCACAATCCACCCAACCCCCTCTCCCTATTCTGTCACCCTTGTCAAACCTGTTCCTCTTCCTTTGTTCCCTATCTCACTAAATTATGTGTCACCATCTAGCCAGAAACTGGGGATCATCTCTTACCATCATCATTCCCTCACACCTTAAGAATCACACAGTATAATTTTCCTTTCTGAACATCTCCAGAATCGTCCCAATTCTCTTCACTGCCATACCTGCTACCATTCTCAGGGCTGCCACCCTTCTTCCTTAGATTGTTATAATAACTTCCAAACTCTGAACTTCCCTCCTAAAATGCTTGCTCCATTCTGCAGCCAGGATAATCTTTCTTAAATTCTCATACTGTCACTTCTCTTGATACTCGTACTTCCCTGCTTCTATCTTTTGGCTCTCAGAATAAAGTTCCAACCCATTCAAAGCCCTTTCATGATCAAGTCTTTTCTAGTCCTCCAGCCCCATCTCTTCCTTCTTTTTCACTGTATTATTAGTCAGGGTTCTCCAGAAAAGCAGAATCAATAGGATATATAGAGAGATATAAAAGGAGATTTATTATAGGAATTAGCTCATGCAATTGTGGGTGCCAAGAAGCCCCACAATCTGCTGTCAGCAAGCTGGAGAGCCAGGAAAGCTGGTGGTATCCTTTAGTCCAAGTTCCAAGGCCTGAGAACCAGGAGAGCTGATGGTGTATCTCCAGGTTTGAGGTTGAAGGCTTGAGAAATGGGGCAGAGTCCTGAGAACTTAGGGCGGGGGAAAAAGTGCTGTTGCTGTAAGACCTGGAGTCTGAAGGTACAAGAACCAGGAGCTCCAATGTCCAAAAGCAGGAGCAGATAGATGTGCCAGCTCAAGAAGAAAGGGAGAGAATTCAGCTTCCTCTACCTTTTTGTTGTATTTGAACCCTCAATGGATTGAATGATGACCACCCACATTGGTGAGAGTGGGTATGCTTTACTCAGTCTACTGATTCAAATGCTAATCTCTTCTAGAAACACTCTCACAGACTCACCCAGAAATCATGTTTTAGCAGATATCTGGGCATCCCTTGGCCCAATCCAGTTGACACATACAATTAACCATTACACCTCTCCTGAACTTCATCTTCTGCCAGAATGAACTGCTTGCACAGTGCATCATATTCTCTATTGCTGCTGGACCTTTGCACATGCTTGTCCCTCTGCCTGGAATGTCTTTCTTCCATGAGTTCACTTGACTACCCACTCCTGGTTTTCAGGGACTTAGCTTAGGAATTATCCCCTTTAGGAAACTTCTTTGACCCAGGTGTCACTTCTGTGTATTTTTCTAATATTCTGGGCTTACCCATTTTTATAGGTTAAATTGTGTCCCTCTAAAAGACACGCTGAAGTCCTAAGCCCTGGTACCTCTGAATATGACCTTATTTGGAAATAGAGTCTTTGCAGACATAATCAAGTTAAGATGAGGTTATTAGGGTGAGCTCTAATCTAATATGACTGGTGTCCTTATAAGAGAAAGACACCATGTGAAGGCAGAGACACATAGAGTAAATTCTATGTGATAACAGAGGTAGAGATTGGAGTGATGTAGCTCAAGACGAGGAACATCAGGGATTGACAGCCACCAGTAGAAGCCAGGAAGAGGAAAGGAAAGATTTTACCCAGAGTCTCAAAGGAAACATGGCCCAGCTAACGGCTTAACTTCAGACTTCTAACTTCAAGAACTATGAAAGATGAATGTCTATTGTTTTAAGCCACACAGTTTGTGGTGCTTTCTAATAGCGACCCTAGGAAACTTATATATTCCTATTGTAATACTTACCACACTATATGATATTATCTAGGCAGTTTTCCTTATCTTCTTCCTTCCTCCTTGAATGGTGGTATTGAGTCTTAGAAATCTTTGAAATCCAGTGCACATCTCATTCCCTAGGAAACAGTAGTTGTTCCATAATTAAAGGATAAATGATAAATGCAGTGTTATAAAAATGAGCTGAAATACTATAATATCTCTAGCCAAGTACCTGACATGAAGAAGTGCTTAGTGACTGTCAGTTACCTTCCTTTCACCACCCTAATAGGTTAAAATCTTCTCAAGGGCAGGGCTCAGATTTCTTCTGTGTCCCTGTGTCCTTGTGTCCCTTCTCAGCTCCTGGCAGTTCAATGTAGACCATTGGGGCTCCCCAACCACCCACATGCTCCTTCACATTCTTCAGGTTTCCTGGCACTTAGGGTTAGGGTCATGTACTGGATTCTGGTCAGTATGCTATGGACAGAAGTGATATTAGGCAAATCTATTCTGCTTAACCCTTTAGGGGCCTTCCCCATGCCCTGGTAACCTTGGGGGCCCCCTATCCCAGACTGAGCAGCACAAGATGAAGGTCAGTGTCCCAACCTCCGTAGGACTCTACTTGACTGGGAAGTAAACCTTTACTGTGTTAGCCTCTGAAATTTAGGGGATTATTTATGACCATGGCAGAGCCCAGTCTATCTTGACTAATACAAAAAAAGTGTCCAAAAATAAATAAATAAATTATAGTGCAGACACATGGGAGATGTGTAGAAGTGTCTGTTGGTTGGCTAATTAAATCATCACAACAAATAAAGATATCAGAGAGTCCTGACTGAATAAAGACTATTTGAGAAATACAGGCATCTTTATGTTTCCTCTTGGCACATTTTGCTAGTTTTAAAGGAGTGTCTGGGGCTTGAATGTTTTGATTGAGATGAAGCTGCCCAGCAAAGACAGCTGCTGTGGTGAGGATGTCTCACCATGACACTGAGGACTGGTCCACGTGTCTGGGCTTTAAAAGAAATTAGTTCAGTGGGACCAAACTTAATTGAATGCCGCCTGCTTGGTCTTTCTCTTCTCTCTGCAGGAGAAAGGGGTATAATATTTATATCATCAAGCATGTTTTTGTAAGAAATGATTGTTATGTTGCAGCTCTTGCCATAAAGTTAATAAGGATAGTTAATTAGGACATTAAAATCTAAGCCACAGTAATTAGCTGGAAGTAAAGTAAATGTCTGGTAAGCTAGAAAACAGAGCATCACCAATAAAAAACACAAATTGAACAGCCATTCTCTAGTAATGCAATTAAAATTTCACAACACAAACAGAATAGCCACTTGTTACTAAAATGTAAATCTAAAGCTTTATTTGCACAGACATAAACCCCCAGAACATTTGGGCAAAAGTGCCAGTGTGTAATTGGTGAATTGCTGGAGTGCTTCCACCTGACTCGACCATGCACTCCACGTTCCCGGGATGAGAAGGGATAATTGTTGGCCACAGCGGTTCATTAATGCTCCAAGGGCAAGAGTCACCAGCATTCATTTATTACAACTGACTCATTAAGAGCAAGTATGAGTATACCCTGCTAAGAGTCCTCACTCTTAATGAGAACTAGGACTGTAATAATGCTCATCAATCCAACCGCTTTTCTCCAGTCCATTCTCTCTTGTACACAAAGATGACCATATCACTATTCTGTACCTTTTCCTCTCTCTTTAACCTCCAACACCTCCTCCCCAACCTCTTGCTCAGCTAACGACAATGCTTCTTATTTTATTGAGGAAACAAAAGCAATGGCAGGAGAATGTGGGGACATTCACCTACCTGCATCTGTTCCCATTTATGCCTTCTTTCCTACTACTATGGAAGAAATGTCTGAGATCGTATTCCTGGGCACCAGCTCCCAGTGACTCTTGCCTACTCAAGGCATTGCTCTAAAAATCCTTCCCCTCTCTCCTCTGTCAATACTTTTTTCTTCTCTACTGGATGGTTCTTACCAATATACAAGTGTCAAGAACTGTGAAGGGTCTGAGGTTTTATCCTACTTGCAAGACACAAGGTAGCCTGCCATGGCTGCTGGGAAAAGCCATGAAAATCCTGGGTCATTGACAAAGGACTTTATTGCTGACAGCAACATGAGTAGCATAGGATAATAAGCAATGTGTTGGTTGCCTGAGCCCCAATTCCCACAGGGTGATGAAAAAAGGGCCAGGTGGCACTTGCACATACAGTGAATTACATTATAGCAGAGGAACCCTGAGCTTAGGCAACCTGAATTATTTATTATACTCATCAGTAAACATGCCTGCCCCTTGTTCAGGAGACAGACACTCTCTGTCTTCAAAAGGTCTTCACTATACAAATACTCTTGAAAAAAAAGTCTAGAACCAAAGAAAAATCAGTGTCTTTTATCACAAGACATGTAGAAATTCAAGAGACCCATTGAAAATTGCCTTCTAAGAACAACAATGCTGTCATTTCTCCCACCATTAATGAAAACCTCTATCCTGACCCCATATCTTCTCTACATACCACCTCATTTCTTTACTCCTCTTTTATGGCTATAATCTTAGAAACACTTGTCTATAATTTCTGCCTCAAATTTATCCCTTCTTGTTCTCTCCTGAATATACCATTAAGCTTTCATCCCTACACTGCTTTGTCAAGGTCACTGATGATCTTTGTGTTGTTAAATTCAAACCTCAATTCTCTTTTCATATTTCTTGATCCCTCTGCAGAACTTGACATTGTTGATCACTTCCCTCTCCTTGAAACACGTTTTTCTCTGGGATTCCAGGACAACCTTACTTTCCTATTTTGCCTTCTACCTCACCTACTGCTCCTTCTCAGTTTTCTTAGTTTTTTTTTTTTGTCTTCCATCATGCTGGCGTGCTTCCAGGGTTAAAACTAGGGCCTTTTCTTTCTTCATCTTTCAGGATAGATATGGATATGTGTATCAGAATATATATCCAGAATTGGATATACATCACCCTTGGGTATTCAAGATTATGGTTTTAAAGTCATCAATGGGATGATGACTCTTCAATCTGGGCCTATTCTCTGAAATTCAAGCTAATATATCTAGCTTCCTACTCCACATCTCTTCCTGAGTGTCTCTTTGACATCTCAAATGTAATGGGTACAATACAAAACTTCTGATCATACTACCCCTAAAAACCTGTGACCCCCAAAAGCTTGCCTATCTCACCAAATGGCAACTCCAATATTCCAGTTGCTTAAGCCAAACCCTTGGCATCATTTTTGCTTCTTTTCTATCTTTTACATTCCACATTTCATTAGCAGCAAATCCTGTTGGCTCTACCTTCAAAATATACCCAGATTCTAATCACTCCTCACCACCCCCACTGCTACCATCCAGGACTAAGCCCCCATCATCTCTTCCTTGGATAACTGTACAAGCCTCCTAAATGGGATGCCTGCTTCCACTCTGGTACCCTTTCAGTCTGTGCTGAACACAGAAGATTCTGATAAAATATAAGTTAGATTGTGTCACTCTCCAATGGCTTTCCCCACATTCTGAGGAAAACCATAGTCTTCACAGGGTCTTCTGCTCCCCATTACATCTGTCTTCTATTGCTTTTCTCTTTGCTCACCCCATGCCAGCTCCTCTGGCCTCCTTTTGTTCCTCATCCTTAGCCATGCCCCTGCCTGAAGATCTTCGTACTTACTCTTCTGTCTACTCTACTCTTTCCCCCAAATAGTCTCATGGTTTCTTCTCTTATCTCTTTTACATCTTTACTCAAATGTCACCTGAACATCTAGTTGTAAAGTGGAAGCTTACCCCTACCTGAGCTTTCCCTATATACTTTGGAACTCTATTTTTCATCCATAACATTCACTAACATCTTATCTAATATATACAGTCAATTCTCGCTATTCACTGAAGTTATGTCACTTCAAACACTGAATTAGCAACTACTGAACCATTTCTCTTCCTGTAGGCCTCTGGTCACAATGTTTTTGTCGACCAATTAATACATAACCTTGTTTTACGTGTGTTTCTATTTAAAGACACCTTACTTAGTATATACTGTTGATTCATTAACCTTGAACTCATGGCCAACAGCTCTATCACTCATGTCTGAAAGAAGCTTATCTAACTCATGCCTTTTCTTTGTAAGGGACATTACTACCTTTCTGCACTAATGAACACTAAATAGCACTTTAGCACAGTGATTGGAGGGCATTTTAAACAGCAAAATCATTACCAAAAATAAATAAATAAATAAGTCACAAAAATGAGAAAAATGTGGCACTAAATAGATCAAGAAAAGGACACTTGTTTATAGTATGAGGGTGGAAACAGTAAGACAGAGTTTTGCCTTGTTTGACACCAGCTAGATATAAGTATGTCAGGCAACTCAAGTTTTTCATTGTTCTGGCATGCTTGCAAATGACCACAACAACACCGTAAGCATTAATTTTGGGATTGCAAGTAAATTTTAACAAGTAGGTGAATTTGCAAATATGCAATCTATGAATAACAAGGATAGACACTGTTTATTGTTAATACATATGTTACTTATGTTTTCATGTATGTAACTATTATATATGTATTGTGAATTTCTCCCTGCTAAAATGTAAGCTCTATGAGCCTGAGAATTTTTGCCTGTTTTTCTCACTGATGTATTCCCAGTGCCTAGAATAGTATCTGGCACACACAAAATTGTTGAATAAACGAATGAAAATGTCTTTCTCTCCAGGTTGGGAGCTGTAGTGCTAATGAGGGTTCTGGAGGCCAGGAATGTTGATGTTGGGTCCAGAGCTCCAGGGCATCAAATTCATCTGAGCATTTAGAGCCAAGGGGGAAATAAGAGGCTCATATGCCAGAGCAGGAAGTCCAAATGGGTCACCAAACCCAAATGGGGAGGAGCAAATATGGAGAGCTAGGGATGGAGCAGAGGAGCAGGGGACTAGCTGAAGAATGTAATGAGCACTATAGACAAAATAGTAGAGTGGTCAGGCAAAACTCTGCAACTGTGGTTAGTGTCTTTGGCTGTACATTTCATGACTATAACAGTGAGGTTTGTGGGAGGGCCAGCTGGTTGTAAAAATATGGTGTAGCAATATGGAATATACCACTAACTGTGAGCTGCTTAAAATCAGCACATATGTCTGATCCATCTTTGTACCTGCAGCTCCTGGCAACACCTGGTATACAGTGGGAACTAAAACGTTTATTGCATTGAGAAACCTCTACTACTTATTAGAATCCTCTTGGGTCAGAGGCAAGAAGAGAGTGCTTGTGCACATCCTTGGATGAAAGGCTCTTATAAAGGAAGGCTTTCATTCAGCCTGGACTCAGTGTTGACCAGGACCCTAACTGTGCTTCCTCTTCCTTGTTCTCACTCCAGCCCTAGCTCTCTGAGCCAGACTTCTCTGTATTTCCTTAAACCTGCTGTGTCCTGGAGTAGACTCTTCAAGACAAAATATTTGCTGAACTTGATTGCCTCTGGTCAACCTACCTTTGCCAGAGCACCAGTTCTTAATATGGCATATATGAATTGGCCTCAAGTCTGCAAACCTCCTAAAACATAAAATGTAAAATATGCATATGTGCCTGTGTGAAATTTTCTAGAGAAAGGATTCATAGATTTCACCAAGGGGAACTCATTATTCAAATAATTTGAGAACAGTTCCTTAGAATGATTCTGATGGTTCCCATAGAGATCAGGGATAGAATTAAATCTGAGGGTTGGGCATGTTGGCTCATGCCTGTAATCCTAACACTCTAGGAGGTCGAGGCAGGAAGATTGCTTGAGCTCAGGAATTCGAGAACAGCCTGAGCAAGAGTGAGACCCTGTTTCTACTAAAAATAGAAAAAATTAGCTGGGCATGGTGACATGTACCTATAGTCCCAGCTACTTGGGAGGCTGAGACAGGAGGATCACTTGAGCCCAGGAGTTTGAGGTTGTTGTGAGCTAGGCTGATGCCACAGCACTCAAACCTGGGCAACAGAGCAAGATTCTGTCTCAAAAAAAAAAAAAAAGAAAGAAAGAAAGAAAAGAAAAGAAAAAGAATTTATCCCTAGGAGGTTAATTGCTTATTTATATAGAGAGGAGTTTTAAAACTTCGGCATGCATGGAAATCCCTTGGGAACCCTGATAGAAGGAGACACTGAAGTTCTAATTCTGTCAGTCCAGGTTAGGGTCCTGGAATTGGCCTTTTAAATAAGTGTCACAGGTGACTCTGACTTAGGTGTTCCCCAGAGTATACTTCTGCATATCTAAACTCTTTGACCAAGTAAAGACATGGCTCTCTTCCATTTTGTGATCAGTTAGGACCATTACATTGTTCAAGGCAGTGGTTCCAAACCTGGCTGGACCCAAGAATCACTTGGTGAGCTGGTGGTTAGTGATGCTGGTGACAGTGCTTTTAAAACACAGGTGCTCAGGCCACACCCTAGACTCTTCACTAGAGCCACACTGGAGGGCTGAAGATCTATACTTTCAAAAATCTCCCAAGGTAGGCCGGGCGCGGTGGCTCACGCCTGTAATCCTAGCTCTCAGGGAGGTCAAGGTGGGCGGATCGTTTGAGCTCAGGAGTTCGAAACCAGCCTGAGCAAGAGCGAAACCCCGTCTCTACCAAAAATAGAAAGAAATTAATTGGACAACTAAAAATATATAGAAAAAAATAAATTAGCCGGGCATGGTGGCACATGCCTATAGTCCCAGCTACTCGGGAGGCTGAGGCAGTAGGATCGCTTGAGCCCAGGAGTTTGAGGTTGCTGTGAGCTAGGCTGACGCCACAGCACTCACTCTAGCCCGGGCAAAAGAGTGAGACTCTGTCTCAAAAAAAAAAAAAAAAAAATCTCCCAAGGTGATTCTCGCAGGTGATTTTCTTTCCCCACTGTAATTCCTCACAGTGGGGAAAGATTTCCTTCTTAACCTTGTCCCAGAAACAAACTGGAAGTTTAATATTACAACCAAGCTTCGCTGAGAAAACATTTCCATTTCATTAACCTTTGGACTTCTCTTAAAAAGGCAAGTAAGCAAGTAACAATTTAACACTTGTTAATGTTTTACTTTCACAGAAGTTAGTGACAGGAGACATAACCCATGGATTGAATTTCAAAATGGAGTATTAGCCAGGTAAAGGCCGAAGTGAGATTCATACTAGGAGTTCCTATGGCATTATCATAGCTCCAAGTCAAGTTCAATTAATGAAAATGACTTAATTACGGACCTGAGCAAAATCACAGAAGGAACAATTGTGCCAAGAACTCAAACTTTTTCGCAAACTATGTTTTCCAAACACCAAATAAGAACTCTTCAAATGCATCATTAATGCTCAGAATCACCTCCAGTTATAGACAGTCATGAGTAATTACTTTTTCATCTCATAATCTCAAAATTATGAAGATAGACTAAACAGCCAATAGCCAACAACAAAGAAAAAAACCACAACCACTATGTGCCATTTATACAAAGGACCACCTTAAACCGAAATCCTGAAGAAGGCTTTGGAATTATTTTATAAGGCATTCGATTCAATTGAACTGACACTTATTCAGTGCTTATGTACCATGATTCAAATGAGATAAAGTATATAGATCCCTTATAATGGTATCCATTGTATAGTAAGTGATTCTGGAATCTTGTGACAAGTCTGGTGTGCATGAAAGCTCCCAGGTGACTTTGGACTGGACTTTGTGACTGATGGCCAGGCTCCAAAATACCATGATTAAAGTTCTCAAACCAAAGTAAGGTCCAGACTGCCCAAAGAAAACAGAAGAGTCAAGGCACATATTCCCCATCTTAAAGCACAGATCTAGTGTTGGTAAAAACAAGATCCAAGTGGTTTCAGATTATCTGTTCCAAGCCCCTAGGAAACTTGTTATGAAGTATCTGGATGGAGAGAAATGTAAACCATAAAAAGAAAGTCAAATACCTGAGCCCTTCTAGGATTTGTCTAAAAGAGTTTGGCATTTGGGGGGAAAATTTCCTGTGCATCTCTCCAGACTTCATCTCTTACTCTTATTTTCCACTGAAGCCCTTCACTGGCTCATTTTCTACCCTACCTAGGACTTAATGCTTCCTTAATTCCTCATCAGCTAAGATCTTGCCATAGCTTTGCTCTGAGCAATACCATTTCAGCCCTACTGAATCAGAATCACATTTTATCAAGAGTCCCAGGGCATCTGAATTTATAATAAAGTTTGAGAAATATTGGCCTAAGACATATAATTTAGTTCCCCTTTGCTTCATAGCGCCCATGGAGAGCCTTAAATTGCACATTAAGCAGTTTGTGGTTAATTCAGTAAACAGCAGAGAGCCACGGAAAATTTTGAGCAGAAACATGAAAAAGCACATGCCTGAAATTTGTTAATCTTGTTAACCAGTGATAATCTTATTGCACTAAGGTTTCTAAATTTCTTTGGCTTGTGAGAAAATTTTAGTAGAAGCTAATATTAGATACTGATATTAGAGCAAATGTGATGTGTCATTTAAAAAAATTACTGGCTTAGAATCTTATAACTGAGATCATAACACAGCTATGTTAAATTTTGTGTTCCAGTTAAACCAACATCTACCCTCCAGCCAGGGGAAGTATCCTTGCAAGTGTTTAATCATTTTCAACCACAACCTGAAAAGGTCATAATAGTTATTTTTTCTGACATGCTTGTGATTTAGCCTTATGAGTCATCCTTCTTAGCAAAACAAAAATTGGATCCAGAGCCATGGAATTGTACAGAAATAGCTCATGGCTCAGCCCCCCAGATCTCTCACTCTGCTTTGACTTTTTTTGAAAAGCAAACTCCCCTAACTTCATGATTTTTGACCCTAGAAACCATCAAATCTAGTTCTTTACCACAGACCATTTGACCTTCTTTCAGTGAACTGATCATTCAGTTCAGAAAACAAAAGCCAAATCAACTAACAGCAAAGACCGATAGATGGTTATAGGCAGAAAACACTTAGGGACAATGTGAAAAATACAAACCAAGAGGTAAAGATTTAAACCACCAAGAGAAAAAAGAGGATAAGAACATAAACTAGTCAAAAACTAGAACAGGAGAAGCAGTAATAGTATAATTTTAGCAAAGCTAAAATTCTGAGCCTCTCCAATGTAAAATTAGCAGCTATAATTTGTTGCTTAAGTATCAGACACTTTATATATATTTTTCCCAATTCCCCAACAACCCTGCAAGGAAGGCATCATTATTTGCTCCTTGCAGATCAGCATCCTGAGATCCAGAGTTTACCTAACTTGCCCCAAATCATAGACATACTAAGGCAGAATCAGGGTATTGTCCCAGGTCTGAATGCCTCTGAAGCCATGACTTGTCCACTCTACCACAGGCCTCCTTGGAGGAAAAGATCTTCTAGTTTTCTGTCTGCTAAGAGTTACTTCACTGCTGAAGAGATGAGCTCACGGGCCTCCTAAATCAGCATTTTCCAGGGTGTGCTCAATGGAATACAAGTCCTAAGACATCATTTGTGACAAAGGGATCTTAGAACTGGTAAGTTAAGAAACAGGGAGTACTTAGAGGATCCCAGTGCACATTTAAGACAGGCTTGAGAACTTACTTGACCTTGCAATATTTATTTCACCTATCTAGTATTTTAAATAACAATATGGGAAGCCTTGCCTTAGTCTCTTTGAGGTATCTATATCTAGTTGCTTAATAGCAAAAGGCACCAAACAAAAAACCATAGGCATCGTAAATAAGCCCTGGGAGCCAGGTGAAGTACTCACATATTTGTGAAGAACTAACTGCAAGCTAATAACTAACTCCTGAACTCCTTCCTCTTCCCTCTCTCCCATGTCCTGTAACCATGTGTACTCTTGATTCTGATCTTTCTTTGCTTCTCAAATCTGACCTCTTCAGCAGGGACAGGATGTCACTGTTGTGGTTCCTTGCTTTCAGAATCTTCATTTCCGCTTTTAATCGTCCACACTTCATTTCCCCAATCAACTTCATTTTCCACACTTCATGTAAAAATCTTTCTAAAAAAAATTTAATCTTAAAAAATATACCTGCTTGTGCCAAATTTTGTTTTAACACCTCCACTATCTCTCTGCTGTTTGTTAGATGAAGTTCAAACCTCTTAGCTGGCACAAGAAAACTTCACAGTCTGGTTGGGGTAGGCACCTTGATACTCTCTAATCAAGCTGAGCGCGGCATTGTTGCCAACACATCTCAGGCCTTTCGGGACTCCTTGCATGGTGTCCTCTGCCCAGAACGTTCTTTCCTCTCTTCTTTACATGGCAAACCCTATTCCTACTTCACACCCAGTTAATTACCACCTCCTTATGAAAATCTTTTTCAGCTTCGTGAGGCAAAATTTTGCTACTTTTTTCCCCTTTACTCCTACAGAGTTCTGTTCGTTTTGCTATGAGTTTACCAGGTGTCTTTTTATTTTAATTATTTTCTTGTTTCTCATCCTCACTAGACTGTAAACTCCTTGAAAGTAGAAACCACATCTTATTTATTCAGTCTTGTATTTAATATGTATTTAATAAATGTAGAAAAAATTGAGAGCTTATTACAGAGCACTCCAGATGTAAAGATTTAGCTACAGCAGCTGCTCCATTTTTACTCTCGCACTCTCTCATTTTGAAGTTAAACTCCATATACTCCAGATCTCTTGGAATTTCATGCCTTCCCAAGTCTCACAATTATTTCTTTAGGACTCCTGACTGAAGTGTGACAGTCCATCATGTTATTTCTTTGATTGGCTAGTGTCTGTTGAATCAAGCTTATTTCTTACCCAAATGTTTATGATCTAGACCTTGTATTTTCTGGAGAGGGGAAGTTTTCCCTTTTGAGAGGCATATACGTAGTTTCTTAAGAATTTGAAAGTCAGTGAATTGGGCACAGCTTTTTCCCCATAGTGATGAATCTTTTCTTTGATGATCTTGGTGATCCTTGGCAAGACAGCATAGTGTTTGTGTAAGACAGCAGTTCTCAAAATGTGGTCCCTGGACCAGCGTCAGCAGTGCCACTTGAGAATGGAGAAAACTGCAAGTTCTCTGGCCCCGCCTCTCACTTACAGAATCAGAAATGCTAGAAGTGGAGCTCTGTAAGTTATGTGTCAACAAGCCCTCTGGACGAGTGTGATACACACTGAAGTTTGAGAAGCACTGCTGTTAGCATTCAAATCCTTGTTTTGCCTCTGCATCTTGTGTGTTTCCTGATACCTCTTGTGCTCCATCTCACACCCTCTTGGCCTGAATTTTTACTCCTGCCACTGCTGTGATAACTGTGCTGATCGTACTTGGCCTCAGCTGCACTCATATGTCTGGCTTCTGCTCTGCCCTCACCACGTAACACACCTGGAAGAGCCTGTGCAACATTCTGCTGCATGTGCAAACCTGAAAATGCAGGGGAGTTACCCACTTGTGGAGCAACATTTGACCAATGGGGAGGGGAGCCAGTTAGTAAATAGTGCCTTCTTCTGTCCCTTGAGGACAATTTTGTGCGTTATTCTCCTTAGAGAGTTCCAGGAGGATTGAGGTCCTTTGCCTCAGTGTGACCAGGTGAGTTACACACCTCTGTCTGGCTTTCCCTGCTTCCCTCTTTGATTCTTCCCAGTCCCCCATTCCTGTCCCTTGGGGGGGGGGCAACTTATCAAAATAAACTACTGCTTGGCAGGCAAGCCCTGTCTCAGGGATTTTTGGGGGATCCCAGGCTAAGACATAGGCAAGTTCCTTCACTTCTCCATATGAGTCTCAGCTTCCTAACCTGAATCAGCATAATGATCACATTTACCTGATAAGATATTTCATAGTATTAAATGGATAATTCAGGTAAAGTGCTTAGAACAGTGCCTAGGACTAAGTAAGTATCAACAAAAGTTAGAATTACTATTAATCTCCTTTCCTTTTAATTTTTCATAACTGTTTTCTCTCCATTTCACACCATTTTTCTTCCTTATATTACAGGTAGAATGCCTAAGTCTCTGGAAACCATCTTTTTCTTTTGGAGAAGATTCCAGCTTTGAGAGCAAATCCCATCTTTTTTTCCCTTGACTCTCAGGGAAGCTAAAGGCGAAATGGAAAGATCATAGTTTTTGGAGTTGGAAAGTGTTGAATTAAAACCTTGGCTGTCCATAGTAGCTGAATAAATATCTGAATGTGTTGCCTCTTCTGCTTTATCTGTGGACTTGGGACAAGGTTTTCATGAGCCATAAGCATGTAAAGGGTTGGGCACACAATAGGTGCTCAATAAATGCTGGTTCTTTCCATCACTTGAATATGGCATTTTCTCTCTGTTTTTATCACCATAACCCTAGTCCAAGACCTCTTTATATCCTCACCTCATCTCTTGCTGGATTTTTATAACAGCTTCTTGGTTTCTTTCCATGCTGTGCACTTTATAGCCTTTAATTAATACCGTGCATCCCTATGGACTTTTCTAGAAACACTACTGCATTTTTTACAGCCTTTGATATATATGCAATCTTATTTTACACTACTTAAAATTCATTTTTCATGAATTCTCTGTTTCCTATCACACCAGATACCCAATTTTTATATGCTCCCTCCTCCCCACCCATCCTCACATTTCTCCCAGACATTTTCATACCAGACCCTTCTTTCTTCAAGCTCCCTCATCTGAAATATTTTTCCCTTTCCCTCTCAAACTCTAGCTTTCTCATTTCTCAGTTGCTATCACCTCTGACTACTCCAGCTCAGTGTTAGGGAATTGAGACAGCAGCAGAGAACATGACAAGGGGTCACCTAAATGTGGAGACGTTAGAGTAACTTATCCTCCCTGTCGTTTCAATTTCACACAAACATCCAGTCTCATAGCAGGATTGGAAATAAGAAGTGGTTGCTCATCAAACAAAACCATCCTAAGGAAAGTTGCTCGGGCTAAAGGATATTTCATCTATAGCTCTCATTCCACCTCTACTCCTCTCAGAAGCAGTTCTAAAAACTGAACAACTGTCTGTATTTATTTAATTTGCAGAAATGCTAAAGCCCCAGATTTCTGCTTCCCTTTGTGGAAGGGAAAAATTTTAAATGCACGATTTTTCAACTCTCTCCAGGCTTGTGCTAGGTTACTGGGTCTGAGTGCCATCCTGGGTACAAATGATTTGTGTACGGGATAAGAGCTGTAGCAGCTTAGTGCTTGTTGGTGCTCCTTCATAACCTCTTTGTTTTGGTGATGGGTTTGACACATATCTCAGGGAAATAACTTATAATTCCTGAAATCTTAATGCCAAATATTTATAATTCATGATCATTGATTTATAATTTATAATCTTCCTCTTCCAAAAGTATTTTTTAATATCTTTCAATAAAAATGAATATATATCCCTACATGGAGTTTAAAATCAATTAAAAAAGGAGATCAAACATCACATAGAGGAAGGTCTCAAGTCTCCAAGGACTTCACTGAGAGAATAGAAACTTCCTTCATGCAACAGTCTGGATGGTCACCCTAAAAATTATGGCCACTTCTGGGATCTTGGCTGATTCCAGCCTCAACCAACTCTGTAGATGATCCTTTTTCCACTCAGGTCATCTAGGAGGTTAGTGGTATAAGATAAAGAAGTAGATAATTAAAGCAAGGATGAGCAAGTGACAGTAATTAAGTACACAGTTAACTCTGAGTTCCTGATAGCGAAACTAAGAAGGAAAAAAAAGGAGGGAAAATTAACAAAGTTAGTTATAACACTCATTCTAATAAAGGAAAAAATGTCACATCTTCAGGTAAACTTTCTTCATGATGTTGAGTTTGAGATAAATTAATCATCAGAATAAATGTCATGAAGCCAAATAATGAGCAATATCTTCAATAGTGGTTTGCAGAGGATGAATTTTCTTTTTTTTTTAAATTTTTTTAATTTATTTTTTTACCCAGAGTCACACCCAAGAAGCCTTGAGCAAGTGGACTCTGCAGAGAATGAATTTTTATGGCCATTTCTCATACAAACCCACAATTTTGAAAAACATAACATTAAATTGTGGTTCAAGAGAGACATTTCTATAGGAAGGTATCTAGTACAGATACATTTTGGTGGTACATTCAAATTGTTCTTGGCCTGTGGAAAATCAGGATAATCTTGAGCAGTTCATTTGTGAGGGAAGGGCAGGTTGGTGGGAGCGGGATGCATCAAATTTACAGTCTGATGGTCAGTGCTCGAGGAAGACATCTAGGAGTAGCAAGGAATTTGTCTCTGTGGGCTAGCAAAAAAAAAATTATACACCATCAAGTCCTAAAGCTACTCAGAATCAACACTAAGGCAAATCTGCTCCCCAATAGGATTTTTCTCCTGAAAACTCTAGGATGCTTCTTTGGAACAATTTTCCTTCTGGTCTTTATGTTCATTTTGTACTTAATGTTATTTACATAAGGATGGAGGTAGGGGTTCGAGGGTGGTCATGCAGTGAAATTTTGCCTCAGATCAATATTCTTGTGGAGAATCATCTCCAGTATTTAAAAAACAAAACCGCTGGATTCCTAAGGATGCATTGCAAAACACTTTGTGAAATTTGAGTCTGTTTTTGAGAGACAATTCAACAGTGCCAGAATTTTTTACAGATTCGTACATACTTTTAAGGGGAAAGAGCTTAGTTGAGGAACTCTCAACCTGAGATTTTTCCAGGTTAGCAAACAGGAGAGTGCTAACAATGGGAAGAATGTTAAGGAAAGCAGTGTTGTATGGTGGAAAAAAACAAGATATTTGGATTCAAAAGATATAAAGTAACAGCTTCTACTATCCTGGTTAAGTCCTGTTATTTCTTTGGACTCGATTTTCTCAAAATTAAAATAAAAAACATGGATTATAGCTTCTATAAGAGCTAGCTGTATTATGACATGATCATGCATAAATTATGGATCTGAGTGTGGTGTGAGTGTATAAGTCTGTGTGTTGGGTATGTTTGTGTGCGATCATGTTACTGCACTCAGCAATATCCTTTAGTGGCTTTTGGGACAGAATCTATACTCTTTAGACTTAGCTTATAAAAATTTCTCATGATCAGAATCCAGTTTATGTCTCCGTCTCATCTCTTGACATTCATCTTTCATACTTCATGTACGCTACATGTCCAGTTACCCCAAGTTGTTATGTCTCTTGCCTGTAGCCCCTCATACATGCTGTTCCTCTGTCTGACATGGTTTCCATCCTTCCCCCGGCTTTCATCCACCTATCCTTTAAGTTCCAAATACTTATAAGGGCCATAAGAACACTAGTAATAGTATACTAGTAATAACAGTTTTAAGAGTAACAATAAAACAAAAATAATAATATTAACTCTATCTTTGCAGAGCTTATTATGTCCAGAAACTATGCTAATAACTTTACATACATCATCTGATTTAATTTTCACCCCAAACTTATAAAGTTGTATTATTATTCTAATTTTAAAGATAAAGAAACAGAAGCCCGAAAAGTGCCTTGTTCAAAGTTATTTCCTCCTGAAAGGCCCTCCTGATCTCTCAAATCTCCATTAGCTGCCCATCCTATGGACCCCTATAGTACCAACAGCAATTAGCACACTAGATTATGACACCCACAATGCTTCATAGGGAGTCTTACATTATATTCTCCATGCCTGGCATAGTGCTTCATACATAGTATACACTTAATAAATATTGATTGAAAGGATGAATGAACCAATAAACTCAGAGCACTCCTTACACAAAATTGTGCATTAGGCCTAATGAAGCATCAATGTGTCCCATTCCCCATTCTTTTGCTCACCCTCCTTTTGCTCTACTGTCCCTAGTTGGTGCATACTTCTCATTTTTTGCTGTTCAGCATCTAACCTCTCAAGACTCAGTGGAGGGTAAGGCCCCATCTCTCATTAAGGGCGTATAAGGACATTCCTTCAAACATGGCTGTTCACTGGATACTACGGTAGATACAAGATGTGGAGCTGCCCCTGTCTCTGCTGCTTTCCAAATTGTAATAATCCATGTCGTTTTACTTCCTGACCTGTGCATGAAAATCAGAGAGACTCACAAGAGGAGCATTCCACAAATTCCACATTGTGCCTCTGCATGCTCCCAGCGAACAGGATAATATGAAAACTTGAGGATTTGTCTCCCCTGGCCTCTGGAGTGGTCCTAGGTGGTTGGGCACCCATCCCACTTGGCAGAAATTTCACAATATGATCAATAGATCGCTATGAATTGTAAGTGGGATACAATGTATTTCTCAGTAAAGGAATAAAATAACATGCCAAGGTTTGTCCCTAAATGGGGTACTCTTTCTGGCTAATTCTCGTTTTCTTGCAATTGGACTTCAGCCGGACCCACGTGTCTTTCAAAGCCCAGAGATGGGGTGGTCATCCTCATTAGTCATCAGAGGCCCCAACTACTGTGGAGGCTGCCACAGGCAAGAGCAGCGTTGGCAATCTCTCATTAAAGGTAAAACTCCTTTTAAATATTTTCTCTTTCAGAGGTACAGGTATGACAAAAAGGAGTGTTCAAGTCATAGTTTCAGAATCCACTGCTTATAAAGTATTCTTTTGTGTATGTAGACTCATTCACATAGGAATCTACCATAGCAGCTGCTTTATATTATGAAATTGAAGCAAAATGAATTTAATTAATAAGAAACTGTAGTGTGATAGGACTAATGGGTGGAGTCTGAGGTCCTAAATGTCTGTCTTGACTATGTTGTGTATATGATGGTTCTGAAAGAATATTCTGGCCCCCACCTTTAGCATCTATTTTCAGAAGAAATTGAAAATAGGTCTAGGGCAGTCCCTGAAAAGCAAAATTTAAAAAAAATTAAATATAGTCCGAGAAGTATGGAAGGAGAAAGGCCAATCCCATGCCATGTTTTGGTGGTCATGGGCAGGACCTTCTCAGTAGTACCTGGAGTTCTGGATGGCCCAAGTCTGTAGTCTATGAGAATGGACCTAATCTTCCATTGCCTGGGATGGCTCTAAGTACAAGTCAACCTGACCAGGAGAACATTTGGGTGAACTATCTAAAGTAAGAAAAACATGACTTCTGTGACACTAAACTTTCCAACTCAAACAGGGGAATAAAGAATCCTGAATACAGATGTGTTATCCACAGCGTTAAACAGCCAGATGTTGGGAAACAGCTGTCTCTTTAATTGATTTATCTCTTCCAATTTTTATCCAGATGTATGCCAACACAAAGATCAAGCTGGAAAGTCTTATTGCGATCGCCTTCCTCTTATAATTTCTCTGTAGATGCTGGTAGCAATAAAAGGCCGCGGGGATGAGAGTTGGGAGTGGCAAGCCACAGCACTAATACATTTTTAAAAATTGAGACAGAGGGAAGAGTACTGATCACCTCTGGTCTGCCACATGATACCTTACAGGGGAGGAAAAACTTGGGAAGCCTGACTCCACTGAGCTTCCTCACCATAGTCAATAGCTGTTTGGGACATGTAATCTCAAGCTCAAGGTTTCTGAAGCAGAATCACCTAGAAGTGCTAAACATACATATTCCAGGTTCCTGCCCTATGGAATCAGAAGTTCTGGGCCAGGAAGTACGCATTTTGAACAAGTTCCTGGTGTGATTCTTAAGTACTCCAAAATTTGAGTACTTCTGGCTATTTGAGTCTAGGCACTGTGCTGCAGGCATTGTGAAGATCCACTCAACTGCTCAACCACAGTGAAGTAACATTTATTTAAGTCAGAAAATAGTCCCCAAGTTACTGTCACAATGGGGTGTCCATTCTGCCGGCTTTTACCTCCAAATTCCAGTCTGCTATTGCGACCTCTAATTCACGTTATTCCTGGTGCCTGTCCAGCCTTCTTACCTGGTTTCCTGCCTCTGCTTAGTTTCAGGAACAAAAAATCTTGAAGTGTCAGAGCTAGAAAGGACTTTAGAGGTCAACTCTCCCACGAATAGGTACTGAGCGTCTAGCATTATTTTAAAGAGCTCTGCTCTGAGAAGCCAGAGCCATATCTGTCCAGAAGCAACACCATCTAAAATAAGCAATAGACATACTATGCTCTTTTTACCACTCTTCTCTTTGTGCCTAGTTCTCCATGAGTGTAGGTTCTGCATATAATCATCATTATAATCCCATGTGCAGGCCTGCATATTACAGACTTATGGCAAAAAGCTGTTTAATATAGGAAAGAAGGATGGAAATGATTCTCTGAAACAGAATTCAGAACTACCCTGATTTCTCATTACTGATTAGTAACCTCAGTTACCTTCTACTGCAGATGTTTCTAATTCTCCTCTCAGTGCCAATGTGCATATCCATCACTGGCTTCTCATAAACGTCCAACTGAACCTTCTAACTCACCTTTCATTCAGGTCCTGGAATTCATTGCCCAGGTCCAGTTTGCCTGTCAGTTCTCTGTGTGGGTTTTTTCTTCTTTACACAAGTCAAAAACATGGTGGGAGCAGTTACTCTCAATTCTGCTATCATGATATCAGAGGTATTCTTTCCTTTTTAAAATGGCCTTAACTTGTGGTGGCTGATAAATTCTTAACAACCTGCTCTTTAAGAGAAAGGGGAAGAAAAGCACTGATGGGTAGTGTTTGATGTTGTCTGTGGTGTAAATACTCCCGCAGTGACATATTTCAAGTTACTAATGTGATGTCACTGAACTCAGAATTGGGAAGAGATGTGTGCAGTTGACCCTCATGAGCCTGTGTGAGGCAGCTCTAGCACACCATTGGCTTAAAGTTAATTTGTTTCTTTCTGAAGAGCAATTACTCCACATGTCACCCAGTTGCCCAAGTCAAAACTCTCCTGTCTTCCAAAGTTTCCTGGAAGATGAACAATTCATTTTATACAAGAGAAGGTCAGAACTATGCTAGGAATGAAACTTGATGTTAGGGGTTATGTTTGACTTCTTTTTCTTCTTTACCCTTACATTAATTGCTTGCTAAATCTTAAATAGCTTGTTTCCTTAATAGTTGATAAATTCACACTGTCTTCATTTCTCCTGACACTGCCATTTTTTCGCTACCTTATTTTTTCACCTGAATTGCTCACTTGATATTTCTGTCTTCAGTCTTGACGTCTTCTAATCCCTCCTCCATATTGCTTTCTAAAATGCAACGTGGTCACATTATAACCTGAGTTAAAAATCCTTTAATAGTATCTCATTGCCTATTGGAAAAAGTTGTGTCTGACCTCTTGTGACCTTGGGCTAATCTACTTTTTCAGCTTCATCTCTCATCTCCCATCTCTTATTCTATGTTCCAGCTAAGCTGAAGCACTTGAAGTTTCCCCACAAGTTCTCTTTGCCCGTGAGCCTTTGCATACTGTGTTCCTCTGCCTGGAACGATCTCTTCCTGCTTTTTTCACATTGTTAACATCTATCCATTTTCCAGTGGTCATTTAGATACTACCTCCTCCTAGATGCTTCCCTGACATCCTCCAAGATGGTTTTATTTGTTCCTCCTCTATGCTCATAACACTTGTTATGTATACTAATAATGATATCTGTATCTGTCAGGGTCTCAGCAGGAAACAGATGACACTTCAACTGGGCAATTTGAGGAGAGTTTAATAAGACAAGGAATAGCCAGTCTTTAGAGCAACCAACAATGGATAGTTCATTACCCTGGTGCTCATAATATTAGAAAGTGTTACCAAACTGAACCTGGTGAAAGAAAGGGAAGAATCAGTTGCCACAATTCAGAAACAGTACCTGAGCTTTAGGAAGGCTGTGGCCTTTGGTAGAAAGATCCACAGCAGCTCCACAAGGAGCCCGGGAAATTCATAACCCAGCCTCACACTCCTCATACCCTCTAGTCCACTAGCAATGACTCCAATTGGCTGAATCCCACCAGAGCCACATATATGTAATTCATAAAGGCCAGTCTCCTCTCAGGTCATCGAATATGACTGAGAGAGGTAGAGTGTGAATCTAGGACAAACACAAGGTATCCAGCACAGACAATGCCCCTTTATTGAACATCTACTTCACTTAACAAATGGTATTCCTGGTTCATAGAAGTGCCCTACGTTATATATAAAGTTATCTCCATTTTACAAGTGAGAAAACTGAGGCTTGGCTAGCAGGGTAAGGATTCAAATCCCATTCTGTCTGAATCTGAAAGCTGAGCACTTTCCACTTTCCCTTACTGCCAGTACTGGCATAATATTTTGTCTCATCCACTAGACTATGGTCTACTTGAGTATAAGGCTAACATTTCATTTATCTTTATATGGCCAGTGCCCTGTGCAGTGGCTTGCCCAAGTAGATAGGAAAGATAATAGATATTTGTGAAATTGATGAACAAAATTATAATGATTTAATATCTTAACTTATAAGAGTGAGGACTGGGTAATGAGAGCATGCCAGGGGCTGTTTGTGAATTCTGTCTGGCACTAAGGCACTTCTTTGTAATGGACTGTTATAAATAATTGCCTTCCTTTTAGTATCACAGAGAGAATAAAAGTTTGTCTGGTCTCTTAGCCATAATGGAGTATAACAAAAACTGACAATAAGTGGGGTTTCTGTATGCTGATCATCTCCCACCTTCTCCCTGACTTGGCTGAGAGCTGAGGGACACAAACAATGGAGCTGGCTGTCCCCAGTCCTTCTCCTGTGACTTCTCCTCTGAGTTGCTATGCCCCTTTCAAATGGTTCATTTCTCTTTCCCTTTCACTTAACTTGGCTTTTATATTTCTGTCCATCACTGACTGTATAACTACCAGCTAGGATGGCCTGACTCTTTCTTAACTTTCACAGGAAGCTGCCTGCTCTGAATGTGTGATGCTTGAGAATGGGTTTTGGTAAGTCCTTAAAGACAGTTGTTTATGTTATTTCAAAGGTTGCCAAGTAATATATAGTTGTTTGAAAGTGAAGGGTAAAGTGGTATTTCACCACCCTGTTCTCTGCTGTTCGTGTGACAGCTCAAATCATAAAACATCATGTTTTGACCTTCACAGGGAGATCTCACCAGCTTGGGGTTACTGAGTGGGCAGAGACATTCACTTTTCTACTCAGTACCCTGGGCACTACTCAATCCTAGCCCAGTTGGAACTTGGCTATTTAAACATTTGAAACTCTGAAGTTGATTGAAGCTTCTGAGCCAACAAAAGAGGCAAAGGGCCTTTGTGCTTCAGCAAGGAAATGTTCCAGTTCTTTTGCACTCTCCTAATGAAGGCTGGCCCAGGAGCCCTGGTGTCCCTGGCACACAGAGGGGGGTTGTAGGGAACAAAGGGAACTTGACTCTTTAGGGTCACTTCTCTCTTCCCAGGGACTTTCATGGATTATCTTCCAGCCATTGAGAGGTTTCATAATGATTCGGATTTCATAGTTTTGGGTTTGGATGAGAATTTTTTTTAAAAAAGCTATCTTGTGTATTGATGAATCACATCAGATATTACAGTGTATGAATTCTCATGCACACCTTGTCTTATTTACCATTGCCCTACTCAGTTTCACCCACTTAGGTCACCTGACCAGTCTTGCGGGGATTTCAGTTTGCCATCTTGAATTTAATTTGTACATTACAGTGCTATTAAATGTAAACTATTTACTAGTGTTATTATTGTTGGATCAAGTTAAAGCATTTCATAGCATGGATTCAGACATTAATTCTAGTAACATGTAATGCCTCTAGTAAGCTTAATGAAGAAATGAGTCTTCTCTCCTGACAATTTTAGAAAATGTGAGATTTTTGAAAACTCAGGACTCACATTCCAAATTCCATTGTTACCTATTGTGTGATATATCTGTATATGGAAACTGAGATAAGTAAACAGAAGGCCTGAAAGAAGCTTTAGAATTTGACCCCCCAACCCTCCACTTTATAAATTAGCCATTTGGCACCCAAAGTGATTATTGGACATGAGTTAGTGTGTAAGAGGGTAACTGCGTCCTACCGGTCATCCACTAGAAGTCTCCAAATTTGCAGAACCAATGCGATTAATTATAGTGTAGCATCTCAGTCTGCAATGAAAGAATACAAAGTCAAAGATTGTTCTGAAACCACTTAGAAGCATCTGGTCCTAATCAGACTCCAATTTTAGACCTAGTCCTACCTAAAGTTTTCTATAATTTATTACATCAAAAGACTCAAAGAGTTATTTTTATGCAGAGAAAATTGGACTCAAGTAAAAGTTATTTTCATCACTTTCATCTAATTACAAAGCTGAGCACAGAAGTATGACTATTTAAACATGTTGCAGATATAATAGAGTGAATAGCAATGAAAGCTAATCTTGACTAGCTGCCAGAGTAAGCAAAGATGGGGGAAATGACTCTCATGATTGGAAGGGAAAGTAAGGAAGCAGTAATTTATTTTCAGAAGGTTCACCCACTATTTAGGTAGGTATTTTAAGGGTTCAGGTTAATTATGATATTGATTATTTCTTAGTTGCATGTAGCTTATCTCAGTAATAAACTGTGATTTTATTGCAACTGACTCCAGGGATATGGTCTGTTTTTCAGAAAAAGAAAGAGATAGGATTTATGGCCAGACAAGGGAATGTGAATTTGGACAAATATACATAGCGTGTAGACTTAAGCTACAGTCCACACCCCTTTGAGTGATTCTTTCCTTCCTTTGGGTTAACACAAAGCTACATAAACTTAGGAGTGAATCATTAGCTTTGAGGAGAGGAAATTTAGGCAAAAACAATACCCTGAAAATTTAGCATAAGGGAGAGTTCACAAGTTAGTCAACTATTTTGAGTTCTTAGAAAAAGCAAAGAATTCACTTTGGTCCAGAGAAACACTTTTTCTTCCCAATTTTATTTTATCCCTGGGAAGATTAAATAGATTTTAACTTATCTAGTTTCCTTCTAATACATTGCTGCTGAGTAGCAGTTTGCATATAAGTCAGAGAAACCTGGAATTAAACCTAAACTACATGTGGCTTAAACAGCCACCTGATGTTGAGTGAATCACAATCTCTCTAAACCTCAACTTCCTCATAAAATAGGGTAAATAATGGCAATTTTTAGAGTTGGCATGAGGGGCGAGAGCAAAGAGATAAACTTCTATAAAGTAGTTTTTAATTTCTGATGAATAGATTGTCATCTAAGACTCAATACTGTCAGTATATTTTCAGTCTCTGGAAGTGACTGGAAGGGAAGATACTTTCTTATTTATTTGGTTATTCTCACTGCACGGAGATCAAAAAAACTTAGGAAAAAAGGTGTGTCTACTCAAGATGGTGGTTCGCACTAGCCCAAGATAAATTACTTCCCAGAAAACAGAAGGGGTGGGAAAGAGGTTGCGGCAAGTCATTTTCAGGCTTCCATGAGCTAGAGCCTTATTATGCTTGCAGTGGGCAAATTCCCAGGATTTCAGACTCAGGCTTATATATTATTATGTAAATATAGATAAAACTATCAGAAAAAACATTTAGTCATCCTTATTCCCACATTCCAGAGACAACCAACATGATTATTTATGTATTAATTTTCTTGATCAAACTCTTTAAAATGAGATTATATCATAAATATGAATTAGTAACTTGATTCTTGGATTAATAAAATGTGGTATATGTATACCATGGAGTACTATTCAGCTATAAGAAACAACAATGATATAGCACCTCTGGTATTTTCCTGGATAGAGCTGGAACCTATTCTACTAAGTGAAGTATCCCAAGAATGGAAAAATAAGCACCACGTGTACTCACCAGCAAATTGGTTTCACTGATCAACAACTAAATGCACATATAGGAATAACATTTATCTGGCGTCGGGCAGATGGGAGTGGCGAGGAGGGGATGGGTATATACAAACATAATGAGTGCGATGCGCACCATCTGGGGGATGGACACACTTGAAGCTCTGACTGGGGGGGCAAGGGCAATGTAAACTAAACATTTGTAGCCCCATAATATGCAGAAATAAAAAAATAATATATGACTAATAATTATCCTCTTATAGCATGATTTTAAATAGAACAGCATTCTTTTGGAGGGCTTTACAATTGATAGTCCCTCATTCATTTAATAAATAATGTGGATATCTATATGTCAGGCAGTGTGCTACGTGCTAGGGATGAAACAGTGAAGAAGACAGATGGGCAAGAAACTGTCTTCGTGAAGTCGGAGAGACCAAAAAAGCACCTAAACAAAGTAAGAGAGAACAGGAAACAGCCTAATACTCTCTAGGAAGACAGGTCTTCACAGCCAGGGGAGGTAGATGAAGACATAAAAGTGAAGAGTAGCTAGTGCTAAAGACAAGCTATTGTCCTATTGCTCTGTATTTCCCTTCATGCACTTATCACTACTCTGCTTAATAAATGATTGCAGATTTTAAATTTTTATATGAACTTGAACATTCCCAATCATTCTTACCCTTGTCTTGATAACGTTTCTGCTACTTTTCCTCCCTTCCCCATTCCTCAAGATGTGCAGACAAATGTTTGATATCTTATTGCTGTGTTCTCTCAACAGGTCTGACTATATACAGATTGACTGTCTGATCCTGTAGGGAGCCCCCAGTAGGTGAAAATGAAGACTTTTTAAAGTATTCGAATTTGAATTGTCCTTTTCATTTTTCAGGATAGTGTCTCTTCTAAGTGTAACAACAACCCTACCTCCTAATAATTAGGATCAATTAATTCCTCTTGTTGCCAGCTGATGCCTTAATAGAAGTAGCCTTGGAAGGAGGTCAACAGTAGTGTAGCTTTTCTGGACCCCCATAAACCCAGAGTTGTGGGAATAGAAAGGAATATTTCCCTGAGTGGGTCACTAGGAGTGATGAGAAACAGGTAAGCAGGGCTATTCCTATTTCTATTCCTTGGTTCCTAGACCCATGTATTTTATGAATTGCAGACATGACACTGTATGATAGTCATTGACTTATAGTGTACACTGGATTTTCAGAGAGAGCATCTCATCCTCATTGGGTACCATTTCCAAGCTGGCATTTTGACAGACAGCTCCATCACTCTTTCAGACCTGGGTGGTACTGTATGAGACAGGACCAGTAGATCCCATTGTCATATGCCCACTACTGCCCCTTGTTTGCTTTAAAGTGTGTCCTTTGGTCTGTACAATGTTACCTGATCCATGGATCATACACTCTGTGAGCCTGCAGATAGTGATGCTGGCTGAGGACCTATGTGCACAAAAAAACAGACTTGTACCAAAAATAAAAGTTGATTCCCATCAAAATGAAAACCATCACTCTCATTCAACACGGCACTATAGGTCCTAACCAATGCAGTATGGCAAAAAAAAAGACAGACAGAAAGAAAGGCATTCAGATTGGAATGGAAGAAATAAATTATTTGCAGAAGACATGCTTAGCTATGTAGAAAGTTCTAAAGAATATGCAGAAACACCCTATAAGAACCAAGACGTAAGTTTAGAAAAGCCATAGAATGTACACATAAATTCTTACCTTACTGTTATTTATATAACAATGGGATCAAAATACATTTACAAATTAAATATAAACAAAAATATTGACAAATGAACAGTATCATTCTGATGTGTTTCCTTTTTCTTTGCTTTAACAGGAATATGAGATCCACTATAACATTCTACATTGTTTTGAGATGAGCATGTCTATTATTACCTCGTTCCACATGCTAATGCAAATTCTTCTTCCACTGTTTTCTACTTTAACTATTCATACAGCCTTCTGACATCAATTCATATTTTATTGGCTTAAACGCTTCATTTATTAACCTTAATTAGTAAGTGCAAATAAAAGTGACACAACTTGGACTCCACACAATCATAATCACAAGTACAAATATGTAAACTTTGGCACTGAAATCTTGTGGCAGTACTCAGATATATGTTATCACCCAAATTATCCAGAATATGTTTGTATCAATTAATTTTTAATGATTTTCATAAAAATGTAAAATAAGTCACAAAGGGATCTTCCATAAGAGTATGTCTGTGGACTATATAGAGGTTCATGGATCCATTTTGAGAACACTAGTAAATACCTCTCATTAGACAATAAATCCTATAAAATCTGTTAGTATCTCTTGTATTGTGTCCTGTTCACTAGAGTTAGGAAGTTTCGTATGCTCAGTGAGTGTTCGTTTCTTATTTCCTTACACATAGTGGCACTTACCTGATGCTTATGGATAAAATGATGCCCAAACTCCTCTTCTGTGAATGCAATGCCTTTGATCTACATAAAATCCTTATCTTCAAGTTTTGTTTTCTCTCTGTAAAAATGAGGACATTTCATATGTCCCATATAATCTAAGTAGATGCTCAAATTAATATTACCTGAATGTTAAACATTGAATGCTTTTATGTACAGCATGAGAATATGAGCTCTATCTCATTTAATCCTACCATAGTCTCATGAAGAAGGTTATATTTTTATCCTTGCTTTTAGTGCTTAGGAAAGCTCAAAAGCACTGAGGCTCAGAGAGAGTCAGCAACATGCCTAAACGTCACCCAGCTACTAAGCAGCAGAGTTGAGGTTGAACTGAGGCAGACCAGCTCTGAACCAGAGCACTAGGCTGCCATGTCTAATGCTCAGAGAATCCTGGGAGTATCTTGGATATCCTTAATACATTCGCCTCCTAAGTTCTACAATTTGCCCTCCAGCTAATTAAGTTGCTTGGAATGCCTATTATACAAACATAAGTGAGGAATACTCATCTTTGGTCCATGAAGGTTCATAAGGAAATTATCTCTCAATGGTAGTTTAGTGGGTTTCTTTGTATTCTGGAGCTTTGTGCGTGTATTTTTAATTATTTCATTTGGACAGCTGTGGCATGCTACTAACGTGCTAGGAGCACTAACATACTTATTTGAGGAGACGGACTTTTTATGGTAAAGAAAGAGATGATTCTAATTTCCTTTGATTGTGAAAACTTACCACTCCCCTTTAAAATACCCAAGGAGAGGAATTACTTCTCTTTCATTCTCTACATTAACCCAGATGGAGCTGGAGGAGATTCACAAGCCATCTGGATTTAATTAGACAGTGTACTGTGTGAAGATGCTAGTGGCAGTGTTGCTGTAGGGAATTAGCTTTAATAGAGAGAACCTTAGGTTTGGAATCAGGAATTCTGGTTTCTGTCTAGCCCCTGTCATTAACTAACTTCTCACTGTTTTTCTTTTACCAAAAGAAAAGAATATCTCTGCTACCTCACTGGGTTTTACTTTGGAGATCAGATAGTAATAAATCATTTAGAAGTGATTCAAAAAGCACAAACCACTGCAGAATGCCAAGGATTCTTTTGTTATTAATATAGTACTGCAGAATTTAAACTATGGTTTGTTTTTTTAAACAACTTTTACAATTATATGATAATTAACCCTCTTTCTCATTTGTGACAACTTGATTGGACCAAAGATGGGGAGCATGGCGTTTTGAAGCTCTAATTTTGGAGTCCAGTCTCCGTATCACTTTGCTCAGCCATAAGCTCTCTATCATGCAATTAAGGTCTGCCTTTATTTGCAAACCTCCTCTTCTTATTTCCCTCAGGTTTCAGAAGTTGAAATATTCAGGCATGCTTCTTCAGGGTTTGTAGGAAGTCAAAGAGTTATTATTGATTCCACGGTGGGCTGTGAATTCCAAAACAGTTCAAATGAGAGAAAAATAATTTATATAGAACTTGTAATTTGCCAGCTGTGGCTGGGGGCAACCAGCTTCGATTAGGGGAAACTTCAGCTGGATTAAACAATAGCAGTGTGCAGTTCCCTGATTCTGGCCCCAGTTTGCAAGTGTAATGACTCTGTACCCAGTTTATTCTTTTACAGATATGGCCAAATATTTGAAAATTCGGGACATGGAGTATGTTCCTGAAAAAATATCTATTCACTAGGCAGCTTACAACAGGAGCAAAAAGATTCTATAAGATCCATTTATATTAGACTCGGCACCAATCTTGCTTCTCTGGAAAGTCAGAGGGAAATGGATAAAATACAAAACAAACAAACAAAAAACTAGCACATGAGCACTGAAAACCTAAAAGTATCAAGAAATTTTTTTTTTAACCAAACTCACTCTTTCAGGACTCTTAATCTGATTTTAAGATGTGGAAGACAGATTTTCATTTATTTTCTTCCCCAGAATCAAACTTTATTTTTATATTTTTCTAATTTCTTTTCTAAGGTATTTTAAAATATTTTTACAAAGATGATATATAGTCTTTGTAGAAAAATTTGATATCTATTGACAAACAAAGATGAACGAAGTGAAAAAAAATTAATCAACATGGACAACCCATGGGATTAATCATCATCTTTGCTGAACTTGCCTCCTTGGATTAACGGAGAAGATGCAATCACAAGAATGATGTGACAGTACTTAGAAAGGTTCTTGTTGAAAACAGCCTAGTAAAAGCTAACCCTCACTGAGATCTTACTGTGTGCCAGACACTGTTCTGATCGCTGTATAGGTGTCCTCTTGGTAATTCCAAGGAGGCTCTCTTAACTCCATTACAGAGGTAACAAATATAAGGCACAGAGATGTTTAGTAATTCACATAGGGTCACACAGCTATTAATAGTAAAGGGCAGAGGGTGAATTCAAATCCAGCAGTCTGTGACTCCAGAGCCCATACCTGAACCAGAAGTCATCACATTACAGCGTGCAGACCAAATCTGGCCCTGTCATCTATGTTTATAAATAAAGTTTTATAGCGACACACACATGTCAATTACAAACCCAAAACTCAGGGATTAAACCTTAGTGATTATTGGTAGGTATATCCAGGATCCTCCAATTATTTCCAGTTTTTTTCTTTTTCTTTTTTTTTTGAGGGGAAAGGCAAGAGAAGATAATAGCTAAGAACAAAGCATTTGTTAAACTTCCTTAATATTTATACCTATTCCAGATAACCGCCACTCAAAGAATTTGTAAGAAAAAAAATGTTCTATGTTACCGCGAGGAGCACGGAACAAGAGTTCATTAAAACTTTTGTATCAACTAGGAAGGGCTGAACCCTCAGATTTTTATAGCATTGTCTTCTATTAGCACAGCTAGCTGAACAGGAGAGAAAAAGTGAGATCTTTTCTGCACCCATCACATGGTTCATGGCTGACACTCCTACAAAAAAGACAGATTAACAAGAGAAAAGTGTAACAGACTTATTTAACAAAAGTTTTGTATGACATGGGAGCCTTCAGAAATGAGACACAAAGACCAAGGGAAAACCATATTTTTATGTTTTGTTTTGATGAAGAATGCACAGCGATGTAGAAGTATGACTGGACAAAAAGAGAGTATAATCTAATGATAATAAACTGGGAATGGGGAAACTTAGCAAGGCCTGTTTGCTCAGATGCTTCTTGGCCTGTCTGTGTAATATTCCTTCCTTCTGGGTGTAGGGCAGGACCCTCTCACATGAGGATCCTCAAAAGAGAGAGTAGGAGAAGGTCAGAGACATTTCTGTTTCTGCAGTTTTCTCAATTTCCTTCAGCTTAAAATACTCAAGATGCCAAGATGCTATATTTTGGGGTAGCATTTCCTGCATCCCATCACTGTGTTGTCATAGGTCAAGACTCAATTAAAGCACTGATTTATGCCTTGAGTCCTAAGTGGGACTCTACTAAGTTTGAGATTCGTGTTTGGAAGTCAAGAACTGTGTCATGTAAACATATTTTTGAAATCTAAATACAAATTATCCTTTAAAAACATAAACACAATCCAAAAGTCCAGTGATTAATCAAGGCAACATCAATAGGTGTTTATTAAGCCCTGCTTTGAAAACTACAAAACAGATATTAGAAAGATAAAGTCTCTATTTCTTAAGGAGCATACAACCTTGCTGTAGTAAAGGTATACTTTATTTTCTTCATGCACAGGGTTCCTGGCCAGTATATGTGCATTGTTTAAAGCACCCTTCCAAGTTATCTCATTCTGTGGGGACTCTGAATCTTTCATTGCCTTTGAACTATTTTACAACTCTGTTAAGTTGTAGGTAACTGATAGCAGTACAAAACAATTCTTGTCTATAGACATGCAAAAAAATTCTGTCCAGTGAGAGTTCAAAGACTTCCCTCTCACACTATGGAAGCAGTCAGTTTAGTGTCCATTTGCAAATTCAATTCCTAATTTATAACCATGTCTGTTCTTTGGATATTCTTTTGAATTTGTTATAATATCTTGCAGGTTCCCTGATTTATTTAATAAGTTAAATAAAATCTTTGACATGTGTTCATTTTATATTTATATGAGTCATGATTTTATGTTTGTTAAAAAATGATCCTTTACCATGGATCTAGAGTCAACCAGGCTCTAGAGTCAACCAGGCATGGATCCCAGTCCTAGTATAACATTTACCAGCTTGTGTAACATTAGGCAAAATACTTACCTTCTCTATTAACAACACCTGCCTTGTGGGATTGTTGCGGGAATTATGTGACATGTTACTTCCATTCTGAAATTAAAAACACTCAATAAATATTTGAGTTGCGTTGTTTGTTCCTTTTGTTTCTTTTTTGAAGAATCAGTAGAGCCAATGTATACAGTGGCTAAGTGTCACAGCAATAAAGTTAACCCATTCAATCAACAACTCAGAAAGCACAATGAATATGACTTCTTTTTTTACACCTCTAAAGTTCCTAGCTTAAGGCTTGTAACTCCACTACCTAAATAGGTCAAAAATGTTTTCCAAAGCCATATAAATGAAATAGGTTTATGACTTTCAAATTCCAGTTAGGCATATTCAATATGCAAAGGTTAATCAGTGAGTGATCTTTGAAATCGTGTTTGTACAGGAAGACACCTATAATAGTCAATTTCTTGCATGTCCTCTCTAAATAAGTTTTCCTGGAGTTCTTCCTCTAAAATGTAATTCTCATCTAGTGCACTATAACTGTCAGGGTGTTTTTTTTTTTTTTTTTTTTTTTTTAGCATATTAAGAACACAGGCTGTCCCCAAGAGATTAGTAATTCTAAGACTTAATTCTAGCTCACATCATGAATATAATTAATTTCTCCTGCATTTATACTTTTCCTTTTACATTTAGAAATATTGAAACAAGCCTCCTATTTTTATAAACTGGAATAAATCATTAACTACATTTTTTTAAGCGATGAAGAGGTAATTGACAAAACTGAACATATTACCTTGTGGTATAACATTTATGCAAACAGCCATTCATTTCAATTTGAAGCCCCTTTCAAAATCCTTCAGAGATTAAGAAGCTCTCCGAATTTTAGGATTTACTACCAATCTTCTTAAACTTCTGGAACAAAATTATTCCACCTGCCCCACTTCAGGACTCCCCACCCATCTTGTGCATTCTATACTCACATACAGGCAAGTAGTATTTCCTGGATGGGAAACATAAGAATCTCTTACATGCTTTATGTAAAAGTACCATATCCCTCTTGGAGACTCACAACACATTAGATTACGGATGATTCTGAGACGGCTTAGAGTAAAGAAACCTGTTTAACTTTGTTTAATCCAGTGTTTACCAAATTCCAGGCCTCACCTCAAACAGTGCCCCTCTTTGCCATCCTTGTCCAGCACGCTTGCCTGCTTTCACTTCCTTGGATGTGCTACCACAGAGCCTATGTAATGCTGTTTTCCCTCTGGACCCACAGGGCATCTCAGCTGTGGTGCACATTAGAATCCTAGTCCCCAGACCAAAGTGCCACAGGGTTTCAGTATTTTGTTGAAAGGCCCCAGGTGATTCATGTTCAGCCATCATTGAGAATACTGTCCTGGGCTTAAGCTTCCTGTGGACAGGGCCTGGTTTTGCTTACCTCTACTATTCACACAGGAAGCACTCAATACAAAACATTTGTCAAATAAAAGGGAGAATGAATAAATAAATACTAAATAGTGTTCCTGGGGAAACACTGCCTTAGGGAAACATTTGCGGAGCCACCATGTTGCACAGGACACGTTTTGTTGTAGGTGAGGAGGGGCGGTCCAATGCTATTAATAGCATTTCATAAAAGGCTTAACCCCATGGGACTTCTTCCTGCTGCATTAGTTCTAGATTAGACTAATCAGGTGTTAGCTCAAAACCAAGGACAAAGCACTCTCTGGAGCTGAGGGCTGTTAACAGAGCAGACCTTGAGTGTTTTCCACAACCACAGAGGATCTAGCTTCTTTAAGGGCCTCAGAAGCACTGAAATTCACGTGATGAACTCCCCAAGTTCATCCGCTGTCTATTAATACATTCACACGTCTCTCCAGGGCCAGCTAAAATCACACCACCATTGTAAATCCTTTCTTTGTTCATTACATCTCACAATATATTACTCTCTAGCTCCTCTGAACAACCATGGCTCTTTCTTGTATGTCCATCCATACAAAGCGGTGGCTCTGAATGCCTGTAGTGTAGACTCTGGAGTCAGATGGTCTGGCTTCAAATCCTCCTGGTGACATTTCTAGCTGTCTAACCCTATGCAAGTTACTCAATCTTTTCACATCTTGGTTCCTTCATTTGTAAAGTAAGGATAATAAAAAATGCTCCTGACTCGTAGAATTGCAAGTATTAAATAGAATAATGAATGTAAAGCATTTGGCACCATGCTTGGCACATAGTAAACATCTGGTTATTAACACCCATTATAATTTCTCTCTTTTGATGTTTGTAATTTTTCTATCCTGTTTGCTAGGTTTCATAGGTTTGCATCGTAACATGTCTTCATGGATTATAAACTCATTGAAAGCAGCATCATGATATTGTATGTTGTGCCTAATTGATTTTCGAAACATAACGGTTGGTTATTCCATGTGGCTCCTTGGCAGGGAACATATTTAGATTAGGATTCTCTTCTCACTCTCATATCCCTAAATGGACAGAACTTCTAGTATGTGAAGAAGAGTTACCTAGAGCTTTATAGCTGGCCTGGACTCAAAGCAGAGACTCCTCCTGGCCTGTATATCCCTGTCCCAAGAGGAATGTGGCCCAGTGAAGAATACCCATAATCAACACTTGCAGTTCAAGTATACAGAATAGGTATCCGCAAAGGCCTGCACTACCTGAGACGTCTTAAGAAGTCAATGAGGTGTCAGAGAACTTTTAAGATTACCAGATAATTAGTACTGAGAGGAACCTAGTCAACTTCTGTGAATTCCAGGTCAATATGAAAACCCAGACTGCTCTCTTCTTACCACCTGCCATGTTCCTTCTCTGCCCTTTTTTACAGAAGAATCTCTCCTAAAAGAAAGCATTGGAGCAGTGGCAGATAGAAATCACCCGAGGAATGCTTAGAAAGTACAAATGCCCAGATTTTATCCAAGACCAACTAAATTAGAATCTCTAGAAATGGGATTGGACATCAGTATCTCAGAAATATCCTCGGGCAAATATAATGTCCAGGCAGGTTTCACCAACGTATTATAGAAGGAGATGCTCCACCAAATAAGAATCAACAGGAAGTAAACAAATTTTCTGAGAATGACATTGTGCTAGGTACCTTGAGGATACAAAACCAAAACTTGTCTCTGTCCTCAAGGAGCTGTCACCTCCTTATTGGAGAAAACTTCCACCCAGAAAAAGATAAACAGCCCAAAGTCTGCAAGGTGTGGGTCAGAAAATAAAATCTGTAGAAATTTAGAGGTGAGACGTCAGTAAAGGCCAGAATGCCCAAGGGTTTCGTGGCAGAGGAAGGAGGTAACTGAAGATTTAGAGGGCTAAGAAGGCAATAAAGGCTGTCCTTGCCTTTTTCACATCAACTTTGGGACATGTTTTCAGGAGTGTAGGGGGCTGCCTGGAATGCTGACATGCTTGTGGTCTGAATTTTCAAGACTCTACAAAAGCTTTGTGAATACAACTTGTTATTTCTATAAAGTTTCAGTTCTCAGAACAGCTCTTGCAGGTAATGTTATTGTTGTTTTCAGGTTAGGAAACTGACACTTAGAAAAGGTAAGTGACAGCTTGAAAGGTGGTCCGTTTGCAGGTGCACATTGGACTTGAGAAACAAGCAGGGAGCTTCTGAGGAACAGAGATTCAGGCCAGTTGCCAATATTTCTCAGAAACATCAGTGTTCCTTTTCTCTTGTTGGTTTCTGCCTGGGTCATGTAGGAAGGACGAACTCCTCCATGAGAAGCTGAGCAAAGCTGTAGTGGCATGATCCCCAGTCTAGCAGCCTATAGTCTCCTTCTTTGCACACAGCATTGAAATTAGTCCTTGACAATGTGTTCCTCTCAGTAAGAACCTGGAATCTCCTCTGCCTGTTTTGACACAGTTTCTTCCCTATTGGCCCTAAGAGTTTCACACAGAAAAAAAAAAGACATTGGAATTAATGTATACTTTGTCTCCTTTCAAGAGTATCTTTTTTTACACATGGAGTTTGAAGTATCTAGACTTTCATTTTTGAGAATCACACTTTGGTAACACATTAGTCAAAAGAAATTCATTAACTTTCCCTAATGGAAAAAGTTAGAGGCATCACATGCTTATTTGAAGTCAAAGTTTTATTCTAACAGAGGACACTGCAAACCATATGCTGGTTGGCCTGAGATCCTTTTTTGGGGGATCTGACTGAACATTGACCCCAATTACTGGCATTTTTTGTGCTTCAGTGCTGCTGTTTCAGAACAAAAAACAATAACTAAACTCTACAGAGAAAGCTTTATAAACCTTCCCAGTGAGTCTATAGCTCATTTCTCTCTTTTTCATGGTCACTGAATTGATTTTTCCTCATTGCTTGTGCGTGGTGTTCAATTATAGTGAATTGCCAAAATCAGATGACAATCATCTGTCAGAGAAACTCTATGGAACTTGAGGGGAAAATACAAATTTTTAAGTCTTTTCCATTTTAACATCTCTGCCTTTGGCTTTCTCATTAGGGGAGCTTATCACCATTTTTAGTTTGCTCTATCCAGTTGTTTTGATTTTGCCATTTGTAAGAACATACCTGTTGCTACCATTAAAAATAATGTGTAAATTGGTTTAATATTCTACTTTGAGGTATCTCTAAAATATAAATGGAGTAATTGTGTCTTAGGGATCCTTTGGAATTGATCTTAAAATTGGGCTATTAAAGATGAGCTAGCCTCCACCAAAAGAAAGGTGTAAAACAAAAAGGAAGCAGCCATGAGTCCCAGATAAGGGATCAATGTGACTTCTAGAAAACCAGTTCAAATTGAAATAGGAGGCCCAAATTGACACCAGGAGAAAGGTCTCCAGAAAAAGTAGAAATGAGAAATTATCTGCCAAGTTATGCTTGTGGACAATTCTATTGAAATGCTGGCTGCTAGAAGAAGTAGAAAGATCTAAGTGTAAATACAGAAAAAACCAAGCGAATTCTTTAAAAAGGTGTAATAAATAAGTCTAGGAAAAACAAAAAAGTATATTCAGGAAAGAAAATAAAATTATACTATGTGACTTGGCCCAGCAATAAATCATATTGACATAGTTAAATAAAGTTAAACCTAAAGTTATTTAGAAACATGGAGATACATATTAGAAGAAATAGATAAGATATCTGAAAGCAGTTGCCTTGGGAGAGTGGAGTTAATATTGCTGGAGATGGAGAAGCAACTGTTCTTTTTTAGTACAAGCTACTTAGCACTTTTAAAATTCTGAACCTGTGTGGTTTTGACAAAAATAAAAATTAACCATTTAAAAATACAAGTTTATATTTGTAGCTCTTTTTAGCATAAGTAAAAGCCTGGCATGCTTTCCTCAATGTTTTGTGGAGCAGTGCTGAAGGGGAGAATGGATTTTTAAGCATACGCATTAGGAAGGCTTTGGTGGGTTTTGCAGGATGGACAGGCCCTGGTCAAAGCTTGTTTACAACTTCTTTTGGCTTTGATCCCACCCTGATAAATAAGGAGAGGGACTTTCATAAACCTCAGAGGGTTGGGTTCTGTGTGTTCCTTTGGGATGCTGAGCTTTTTCTTACTATTATTGTCTATTGGCTCAAGCATAATTCTCATTTTGAAAAATGTTCTTCTGGGCTGGCTGGGTGTGCATTGGGCTTGTGCTTAAATCCTACATGTGTCAGAGCTTCTTGCTGGATCTAAAACCTTTGGATGAATGTGGAAATAAGAGGCTGAGAAATCAGAACATATGTCCCCAAAAAGGACACGGATTTACCGTGAACCCTTGTCTTTGGGTAGAAGTGCTCTGTGCCTTCGAATTTATTCTTAAAGCAGTTTTTCTCAGTTTGCAAAACAGAACCCAAGGCAGGGTGTTTGTATGGATTAGAAATTACATTTTTTTTACTTGAATAAGTTTCAAAATCTTACATCAGCTGGCTCTTGTATCATGGTTAATTATATGCATACAACAATGTTTTGTTATGCCTCGGCCATTCAAAGAGCAAAAATATTTCTGGGACTGGCAACTCAACTGGTCATCTGAGTTGAGGTATGTAATTTTTTACAATGTTAAATATGTGGAATTATTTATACTGAAGTTAATAATTAAGGGAGAAACACATTCTAGTTTAGGCTCAGATTTAAAAAGAACATGGTATGTGTTTGGGAAAAGAAAATAACATTAATTAAGCATCTACTCCGTACCATGCACTTTACATACATTATTTCATTAATTCCCACCGAACACTGCTTTATTATTTTTATTTTAAAGATGAGGTAGACAGAGGTCATTTGACTTGTGTAAGAAATCCTAGCTAGTAATTAGTGGAGTGGAATTTTAAGGTTTTGCAGCAACAAAAAAGGAAAGAGTTTGAGCAATTTTTATTGATAAAAATCCACTTGCAGCAAAAGCACTTGTGAAACTTGTTTAAACGTGGAAATTGTGGGGCTCTACCCAGACTTACTAAATCAGAATTTCTCAGAGAAGGGCCTGGGAATACTCTGTGATTCGTATGTGCTCTAAAGTTTGAGAACCATTGCTGTAGCATAATTACAAATTATGCTCCATTTATTTTGCAGAATGTATCATGTTATACTATGATTAAATCCCCTTGAAGCTCAGCCTTATTTTACCACCTACTGCTTCTCAATCCCTAGAGACTCAGTCAGAATTTCTGAAAACTCTGTATAAAGAATATGTCAGATGATTGCATTTTATACTTAAATTTGGGCCACAAAGAACTAGCATCTTCTCTCAAGTTTAGGGGGTAGGATACAAAATGATGGCAGAGTAAGAACAAGAGCTGAGAGACATTCTACATGTAGCAGGAAGCAGCAAGCCATATATTTTTTAAGTGCTTTCAAGTTCTAAGAGTCTATGTCTGCATTTATAATCATGCCACAAGGAAATCTGAAATTTTTCTTTGGTGGCTTAGGAGATTTTGAGTGAGGTTATCATAAGTTCATTGAAATTGATGAAAGATTACAATTGCACAGACAGATTCTTAAAGTCAACACAACAGTCATTATTTTTGGAAAATATATTCAGTTCGTATGAGTCCAATCAAGATCCCTAGTTAGCATCTGCCTATTTCTGAGATGGTTATCAAGTTAGTTGTTCTGCTGATAAATAAAATGCTAAAGCTCAAGATGCAAAGTGGGGAGGAGAAAGTGACAAAACATTTGCATCCTGAGGTTTATCTTCTATGCATACTATTGTATTCCACTTATTTTGGGACAGCTTTGCTGAATTGTAATTGACCTACAAAAAACTACACATATTTAAAGTGTACAGTTTTATAAGTTTTGACATTTGACATATGCCCACATGTCCAATATGATCTATGAATCTGTCACCACAATAAAGATAATAAACATGTACAGCACTCTGAAAAGTTCCCTTGTGCCTTTTTGTCATTCTTTTCTTTCTCTCCTGCCCACAATACCCCTCCCATCCACCTACCTGGTTGTTTCCAGGCAACTATTATTGCTTTCTGTTGCTATATGTTAGTTTGCATTTTCTAGAATTTTATATAAATAGAATTATATAGTATGTACTCTTTTTCCTGGTTTCTTTCAAATCAAACAATTGAGATTCATCTATATTGTTGCATGTATCAAGGGGTCATTCCTTTTATTGCTAAGTAGTATTCCATTGAATAAATATAACATAATTTGTTTATCCATTCACCTATTGATGGACATTGGTGTTGATTTCAGTTTGGGGCTGTTACAAATATAGCTGTTATGAGTTTTTGTATAAAAGCCTTTTTATGGACATATGCTTATATTTCTCTTGGGTAAATATCAAGGGGTGGAATGGCTGGGCCATATGGCAGGTGTATGTTTAACTTTAAGAACTTCCAACTGTCTTCCAAAGGGGTTGTTCATTTTACATTTCTGTCAGGAATGTGTGACCCCTTTGTAGTTATAAAATAACTTGTCAGTGATAATATCCTTTGCTCTGAAATCTACTTAGTCTGATATTAATGTAGCCATTCAAACTTTCTTTTGTTAGTGTTAGCATGGCATATCTTTGTCTATACTTTAAACTTATTTGTGTCTTTATATTTGAAATGGGTCTTTACAGGCATCATATACTTGAGTCTTAATTTTTCATTCAAAATGATAGTCTCTGCCTTTTAACTGAGATTATTTACATATCATGTGATTATTAATATGGTAAGATAGAAATCAAACTTCCATTTGTTTTCTCATTGTTCTATATGCTTTTTGTTCCCCTTTTCCTCATTGTCTGCCTTCTTTTTGGATAAGCAGAGTATTTTCTTATGATTCCATTTTATCTGCTTTGTTAGCTCATGATATGTAATTCTTTGTTTTGTTACTTTAGATAATGCTTTAGGGCTTACAGTATACACTTTTAATTTATCACAGTCTACCTTCAAGTGATTTTATATAATTTTGCATATAGTATAAGGACCGTATAATAGTTTTCTTCTGTTAATATTTCTCCTCTCTTGGTCTTTGTACCATTATCATCATATGTTTTATTTCTACATATCTTATAAACCCTACACTCCATTGTTATTATTTTTACTTACGTGGTAAATTATCTTTTGAAGATATTTGAATAAAAAAATCATTATTGCTTTTGTATAGATCTGAATTTCCAGGTGATATCATTTTCCTTTTTCCTGTAGGTCTCCTACAACATTTCGCATACTACAGTAGTACAGGAATACTGGTGATAAATTCATTCCACATTTTTATGTGGAAACAGCCTTTATGTCACGTTTTTTTGAAAGACATTTTCACTGGGTATAGAACTCTAGATTGACGGAGGGTGTTTTGTTTTTTCTCCTTCAGTACTTTACAACTGTTCCTTCACATTGTTTTTGACAAGATCTTTGCCACCATCTGTATTTGTTCCTCTGTGCACATTTCAACATTTTTCTCTGGCTGCTTATAAAATTTTCTCATTGTGATTGGTTTGGGAAAATTTGGTTACGATGTGCCTTGGTGTAGCATTCTTTACATTTCTTGTTCTTGGAGGTTTTGAGCTTCTTGAAGGTTTATAGTTTCCATAAATTTGAAAAATATGTGACCAATATTTCTTCAACTATCTTTTTCAGACTTCTACCTTCTTTCAGGAATTCCACTTACACATATATTATGTCATTTGAAATTGCCCCATAGTTTGCTGATTCTCTGTTCTTTTTTATGTTTTAGATTCTTTTTCTCTTTGTTTCATCTTGGGTAGTATCTATTATTACTAAATATGTCTTCAAGTTCACCACAATTCTGCAATGCTTAATCTGCCATTAGTCCCACAAATGTCTTTTTAATCTAGGTTTTATTTCTAGGATTTATTTTCTGTTTTTTTTCTCTATAAGTTTGATGTGGGTCTTTTAAAAAACATTTTTATCTATTTAGCATGTTCAGTATTTCCTCTAGCTTTTTGAACATATGAAATAAAGTTACAATAATTTTTCGATGCCTTCATCAGCTAATTCTAACATCTCTTTCAGTTCTGGATTAGCTTTGTTTGATTGACTTTTCTCCACATTATAGGAGGTATTTTCTTGCTTCTTTACATGTCTGATAATTTTTGATTGGGTACAAGATATTACATGTTTTAATTTGTTGGGTGCTGTATATTTTTGTATTCTAATAGCTATTCTTGAGCTTTGTTTTAGGACATAGTTAAGTAATTAGGAAGTAGTTTGATCCTATCTGCTCTTGCTTTTAAGATTAGGCAAGACTTAAGCAGTATTTTCTCTAGGTCTACTTATTACCCACTACTGAGGCAAGACTATTCTGAGTACTCTATCCAATGGCCCATGAATTATAAAGTTTTCTTCTTTTGTAGGGGATTGGGCACCTTCCTGGCCCCATGTGGGATCTGAGTACTTTTGCCTCTAATTTTCTTTCCCCGGCTTCAGATAGTTTCTGCACATGTATGCCCTGATCATTGTTGAGCTCAATATTTGATAAGAATCCTTTGATAATCTCCGGAGTACTCTCTCTCTCTCTTTCTCTCTCTCTGCCTCCCTCTGTAGTCTTCTTCTCTCCATTACTATACCTATAAATGCTAAGTGCCTTGGTCTCCCCAGACTCTCAGTTTTATCTCCTCAACTCAAGGATTTCTCTGGGCTCTGCCTGTGTTTCTCCTCACTGCACTGTGGCCTGGAAACTCTCTCAAGGCAATGAGTTTGTCAATCCCAAGGTTCCCCTCATTTCTTTGCTGTCTCTTAGTGATCATTGTCCTTCATTACCTGATATCCAATATATTGATAATCATTCCTTTATTGACTTTTTGATCTTTTTAGTTGTTTCAGGCATTGAGGATAAATTCAATTCCTGTTACATCTTCTTAGCCAGAATCAGAAGTATATTACGTTTTTTTTTTTTTTAAGAGTAACCTAACAACACTAAATAGAAGAAAGGGTAACAGAACAGAAATCAATGGGGGAAAAAACTTCTGCAGTATTTTTGGGAAAAGAATAACCCTAATGAGTCTGACTGAACGAATGTTTGAATGTATAAATGAAAGCAGTTATTACAGCCTTTTAAATTTCATCTTGCAGAAAACTTTAAGAGTAGCTTCAAGACATGTATCATTTATAAGCATCCTTTGTAAATTTCTTTCAAGTATCATTATTTTTATATACTCTTAATGTGAAATATAAGACAGAAAATACCATTCCAGGTATAAAACTCTCCGTAGTGTTAGGACATATGGCTATTTCCTTTACCCCAATTTGGCCGTGCTGATCCATTTACTATGGATCAGGTTACCTGTACCTAAGAGGACTGTGGATGGCACTGAGACTTTGCATGCCTTCACATGAGACCCAAGTCACATCTTTTGTGGATGATGCAAGTGATCATTTCTGTTGATGAATTTTAAATAGAACAATCATTTTGATTGCTCTGCTGATGTCTGACTCAGTAAGACAGCAAAAGCATTTTTTCCATCATACAGAATCCTCAATAAACCTCAGGATTTTACCAGACATTTTCATGAGATAATCTGAAATATTTCCAGGGTTTCTCACGGTGTTACCAAGTCAATGCCACCCCTTTTTCATTTGCCATCGTATATGGGCATTAAATGGAAAAGAGTATAGAGTTATAGAGAATAATATTAGAGAGATTAAAATCAAACCTCAAATTTCATAGTTGGCTTTTATACATCCTCTCTCTTTTTTATATTTCACTTTCTTTCCCCCTTCCCTTTCATGAATTTCTTTTTTAACTTGTTAAAAATTATTTATGGTGCCTCAAATTCTTTTGGAAACAAAGGGGCGATAATACATCCACTATATGTAAATGGCAATCTAGTCAGTTCTAGCAGGTGGCTGACCTACTTGGAGGGCAGACACTTTACATCTTCAGCAAGCAGAGAATTGGTCATAGCCTGATGTGATGCAGGAGCTGGAAAGACCATAGAAATTGCCTGGTTCAGGGATGACAAGCATCTGGCATGAGGGTCCTCATTCCTCTATCCTATGCTTATGGTTAATTTAACACAAAACGCTCTCCTATTGCATTGAGATTCATCTCAGCTGTCTCAACTCAGGACCCCAGGCAGCCACTACTAATCACTAAAAGTAGGACTGTAAAATAAATCCTATTTGTCATTGAGGATCTAGTCCGTTCTCTTAATTTTATAGATATGGGAACTGAGGCTTCCAATCAGCTACAGCACTAGGACTGGGACCAGGTCCCTAACTCTGAGCACAGTCATTCCAGTATATCTCTCTAGTCCTAGGGCCACAAATATTTTTGCGTGACACAGGATGACAGGGCTGGCCCGGAAAGAAGATTAAGAGTTTTTCATACTGTTCTGCTTGTTGCCAGACTGAGCTCAAGTATGAAATGGAAAATTTTACCAAAAGAAGAAAAAGATGTTTAACTGATTTAGAAAACAAATCCTGTTGGTCAAGAAGGATAGCATGACTTTTGTTTGTCATTTTTTTTTTTTTTTTTTTGGTTTTTTTGCCTATCTAACTTTACACAGAGCCAGAGAGGAAGAATATCCATATAGAAGTATTTCAGGGTCCCCAAAAGTCTGCAACACTTCAAAACTCCCTTATTCTGATTCTTGATACCTGTAGCTCCTCTACTAGATATAAAAATGACTACCAGTGTCTACTGAATGATTATACTGAAAAATAAATTCCTGCAGAAAGAAGGAACCCATTGACTAGGGTGTCAACAAGTCTCAACAGATTATTGTGTAGGGCAGTTTGTGATAAGGGGAACACAAAAGAAAGTACATAGCAAGTGAGAGGATATGGAAAAGGAAACTGTAACAACACACTTTTTTCTTCCTAACAATACTGAAGATAAGTGAGGATTAAGTGAATTGTCCAAGTCTTTCAGGTGAAATTGAATTTTGAACCCCAAATCCCTTGACCTAATTCATGTTACACTCTACTACTTTACACCCAGCCCTCGCCACTGCTCAGAGATCCTCTCCATCACCAAAAATTATTGGATATAGTTCAAAATAACAATCACTATTAAGTAAACACTGTTCCTATGTGTTAGGCTATATGCTTACTGCTTTTCACTTGTACTACCTCACTTAGTATGCTTAGAAAACTTATAAAGTACATTACTTTATTATATCCATATTATAGATAATAAAATTGAATCTTAGAGAAGTTAAACAATTTGCCTAGGGACTCCTGGCTAGAAAGTTACAGAGCACAGATTTGAATCACAATCTGTCTATTGCAAGCCAAACTTTCAATCACTGCACTAACCTGCTTTCCGTCTTTTCAGAACCAGATAGAAGAATCTTAGCCTTGTTTTGTATGTACCTCAGTATTAATAATACAATTATGGGATAATATAAGAATTATTAAGAATTTATATTCTTTCCTCACTTTTGCTAAAAATCAGCAAAAAACGTGGAGGTATATTTAAATAAAAGACTATGAGGAATAACTTACTGTAAAAATCAACCACTAAACCAAGGCCCTTGATCAAAATTTGATTTTTTGTACTTAAAAAAGTCTCTGCTCAATGATACAGTTGAATGTTAAATATTATAATTTGCTTATGACAAATCTCATCCTCATATCTATTTACATACATGTCTACTTACACCCACAAGTACAATTCCAAAAACATATAACAAAGCTTCACAGCCCAGTTGTATGTGAGCCTCTTTCTGATTAGTTGAATGGGCAGAATTAAGTCTGGGAGCTTTTTAAAGGCTGAGGACAAGCATCTAAATGTTTGTTTCATTGGAAGCTAAAGTCTATGGGATACTGGTGACAGTTTTCTCTGAAAGGAAGCTCTCAATAGATCAGTTGTTAGAAGCCAGAGGAAATGGGAGAAATCTAAATGCAAAGCACAGAGTATGGAAACGAAGAGCTCA